>NC_069134.1:67541944-68146039 GCF_026914265.1 Mya arenaria
GTCGTCATTCCAAGCAAAATGTTGCCTTTTGACATAGCATTTCTGACATAGTGTATCACGTGGTATACAAACACTGTTTCAGTTTCTACTAAAATGTCTACTAAGGTTGTTTGGCATAAGTAAACAACCAACTATTCCGTTTCTTTACACTACATTGTGTATAAACTGAAGAAAACTGTTTGAAACAACAAAAACAGTTTGTTTAATTTCAATAAGTTCATTCTTATATATGTCAAAATAGTTTTATATAAAGCATTTTCTCTATTTGTTCTAAATGTGGCAGCTAATGTGTTTAACGTCTGAACTAACTGAAAACACCGTTTGTTTATTTACCGGTTCTGAATTTGAATAGAAAATTGTTGTGCATCAATGCACAGTTATGCTAACCTTTTAGAAAAAATATCAAAATTAAAAGCTCATGTACATGTGTTTTTTTCTTCACTAATTACATCCGCTGATATGGCTATTAAAGTCCCCGCTTTTAATTTGTATTTCTTCCTATTTTATTCTTTCTTTTTCCCAAGTGTATTGCCTCTTGGCATTACAACATATTTCTACTAGGTAGCTTATCAAATAAGATTTATCAGCTAAGTAGCAAACAAAACTATCTAACCTATTTGTGACGAGGTAAGAAGGATGGCTAACAGAATTCCAGTGCCAAGAATTTGCAAGTGCCTCACAGCTGTGTTTGTTGATATCACGACTTCCATAGTCCTGAGCTTATTTTGTTCTTTTTCCAGTTTTTTCCTTTTTCTTCAAAGTCCTTAAACTCGAGCGGTTAGCACACCAAGCTCTCACCACCTGTATCGGTATATGTTCCTAGCGCTAGTCCTCGCGTCCAATAGTCTAACATTAAACATCAACCTTACTATCTCTTATAAAAGCCGCTGCTTCGTGTAACAGTTCCGATTATCGTGCCTGTTTGGCGCACCCCTTCACGATACGAGGCGTATTCTTGCCGTCAAACTTTCCCACTCATTCTCGCGGTAAAACGCTTCACGCAAGGCTTCACATTTTAATGAATACTTTGACGACCAACGAGTTGTTATACACAAAGTGGTCATAAATATTTAATCCATGCAGTCTTTGATTAACTGTGGGCTATAATGTACAAAAACAGAAGCTTCAAGTAAACATGCCTGTTAAGAAATCGTTTAGTTGTCAGGGCTTCTTAAACAGATTGTTGTTTCAAAAAATGTTGACACAAGTCTCTGTTGTGCATTTGATGTAATTAAAGAAGAGACGGCGTGCAATTATGTATATACATATATATTAATGCCGTCCCTTCTTTAACCATGTACATACATATATATTAACGCTGTCCCTTCTTTAACCATGTACATACATATATATTAACGCTGTCCCTTCTTTAACCATGCACATACATATATATAAACGCTGTCCCATCTTTAACCATGTACATACATATATATCAACGCTGTCCCATCTTTAACCATGTACATACATATATATATATATATATATATATATATATATATATATAAACGGTGTCCCATCTTTAACCATGTACAATCATATATATTAACGCTGTCCCATCTTTAACCATGTACATACATATATATAAACGCTGTCCCATCTTTAACCATGTACATACATATATATATATAAACGCTGTCCCATCTTTAATCATGTACATACATATATATATATTAACGCTGTCCCATCTTTAACCATGTACATACATATATATTAACGCTGTCCCATCTTTAACCATGTACATACATATATATATATATATATATAAACGCTGTCCCATCTTTAACCATGTACATACATATATATTAACGCTGTCCCATCTTTAACCATGTACATACATATATATTAACGCTGTCCCATCTTTAACCATGTACATACATATATATTAACGCTGTCCCATCTTTAACCATGTACATACATATATATATATAAACGCTGTCCCATCTTTAACCATGTACATACATATATATATTAACGCTGTCCCATCTTTAACCATGTACATACATATATATATTTACACCTCAACTTCCATTCCTTAAATGAACTGCCTTTCGGCAATTGCGTTCATCAATCGATGAACGCAACATCTTCGGATATGTTCGGATCGTAAGTTATTGCATAACAATATACCTGAAAGCGATTGATCTTGTTATTGGTTGTATTGTGTCTGCAGGTCCCGTAAAATATAGATCAACATTTTTAAAAGTGTTAGTTTATTATATTTTAAATATAAGTGTTTCAATTTTACGTTTTTAAGTGATTTCAAGTGGTTGAATTGAAGTATTGTGACGTCATTTGAAAAAAATGTTTCCGGTTATATCGGGTCGTTCTATTTACAGAATGGGTAAGAACGGATTACTGAAAGGTTTTCTTAAATGAAATGAAGTATTTTTTTAACGTTTCTTGAATAAAATAATGGACTATTGGTGTAAATATAAGGAATGAATTGCGGGGTTGATGTCATTATCGGGGTATGAACGCAATTGGGTTGGTCAATGTGTGTGGAGTCCGAAGGACTCCACGCGTACTTTGACCAACCCAATTGCGTTCATATCCCCGATAATGACATCAACCCCGCAATTCATTCCTTAAATAAACGCTGTCCCATCTTTAACTATGCACATACATATATATTGACGCTGTCCCTTCTTTAACTATGCACATACATATATATCTAAATCTTATCAATCATTTCCAAGTAATCACTGATAGTCTTTTAAACAAGATATCAGAAAAATCAGCTTTACATTTGGTTTTTAATGTTGGCAATCATGAAACATGTTTGCCGTGATCAGACCAACTCATTAAACTTTCTCGACTGAAAACGGCCCGATCTTGAAATAATTCCCCCTTGACGATATGTGGTTGAGACTCAACCATCCAGTAGATTCAACCATCCAGTAGACTCAACCATCCAGTAGATTCAACCATCCAGTAGACTCAACCATCCAGTAGACTCCACCATCCAGTAGACTCAACCATCCAGTAGATTCAACCATCCAGTAGATTCAACCATCCAGTAGATTCAACCATCCAGTAGACTCAACCATCCAGTAGATTCAACCATCCAGTAGACTCAACCATCCAGTAGATTCAACCATCCAGTAGATTCAACCATCCAGTAGACTCAACCATCCAGTAGATTCAACCATCCAGTAGACTCCACCATCCAGTAGACTCAACCATCCAGTAGACTCAACCATCCAGTAGACTCAACCATCCAGTATTCAACCATCCAGTAGACTCCACCATCCAGTAGACTCCACCATCCAGTAGACTCAACCATCCAGTAGACTCAACCATCCAGTAGTTGTCTTAACGCAGCAGATTAATTACCCAATTCTTTATCTGAGAATAAGCCAGATTGTTACAATCGGTTCCAGGAACGAACAGTGACAATATGATATGAATGATAGTATCAATTGTTCTTTAAGTATAAGTTTGCTTATGTTCTTTTTCTGTTTACCTACTTTATACCAATATTCTAACCTAATATTCTACTGGCTTTATCATTTTAGGTAGCGAAATTTGTGTCTAATTTAAATGTAATCTATCGTGCGTGTTGTGAAAATAAACAAAGTGTAATATTTTGTCACATTGAGTGTTCAATACAACAAAGTTTTCACTAATTATATTTTTTCATTACGCTGTTTTTAAGTTGTGAACTGAAGACTGTGTGGTTTACCTTTTTTGAATTGCTTAACGATACACAGACTTATTAACTAGCTCAGTGAAGCCACATACTTAATTCTGCATCCTTGAAAATGACGTTATTTAAAAGTATGGCTTTTATGCAATCTGTTTCCCCAAAGAAAAAAATATCTTCACGGTTTTAATTCAACCTATCTGAGGACTAGAACCATATTCGAAGACGTTAATTATGACATCTGTGGTATGATTTTAAGAAACTTGGTGGAAACTTATGTAAAAAAAAATCAACTACAGAAACAAGCTCAGTAGCCAAAAGTTGAAACATAAACCCCGTTTAATGTCACAGGATAAACGCGAAAGACAATGAAAAAAAATCTTAAACAAGAAACATGGAACAACAGCACAAAACTCCACAAACAACGCCGTGAATATATACTATATAAAAAAAAACTAGATATGTTTATCAAGGATTGTTAGGTACCGAATACTTATGAATAATGATTTACGTCATATACATCAAACCTTGAAAAGTGCAGGTAGTGATGCTTAAAAATGACGAAACGTTTCAGGATTTGTAATCGTATATTTATATAATGATGTATAATCCTTGAGTTCCCTGATAGGCCGTGCTCGGGTATAGTCCAACATAGTATTCATCCAATCGAACGATAACTCATGTTATTATAATAGGAAGCCTTTTCTATGTAAATTGTTTAGAACTTCCCTGATGCATTCGCGTTTTCGGTGACACTCTTATTCAAAATCAATACATACACATGTATAACAAACATACATATTGACTGATAAATCTTTAACACTTACTAAATAATGCATTAATGGAAAATATTAATTACTGATAACAATAATATAACCATGTATCTAATAGCAGAAAACGCAAAAATATTAAATTATTGCTGAATGCTAAAAGATTTACTGTGGTCTTCTATAGTCTCATAAGGTAGAAATTCCATGTTTCATGCTCATTTCGTGTAAATTAAACTCGGTATCCTTCATTAGAACCATTGTTTTCGACATTTATTCATCGTTTTTGGATTATTAAAGAAATATTATTAATTGTGTTAAATCGTATTTGGGAGTAAGAGTGCATCGTTAATATATTTAAGGCCAGTGCGCTTGTCCCTATAGTATCCATTGTTTTTCTGTAATGTGTTTAAAACAAAAAAAGCCATAATAGTTAGATGCCATTAATTAAACGGAACTGCAGTCCGTGGCGTTCACTCCCCTCACATGACCTTTCCCGGATAGTGTACGTACAGAACACCTGTGCATTGTTCGTAAATTCCGCATTTTCAGTATTAATGTTATTACCACCCATGTTGTCAAAATCACACGATCTGTGCATATTATTAAACAAATAAACATGCTGTTGATCAGAGGGATTTCCAGGTTTATCACCGACAATCAAATTAATGAATCATATCCCCGCGGTTCCATTTGCATATTAATACAAAAGGTGTAGGCTCGGTTTGTGTAATTATCGCTATTTTTAGGATTTTTTTTCCATATCAGTATCATTCCTTTCTTATTAATCAACATTAATTGAAGGCTAGATTAAAATCATTTGAATTATTGAGAGTGCAAGTAAAAATACCATTCCAATGCAATTTTGATATTGTACTTTCCGTGTTGTGCCCATCATGCCCATCATGTTTTTCGGTTTACCTCGATAGTAAGAAAATAAGTGAGAATTTGAAATTCAATATTTATGCAAAAAGCTACAGAAACATGCTCAGGAGCAAAAAGTTTAAACATAAACCCGGTTTAGTGGCAATGGGCAAACTCCAAAGACATATAACACAAAATCACAAACAAGAAACATAGAATAGCACAAACCTCTACAAACAGCACTGTGCATAAATACTATATACTATATATATAATTGGTATGTTTATCAAGCCTTGACTTAATACATCACGTTTAATTATAGGTTATGTCTATGTTATATTTGTGATTAGTTAAGGACAGGAGTATGTACCTTTGGTGGAAATTAAACCACTGTCGAGGATTGGTTCCCTACCCAGGACCGTTAGAAAAAGAAGAATGTTAATTTCAAAGACATATAACGAAAAAAACGAATTTGAAATATATCCACATGACCCGTTACCAAATTTATAAAATAATGAATTGCTTATATACATGCAATTCGGGCGGGTAAGTCAATTAGAAAAACAGGTACACGTCTACGTAGCATAATATAAGCAGTCCTATCTTTTCGTATATACTGTATGTATTTAGAATACAACCTACATGGACAGCCAATGAAATTGCAGATAGGAATCAATCATAAAGAATTTCAACTTTCAAGGGCGTTAAATAAATTTGACTGTCGAAAAAAAAGAATTTACAGTACATGTGAAATATTAAGGTCATTTCGAAGAAAATGTTTATTTCAGTCTGTTAAAATGGTAACAACTGTACCCTTTTTTGCTCTGATTTTCTTTAAACATGCATTAATTGTGTAAGTAGTATGTCCATACGCCACTTGCCCCGCTAAAATGACTTAAATACGGATTTGTTACGAAGGATAAACGCAAGAAGTTCAGCTCTAATAGGTTAACCCATATGGTAAATACAAATATATCCTTGTATTTTAATTGGTTAAAACATGGAAAACATTTTCATAAAGATTGTACAAATATACATGTTCGTGAAAAAATGATTGTATTTTTGCAATAGTTCATTAAAAAGAATTATTTTAAACAAGCGATAGGTTAACAGGCGATATATTGTGTCCTATCAACATTTTTTATCAATGAAGAAGAAGAAGAAGAAGAAGAAGAAGAAGAAGAAGAACAAGAAGAAGAAGAAGAAGAAGAAGAAGAAGAAGAAGAAGAAGAAGAAGAAGAAGAAGAAGAAGAAGGAGAAGAAGAAGAAGAAGAAGAAGAAGAAGAGGAAGAAGAAAGAAGGAGAAAAAAGAAGAAGAAGGAGAAGGTTTATTTTCACGTTCAAAAAGTCATACGCCCCATGAAGACAAACAAACATTAAAAATATTTAAAGTTTATACAAACATGATTAGGTGAAGGCGCAATAATTGTTTAAAACAAAAGAAAATAATAAGACTTATAATAGTAAGTTGTTTAACAATGAAAATAGCCTTCACTTTTATTATTATCATAATAGACATCAGACTGGAATTTATATCAAAGTATATTTAAAATGATATTTCATAATACAATAAGCTAGTATGATGATATTATTAATATGCTTAGATGTATAACAGTTAAATGATATTGAATAAATATATTTTGTATCAGTTTATGAATTATATGAGTTAATCGAATAACATATCCAACCATGTAAAGACAGACCTAGACAGTGGTCGAAAACGAATGTGAGTCTAGGCTATATAACATGGTGATCGACAGTCAGATAAATACACACAATATGAAGAATGCG
This sequence comes from Mya arenaria, assembly GCF_026914265.1. Taxonomy (NCBI): domain Eukaryota; kingdom Metazoa; phylum Mollusca; class Bivalvia; order Myida; family Myidae; genus Mya; species Mya arenaria. The sequence continues at coordinate 67,549,010 of NC_069134.1, forward strand.
TTATATATACACCATTTAAAATGCACAGTATAACATAACGTAAAATACAACAAAAATAAATCTAGCAAGATGTATATTAATTTTCAATTTACTTTTGAGGTTGCCAGTTAAGTGTTTGATAATAACTATAGTCGATGTTAAACAAGAATAGCTAACTTGCAGTAGTCCATACATGTCTGTGATCATTGATTATGGAAATAAGTCAGTTATGTGGGTAAACACTTTGCATACCATTATTTATAAACATAGATCATAATCATGCTCCGTTATAACACGTGTTCGAATTCAATGCTGTATCCGAATAATTGTTTCACAAGTAATGAAAAAAGTTTTAGCAGTCCATTCTAAAACTTAAACTTTGTTTTAAGAACCAATTTATATGCATATGCATAACACAACAATTAATTTACAAAAACTGTCAATTTCCTGACTTTTATATTCAAGGGTACACAAACGGCTTGAATCCAAAAAACTATTATTTTAGTATTGATCGATGCAATCTACAATTGAGGGAAATTGAAGATAAGTATCGTGAATATAACAGTTAGTAATAACGTCTATTTTTTTATGAACAAAGTATTTAATTCACTTAATAACAGCTTAACAATCTAACACTAAAAGGGCTAAAAAAATATGTTGGAGTGCATCTATAAGAGTATCATTGAAAGCTTAAGACTGGCTACATACTAAATTTGTTCTTGTTTTCAATCATGAACATATATTTACTGCATATTTAAAAATGCTTCATAACAGTTAACGTAGAAAAGTTTTATCAGCAAAATTTAACAGTTTTCGTTAAACAGTCTCATTTTAGCTGGTCATAAGATCATTGAAGTTGGACAAACATGGTCTCCTCCAATGATATTTATCAATGTATGATTTTCTTAAATCATTGAATAGGGTACATTCAATAACAATACATATGCAAAAAGCTACAGAAACATGCTCAGTAGCAAAAAGTTTAAACATAAACCCGGTTTAGTGGCAATGGGCAACGCCAAAGACATAGAACACAAATTCACAGACAAGAAACATAGAGCAGCACACAACTCTACAAACAGCACAGTGCATAAATACTATATATATATATTTAAAAATAATTGGTATGTTTATCAAGAATTGTTAGGTACCGCCTTGGAGCGGTCAGTAAAATGTAAATTTACTGGGGGTTTAAACCAGTTTATGTGCACAAACCTCACTCTTATCCCAACAATTCTTAATAAAGATAAAACGCAAAAGATAAAACTTATCAAAGTATGCATTAACTTGAGGAAACTTAATAATCAATAAAACAAATAATAATAATAAACGAAAAGGTTAAACCCCAAGTACTTCAATGATTAGAGATCCCAACTCTATCTGCAGACAGAGGGAAACAATTCAGAGCACCTAATGCAAATACTATCAAAGATACGATGCAGTCATCGTTAGAAACCAAAAACATCACACACAGTCTGCCTTAAAAGGTTTAAAACTGTGTGATCATAGAGTTTCATAATAAAAAGCATCATTTTACTAAAACTGGGAACAAATAAAGAAAAACATTATTAAAATTAAAAGCGACTAGTATATGCTATTCTCTTCTTCCAAATGATTTAAAAACGTAAAATATTTGAAGAAATTTAAGTCACAGCCAAAACACTCGGAGTCAATCAACACGTGTCCGCCAAAAACGGTTTTAAAGATAACATGAATTAGCAAATTCTTCATAAAAATCAAAGCATTGAAAGTTTAGTTATGAAAGGGTGCTATATTCAACCCAATATTTTGTTTCAGGTATTCATCAAAAACAAGAAAGCAAGTGCTCTTCAAAATATTGCCTTTATATCCACGGTTAAAATAAAATCCAAGTAATTCATTAAGTCTATCTGCCCAACTACCTGCTAGAAAATGTTTTTAATTTTACGAATTTTCTTTAAAACATCACCATAAAAATCGGGATGAAAATGGTACTCGTCATCTAGTTTATCACATATATAACATTTTCTATCATCGTATAAAATACTAGTTGGCCTATGCAATATACCGGTTTCTTTGCAAGATGATGAGGATATGTGCGTTATCTATATAATAGTATTCTTTGTTGACTTGTGGAATGATAACTGCATTTATTCATTTATTGTTTTTTAATGAATACTGAAGCTTATTTCACGATGACACAAAGCTCTTGTGGAAATTAGCAAGTCAGCACTCCATCGTTGTTTAAAATTATCTTTTAACCTCTGTTTTACTAGGTTTAAAGCATTAGTTTATTTCCTCATATAACACCTGGAAAAAACAATGATCATAAAGTCCTGAAGATTATAATATGTCACGTAAAAGACTTGCCCATTTATTTCTTAGTTGGAATCAATTCAGTGTCATTTCTTTATATTTTATATACAATGTTCACATCCTTATGATACTGTGATTCAATTTATTAAGCTGGAACTTGATAATTCTAAAACATCGACTAACAAATAATTGAATTCCAAAGTGATAAAAAGAGTGCTCGTCTTTTAAAGGATTGACATTCATCAACCGCAATTACGTTTGTAATGTTTAAATTACATTTTAAAATGACAAATGAGTAACCTAAAGGTCATGATAGAATGATCATACAATGAAAATGAGACTCCAAGTGTTCATATATGTTATTGAATTAATTCTTTTCAATCTGTTAGTATAAAAATAGCTCGTGTTTACGTCTTTACTGCAACGTCCCTGCTTTGTGTGTATTTCTTTACAAAATAATGGAACATTAGAGAATAAGTTATAGGCCATTTAGGTTAAACTTTAATCATTTACATTTAAAACATCTGAGTTCAACATCCAGTTATTAAGTGCGAGTATGTGTAATATTTAAGGATTGAAATTCGACATGTTGCATTTTATTGGGGTATGGTATGCAATGGGGCTGTTCAAAATGGGTGGAGTCCGAAGGATACGCGATACTAGAGTTTGTTAAATCACGAGTTTTCAAATTGGAGAGAAATTCCAGTCAATATACTTGTTGAGCGTTATTTTGAAGAATCAGTTGGTGTATGAATCATGTTGGAATACGGTGTTGGACAAATCAGCAAGTGCATTGTTATTTCTGAAAGTAGACATGAGGATAAAACGTCTCTGTGGAAACGACAGTGGCGGTGGGTGGGGTAACGTGAACTTTCGCGGAAGGAAAGCCAGAGGACGCGAAAAGCCTTAGTGTTGAACTGAGCTCTTTCTTCTGGACGTTGCTGGGTGCACTACAATATGTTATTGTTTCATTTCCTCGAGTTCATGTTTTGTCAGATGCTTTATTTTTACCACATGTCAATTCCAAATTCCGAAATAAGTCGTCATCATTGTAATTTAATATTTCTTCAACTGTTCTATCCATCATGAAATCATCTACATTAAAATCAATCAAATAATCGTTGCTTATTTTGTTTAAACTGCTTTACTGCAGATTACAATTTTGCATGTTGCCATTAATTTTACCACGATTTCATTGAAAACAATAGTTCCGTAGTAAATATGCCCCGCCCATTAGTATTATTGCGCCTAATGACAGGACAGAAGAATCGAACAAACGCACGCGATTTCGATGGGAAATGCCATTGCACTTTATATAGAAATAATGTGAAATTGATAAACAACAACCACCGTAAAGGAATGAAGTGTTAATGTAAATATTTAGCCCATAGTGTGCAATGAACTATATGTATTATTGAATACATTACGCTGCATTAGTCATGTGTGAATATCTTGAATTATGGCCAAATGTTCATGTTTGCATGACGACTCCGGTGCCGACGACGAAGCTGCGGAATTAAAATGTATTTCCTTTTTCTTTTTGGAATCGCTCTATGACGATCCTTTTATTTTCTTAACTCACATACTAATTATATAAATGACAAATAATGAACATGAAAATTATGATAGTTTGTCATGATTTTCTTTCTCATCATAAAACATTGAATATCTTTGAGCAACATATGACTTAATTTTTGGAAACAAATATATCGAATTTCTTAGATGATTTGAAATTTAATTATGAATTTATTGCGAAGAGAACAAAGAATTTCTTTATGTTCATATAGTGTTTGGATAATTAAAATGTCAGCACATGATAATGAACAAAAGTTAATACGGCTCTGCCTTCTTTGAAAGGAAGCACAACTGGTAACTATAATAACCTATTTACGATAGAATAGTGTTGATAATATTATACTTTTTCTATATATACAATTTCATATCCAATTATAAGTATTTAGAGGCTATTCATATGTTGATGTATATTACAATGTTTAAAGGTGCCAATCATCCTCGACCAACAATAACAATGAGAATGATACGGGCAATAAATAAGAACGTGGTTATAGTCTTCTTCTTGGCTACAGTGATAACAAAGAGGACGTTTAGATAGGTTTAGATTTATAGCCATGCTGCTATACAGTACTGTCGTATTATCGCGTTTTCGTTATCGTACTGTCGCGTTTTCATCATCGTACTATCGCGTTTTCACCATCGTAGCCTCGTGATTTCGCGTTTCATTATCGTACTATCGAGTATCGCGTTTTAGATCAACACATTCATAGGCGATGGCCCTAACGGCATTCCGTAGTTTATATTTGAACTGTTTAACTTTGTAATGTGGAATCATCCAAAGTAAAACGGTATACCATGATCGACAGTTGATTGTTTAAACTTCCTTGCCAGTATTTATGTATAAAGCGTTATTGAAATACAGCGTTGCAATATATATAATAAATGTCTTAATTAGTACCATCGTCTAACTGCTTTTGACTATTAAAGATTTAAACACGTTTCAATATAGGTGTTCACATTTTTGCTCCCAGTTTAAATAAATGCATTCAGTTTTGTTGTTTCCAAAATAAATTCCTAAGGTTTTGATATATTTTGACGTGAAATTGATATTATACATTTTATTAATGTCATTGTCGTATGAAATACCCATATACCTTGTGTTTTATATCTGTTGAGCTACCGACCGGAAAAAATGCTAACTGTATCAATAATCATCAGAGCTACTAAGATTTCATTGTAATTTTTCAAAACAGGGTTGTATGGTTTGAAAGTTGTATGACTTTTAAATGGGTGTGTTTTTACATTTACACCTTTAATCGATTCACATGTTCTTATTTTAAGTGCAAGAATGTCTATAATTCTTATATATATATATATATTATTTGAAGATGTTTAAGTTATTTTTCCAGTTGACTTAGCCGGTTATTTCGTTCTCTCCCTATTCTTCTTTTAAAATGCAATATTTCCTAATATTACTAAGGCAATGCAATATGTTAACACAAATAACAATATTTCCTGTTAAAAAATCGTTTAAAATATGCAATTTACAAACAGCATTTACATATTTGATAATGCAATAAAACCGTGTAATATTTCTTAATATCACATAGGATAATGCAATATGTTTCAACACAGTGTACAGTTTTCTTAATAGTACTATAGTTTCTTGTTGTTACATATTACCCTTAATTGTTTATTTAATTTAAATGTCTTAGAATTAGAATTAGAAGCAGCATCAAATATGGAGCTGATATAAGAAACACTAATGAGAGTCACGATTAGCGTTTCTGCTTTGATCTTTTTTCTTCACAGTTAATCGTTCATGCTTGAATTCCACAGGTGTGCGAGGTGACTTGTTTTGTGACGTAGTCCTGTCTTGTTTTGCTGGGGTCACGGCACTCTCCTGCTAAACAAACCGCTCAGTTGATGTATGTCGGCTATCTTCGCTCGAGATCCTCCTGTGGCTATGATAACTAGTAGTTACTAGTCGTATGGCAGCCGGTGAACAACCACTGATGTTTTTTTTTTTCGAAGTTCACTTGTCGGAATTGAACGTGGTGTTTCGTCGTCGCTTGATTCGCTCTCTGGCACCTCCGTATTCAAGGCTGTTTTTTCCTCGCTAGGACAATCAGATTGAAGTAATGCAAATATGCAGTAATTGCACTCCCAATCATTCGGATAGTGAAACGATCACTCAGTCCCTTAATTTTGGCCAAAAGATATTGTAAAGGCTAGAGGCTCAGAGACCTTGTTACGACTAGCTTAAACTGTTGTTAAGGGTATGGTATAAGCGAACGTAGATCTGTTATAAACCCTTAATTGTGTGGAACACAATGCCTCTTAAGCGTTTAGGCAATATCATGGAGTATGCATATATCAATGTTTCATCACATGGGGCAAAAGGGATGGGTTTAGGCTTATACTGGACTTAAATCAGCGGATGATTCCCGACAGGCTGTATTTTGACAGGATAAGGCGGAAACCAATTAATAGGATTGGTCTGATCTTTACTGCCTGGAAGATTGAGTTTATCACTGTTCTAAACATACATACGACTAATTACACCCCATTATATCAATGTATTGTTCGTGGAGGAGGCTTGCAAAAAAGTAAATTTGACAAACTGAAAACTCTGTTGTCTTAATCCCACCCCAGGAGCATGAAAATAAGTAAAAATCCCTCGGATCGGGGATTTACCAGGCAGTTAAGATCCGATATAATGTACAATACTTAAAATGTAAATTTGCATTTAGCCCGCCCCCCCCCATTAGATTTACATTTACTGACTGTTCAAAGGCGGTTCCTAACATTCGTTGATAAACTCCCTTAGTTTTATACACGTATATTTAGTGTGTTGTTTGTGCAGTTTTGTGTTGTTTTTCCGGTTAGTGGATCTTTGTATTTTTGTCCTGTGTCATTTGCGTTGACCGTGTGCCATTGAACGGGGTTAGTGTTTAAACATTCCAAGTTCTGTAGTTTTTGTATATGTATTAACAAAATGAACTAATATGAAAACGTAGCCTTAACTCTGTGTGGTATGTCTGTGTTGAATGTCTATGGTATGTCTGTATATTACTAATGGGTTTTTAAAACGTGAGATTTGAAACCAAAAACTAATTATCCCAAAATCTAATATCAATACACTCAACCTTCACCAGTTTCTTAGAATATTAATGGAAATGGTGTTTCGCAAATGGTAAATACAATGCTAACATATCATGCTGAGAATCTCTTTGATACAAAACACATCTGTTTTAATAATTAGCAAAATTAAGGTAAGGCTCGTACCGGAAATGTTTCTGTCCCCACGTTTAAATACGGAACCATTACTTAACCCAACGTAGCATGGCTCGCTGATTTAAGAGTTAAACGTCGAAATGCGACGTAGTAATTGTCCTTAGAATCGCCCCTCTTTTCAACTCTTATTGCATTTTAGACGTGAATTGAGCCAATTACAGAAGGCAATCAACCGCATTGTAGTTCATATGCGTGCCGACATTGCTATCGTGATGGTCTTATCAAACATGATCAATGGAAATCACTCACAAACGGGGGAAACTGGTTTACACGCTTCCATCAGTCAAACGAACTAGGTGTCATGACTTAAGCATTATGAAATATCTCTATCTCATGTTTAGTATTTGACGGTGGAATATTGACCATTTAATGTTAAGTAAGGCAACATAATTACTCTCTTTTTAATGGTTAACTAACTTTCTGACAGAAATGGGCAATGCGTGGGGTCGGGGATAAAGTACATCAAATTTGTCTTTTGATTTTCAATTTAAATGCTTATAGCACTTTAACACAAAATATGAATGAAATACTTTAAAACTGTTTCATTAATTGCATTCATTTTCATGAAAACTTTTCTTTTACTTTTGATAATTTATACAGAATTGGACTTACTGGATAAGACTGTATAAACGTTTCGTCATTTTGTCCTTTCGACGGGAACGCTAAAAATGCAATTTTCGAATATTTACCTTTACATTTACCTACGGCTGTTCTGTTAAACATTAACGTGAAGATTATTTTCCTTCAAACAAACAATATTCTGAGTACAACTCGAAAACAACTTGGAGCATTGCTAGATGACGATCTGAAATTGTGCAACTTGCAAATATGATAACTTTGGGAAACTTTGATTCAAAGTAATCTTCTCTTTTACAAATAAATTTTTAAGCAATGTTTGTTGAGGATATTACTCAAACATAACAGAAGGAAGTAACCTATTTATTTATAACGTTGTAAAAATATGCACAATGCAAGAAATGTTAATGTGGTTCCTATTTGTTTCCACAGAGCAATTTGTTAAACTTTTGGATTATTCGTTTTCATATCTCCCTTTTTTCAATTTATACAACAATATATTTCCAGACCATTTCTCGAAGACTATTTAAAGGCAGTTAATTAAATTATGAACATTTATGGATTGTCAAATTTGAAAGTTTTTCCCTTGCAAGAATTGTGCCTCTTGGTAAAAATGATGCAGAGTTATATACCTTTTTACCTATAATTTTCTTTAAATAAATTGGTATAAAGCAAAACTTGGAAATAAGTGGAACTAATCGAATTCACGCTTGAACATGTAAATGTGCAGTTGTACACATGGCATGAACTTTAACTAATTGGCACTTTTGTGCAAAATTAACTTCCCTTGTATTTTGGTCTGTTTTTATAAAGCATATCTCAGCATCTACTAAAATACTAGTAATTTGAACTTCTATAGATGTGCTTGTCGTATTTTTTTAACTCGTGTGCACTTTCTTGCAATGTAATCTCCACTTTTACTCATTTTTAATTATATCCTAAGCCTTACTTAAAGACTACTGATTGGAATTCAATTAAAATTAGATTATTGGTAGATGGCAATTCTAATTGCTAATGCTTTCATTTTAGAGAGCATTTCTTCAAGCAATGACTTACACTTTTGTGCCACAATTATACAATCCTCCGCTGTTTGTTAAAAACAACAGAATGGAATCGTTTTATGGACTGCCAAATGTCCACTTTATATCAACAATGTTATGTTGTAACATGTCTGACGATAAACCATAACGTAACGGAACGATATGGATTTATTTTAATTAGGACAGCATTATTTGATGTCATTCTGTTCTTTAGGCAAAATGTTTCATGAAAAAATCGGATGGCCTCAAAACGTGTCCATAACATGAAAATAAATTGCTTTGAAACATTCAGTCATTCAAACTTAATTAAATGCATCATGGCACAGTTCTTAAAATTGGTTACACATATCCCCCCCCCCACAAAAAACACACACAAACAAAAGAACGTGTATTTCTACACAACCTCTGATAATTTATGTCAATCTAATTGCCAAATTGTCTAATCAGATCTCCGATCTGAGTATCCTGCTGTGAAGTTTGGATGTTTTATTATACAAATGGACCCTAAATGGCCCTGAACCAATAAACGAATACATAGAAAAATGGCACCTACTGTGACACCAGTGCAATTAGCAGGAGATGCACAGCAGGGGATTAACATGCCAAACATTCCTTAAACTAGGCCTTTAAGGATTAACGCAATACATGAAAACAACCACCTATGTAAATGAATACGCCATGGTTTTATTGATCAGTAGCTGGTTTAAACGACTTTGTGCGCACGTGTACTCCGGTGGAGAAAAACTGTCCGGGAAAAGTCTATGTATATATTTATTATATTAGTATTTAAAAGAATAACGCTTTAAACAGTGAGTTTGAATGGACTTTCTTAGACGTTTACATAGACGTTTATTCTCCCTCATTGCATAGTAATTTTCACAAAGTAAGCTCTGAATATCAAACCTTAAATATGCATTTATATCATATTTTAAGTGTCATGGCTTAAATCGTCAGTTTGTCCTTTTTATCAAGTTCACGTTGTTATAAACTCACGGAAAGACATCAGTTTTCAAATGAAGCGCTTCAAAAACATTTATTGTTACAAACTAGATTTACATGTCTGATGACTGCAAACGTTCTTAAAGCAAATGTCAACGATGAACAACTTAATCAATGAAAGTACGTGATTGATGTACACGCAACGATATATAAAGTACAGAAAGTCAATCAACCACCTCTAACCTCCCAGAGCCGACCACAATGGGTAAGACTGTATTGTGCATGTTGCTATTCGATGTTTACGAGTCAACAAGGGCCTATCTACAATGTTTATATTGATTTGAAATATACACCTGACAAATGATGGTATAAAGAATAAAAGATTCAATTAGTTTCAATCGAAAAAATCTCAATGCTTCATTACTTTATTGAATTGAGCAACAGTAAATGAAATGGCAGTGTTACTATTACCTCAACTGTACTCCCACATCGGATTGCAATATCTCTATATTTTAAATTCCGGTCCGTCAGTCTTTCACCATATGACTAAAGAATGGCAACACTTGTTTTGACATCTAAAATTGTAACTTTCTTACTAAAAAGAAATTCAGAATGTAAACACACGTTTCAATTACAGTTCAATGAAACCAGATGCATGTTTTAAAAATCTAAAAGCTCTTCTACCTTCAATGATATGTGGTATACCATTATACGAAATATCAATCATTGTATAATTTCTTTATTTGATTGTTTACAACCCCTGACTTCTGTTTATTTAAGTGCGAACAAACAGGACATAAAGACATTTTTGCCTTAAATGTCCTAGGAGCACAAAGTTAAACTATCTATTTATCATTCAATCTCAATTAATACCGTTCACAACCTCCAAACTTTTGAAGCATATTGAATTTATTTTTTGGAATAAAACTACTGCCAATATCACGCGAGCATCGTTAAAGTGGCACTCTTATTCAAAATCAATACAAACACATCTATAACAAACATTTATTTTTAGTGGTAAACCTTTAACAACTTCCTAAATAATAAATGGGTGGAAAATATTAATTACTGATAACAAGATTGTAACCGTGTATTTAATAGCTGAATACGCAGAAACATTAAATGATTGGTGAATACTAAAATATTTGCTGCGATCTACTATCGACTCATACGGTAGACATATTTTGTTTTCTGCACCTTTCTTTCAAATTAAACTCGATATTCTTTATAAAAAATCATTGATATAGATATTTCGGTATATTAAAACAACTGTATCAATTGTGGTAAATCTTATTTGGGAGTAAGAGCGAAATGTCCATTGGGAGTGCAACTAACATTCACTGTGATTATTTGTATGGTCTCATGTAAAATAAAACTGAAAACACGCTTTATTCCATGCATATGGCTAAAAGTGTGACACATATTGGCGAATCATAGCTTGATATGTTCATTGTGACGGATGATATCAGTTTTGTACTGACTTGAGATGATCTTCTTTTTTAATTTATTGAATTTGCCGTTTCGATCGATCAAATGATCGTATGTGTGTGGTGACAAAGTCCAATGCGTCAGACATTTTGATCCGAAATGTTCTTACATAAACCTTAACTTATATTTCCCTATTGGATTCTTAGATTCAGTTTTTTCCCTCGAGGAACTCTGGTAGTTTAATATTCATCGATTATTTTGCAATGCCAAAACTTATGAAAATAGCCAAATGCAATCTACATTCTAGGAGGCCTTTATTTGTGTAATTTTTATTATCCATTCAGTTTGCATTTTAGCGTTGCTGAATTATGATTGTTTTTATCTTGATTCTGCATTAAGCTCAGTTGATATGGAATTTTTGCTGTTTTGTTAAAATCCTAAAACTGTATAAACGTGTTAAACGTCATGTTAATTAGCGCTTGTTTTAAATCTTTAACCTCGTTAAAACTTTGTAACATAATTTCACATTTTTTAAACAATATTTAATTCAATAACTTAGTGTTTAGATATACGATGTACTATAGACATACATAAAAATAGTCAAGTTTCATATGCACAAATAAAAACAGTCACGACAGAATAGAAAAGGAAGCTTTGCAGCTTACTTATTGGTTCGCTCTTTAAGTCTGCTTTTATCAGGGGTGCTATGCTTATCATATAAAAAACAATACTCAATTGAACGATATATGAAATATGCAATAAAATTCTCATGATATCCCGTGAAAGATGAATGCCACAATTTCTCGCACTACGTTAGTGTTGCTTTGGGTATAATTTCTACTACAAAGTGAATTATATTCACTTTAATTGTTTTTTAACTAGAGGAACGGGATGTTGTGTTATTTTAATATGTTGGTAAGAAGGTTATAATGATTACTTTTACGTGAAATTTCATGTTAAGTCGTAGCCAGACCAGAGTGTACATCTTGCGATAGGCGCAAACTAGCATCGGAAAGCAGCATGACTTCCTGTGACAATCCAGGGACGATATAAATTTGCATAGAAAAAGAGGTTATTATTACAGGACCTTCATTTTGTCAATGTTTAACAAAGATGGTGCATTTTAGTCGGAAATAAGATTTGAAAGGATAAATGTTCAATGATACTTAAAAATGAAAACAAAGCGTTCATATTTAAGCATTTTTCTGTTTTGTTTTCATCATTGGGTGAAATCGAAACTTGAATGATAGCAACGTAAACCTTTGTGATATTTGGCTAAAATAGCCTCGACTTGAGACCCTTTTGTAATTGTTGGTTTAGATAGCCCGGGGCAGTGATTACGAACAGTCTGAAGTCTGAGTCCAAGCTCAATACTCACTAGGGCAAAATTTCATTTCATTGAAATTTTCATTCTAGCAAAGCATTGATGAAGATATTTGCTGAAATATATTACTATTTGAGTATTGCACTAATATTTACATATATTTCGGTAAAAGAAATTGAATTAATATGATTTTTTTGTTCCTTCATAAAAATGCTTTTCTGAGCCTGAGTCTAGATTTGGACTTGAGACTGTTAGTAATCATGGCCCCAGGACTTAAAATTTTTGTGTGGTATTTGGCTTAGATAGCCAAGGTATATTTTATATGTTATTGTGTTTGTATGATTTGTAACATTTTCTTTCAGTTAAGAGCAGATTAGATTGAACGTGAATAAATTGCATGTTATAAAGTTTTTATGATATGTTTTATAAATACTGTCGCTTCTTCCATGAGAGTTCCAAGATAGAAATGAGTGATTTATGATAATTTTGCTTGGATGAAATCATACTAGCAACGTTTATATTCCAGTGGATGGTTACTTTTGATAGATAGAAGACATAATTGTACATGCATTTTTTCTATATATTAGCCAGTATGAAATACATATATGGTTAAAATAAAATATTGATTTAGATTCCACCCGTCTGGTTAAGTTTTATTGAAGTCGATATAGTTCAATATCGAACTGACAAAACATCAGTGTATTTTCTTAAAATATCTCAATCTCGCTCCTGTGGATTATTTAATATTTGATTTATAATCGTTATATTACGCTTACTAAAATATGGACTCATTTATGGTCATTGGGTAAAAATGAAATTTCATAAATGCATTTTTTATAATCGTTAAATTACGCTAAATAAAATATGGACTCATTTATGGTTATGTTGTTTAAATTGAAATTCCAAAAATACATTCAGATACCTTCTTACTTATAGCATAAACAAATATAATCCATACAATGGAGATTTTCAAAGAAACAATTATTTAGAATGCAACATAAGGATGCGCAATTTAACTTTATTTTTTCTTTAAAGAAAATATATTATTTTTAAAACGTTGAGCTTCAACTGATATATTCATGTGTGTTCTTATAGTGGTAGGGGACCAGATAAAATGACTGAGGAAGATGACCACATGTCGGTACAGCTCAAAGAAACAGTATATTACAAGTGTCTCAATGGTTAAATTAGTTTCGTTTAAGTTGAAGCAATCATTTCAACAGTGACACCAACTTGAGAAGGAAACCATCATGTTCTATGCTCCGTGATGTATGTTTTTGAACGAATGAAGTGGCCGCCGTCGAAATTCAAGCCAAAAATGCCAGACATCTTAAACCCAAAGGGACTTGACATTTCCATGATTTATGACTTCGTTTGCGCAGTTCAACTGGTATGCTCAACATTAACGGTTCAAAAATAAGTATGTTAACATGCACGTTAATTATCAACATGCATTCAAATTGATTTCGTTCTCTATTCGTGAATATTGAATACTGTACAAGGCGTATGTACATGATCAGTTTTTACAATTGCTTTGGTGTGGCTGGTACAGTTTTCTAGACCTTTTTACCTTTTATGATTGGGCTGAAGTTTTTTTATTCTGGTTTTTACTTTGGCCTAGCATGTCTTTGCTGGCGGGTGTGAAGTTTGATTATTATTCATGTGTTGACAATCTGAATGCAATGGTTATCTTGGATATTCATTTTTGAAAAAAAAATGTTTATACAATTTAAACGTGTATTTCTTGAATTGCATTTACCGTTTTTACTACTGACCACTTTCATGAAACTATTTCACATGCAGTATTTACTTATTACGCCTTAATACTACGTGCAATAGATATGCGCTGCCAATAACAAGCCCTATTTCGAACTTGTGTTGTGGTTCATTTATACCAGGGTAGATGTTTAGTGTATGGTATCGGCGATCTTTGATTAGGAATGATTGTTCTACTCACAATTTTAGTAAGTAAATATAGGATATTTGTTTATTTACTTACTAAGATCATATTTTATTTCACGAGTGTCACAGAAAAACATATTTTCACGGGTCGCGAAGCTTTAAACTGTCAAGCTGTAAACTTTTCTATTTCCGGTTTGTTGTGAAACAATTTCTCTGCTATTCATTCTTAAAGTTTATTATTCGCTCGATTTTTAGTGCAAAGCTTTTATGAACAGTAATCAATGAAGTTTCACAAGTGCACATATGTTCTAAAAAAATTACGATAATACAAAAATAACAATTTTTTTTAAGCGGGGCATGAATACGTAACCAAATTACTACGCCGCCATTTAATGAATGGCAATTTTGAGGTTCAAATGTGTTATCAAAACAAATGCGGATAATCATTGGATTTTAATCATTTTTCTTAGTTTTAGAATGTGTTTCATGATACATGGATATTCAGTCATCTTACTGTCAGGGACCAGTCTGTCTCGCTTGAAAACAGGTTTGTTTTTCAGGTAAAGAGTGAATGCCACCCTAGTTTGTTGACAAGTTTTAAGGCGTGGGTGGGGTAAAACATATCAGATTATCTGTAAATTGTTGTGTGAATTTTCCGGGAAGCTCGTTTTACGTATTACAACGACAAACAGTTCAAAATACATTTGAACGATGTTATAAAAGGATAATATATTTAAAGTGAAAAATTGTTTTGTCGACAAATCACATTGTAATAGCAAACAATGGTTTGATGATGATTGTATAGCGGCAAAACGTAATTACTCGGACGCTGCGAACATGTATAATCATTGTAAAACGAATACAAATATAATACAAATGTGTACCTTGAAAAAATGTTTATAAAAAGCTCGTTAAGCGTAAGCGAAAGTTGTTTAAAGTTGCCAAAGGCAAATGTATTGAGCAATTACGATTTTCTAAGCCTAAGGCCTTTTGGAAATATTTTAAAAAGCTAAACAGAACAGCAGAGCTGATATTTTGTTGCAAGTTTTTACCAAATATTTTTCAGAATTGAGTGATGACATATTACAAACTGAAAATGGTGAAGCCGAAGATTTTGTTAGAAATAATGATTTTAGAAATACAAGTGAGAGTTTCGAACCGTTACTAGACGGAGATATAACAGTTGCTTTAATAAATGCTGCTGTTAAAACATTAAAACGTAACAAGTCCTTTGGGCCAGATGCCTTGTTAAATGAATATTTCATTGAATCTATAGATATTTTGGGTTTACATTTGCGCGATGTGTTTAATGCTAACAAGTCCTGTGGGCCAGATGCCTTGTTAAATGAATATTTCATTGAATATATAGATATTTTGGATTTACATTTGTGCGATGTGTTTAATGCTATTTTAAACAGTGGTTATTTCCCCGAAAGCTAGACTAAAGGAATCGTTATATCCTTACATAAAAAGGGAGCTAAAAACGATGTAAATAATTATAGAGGCATTACCCTAGTTAGTTGTATGTCAAAACTGTTTACGACGATACTAAACAAAAGAATAATATATTTCTGCGATGAAGCGAATGTTGTATCAGATGCCCAATATGGTTTTAGAAAAGGTAGATCAACAATTGATGCTCAGTTTGTTTTATTCAGTATTATACAATGATTTCTTAACGAAAATAAACTTCTGTATTGTGTTTTTGTAGATTTTAAAAAGGCTTTTGATTGCATTTACAGAAATGCGTTATGGCTAAAAATGTATAAAACCGGTATTAAAGGTAAATTTACGAATTGTTAAAGATATGTATGAAAAAGTAAAATCAACTGTTAAGGTGTTAAATAATTATTCTGACTTTTTCGAATATGCCATAGGCTTGAGGCAGGGTGAAGTCATGTCTCCGATTTGTTTTCCTTGTTTTTAGATGATTTAGAACTATTTTTACAAGCAGATATGAATTCAGGCCTCACTATTAATGAACTTATAGTTATACTACTATTGTTTGCGGATGATATGATTATTCTAGGCAACACACCTGAAGATATTAATAGGTCACTGTCATTATTAGAAGTTTACTGTAATAAATGGAGTCTAGAGGTTAATACAAGTAAAACAAAAGCCATGGTATTTCGTAAAAGAGGTGGTCTGTTAAGAAATAAAGAGTTTCTCTACAAAAATAATTGGATTGAAGTTGTTAGCGACTTCAATTATTTGGGAACTGTTATCAATTACACAGACACATTTGCCAGGAATCATGAACGCATAATTGGAAAGGCTCTTAAGGCACTTAATGTATTATTGGCGAATTGCAATAAGTATAATATCAAGCCAAAAGTTAGTTGTCAATTATCTGATGCCTTCGTTGGCTCAATACTAGGTTATGGGTCTGAGGTTTGGGGATTTGGAAAATCAAAAGAAATCGAGCGCATTCATTCAAAGTTTTGTAAAAGAATCTTAAATGTACGCAACAACTTTCAATTGTGCTATATACGGGGAATTAGGCCGTTATCCCCTGTATGTATTACGATATATTAGAATTTTAAAGAATTGGTTCAAAGTTATATTATAATCAAGGAAATATATAATATGTCCGTTAAAGACTGTCAAAGTGGTAAACATAATTGGGTTACTGATGTTAAAGATATTCTAAGCAAACATGGCTGTGCATATGTGTTCGATAATGCACAGTTATATAATGTTAATACAATTGTCAGTCTATTCAGAGAAACATTAATTGATACATTTAAGCAAACATGGGGTAATGGCAAAGCTAGAAGTAGTGTTCCAAACCTGTATAATAATATTAAAAGTACATTAGACTTTGAACAATACTTGAACATTTTACCGCATGACTTACGATTTTATATTACTAGATTAAGAGTGTCTGCTCATTCATTAGAAATGTCCTAGTTATAATGACATAAGAAGGAAATACATTAAAAAATATTTTTATGTCAGACCAAGCATGTACAAATTTATAGAACTGCATAAGTCAGACAACAAAAATACTGTATTTAAATTATCTAAATATATAAAAGAAGCTTTTAAACATAGAACTTCCATTACATATAGTGATTAGTTTAAATCAGCGCATCCTCATGTTTTATAATATGCATATTTTTTTTTTTGCACGTATGACAATTATTCATATCTACATATAGACATTGCCTGTATCGAATCTGTATTATGTGACATGTTGAATTCACGTTATATAAATGTATTTATATTCTATGACTATGTACCTTGTTGGTATACGTCGAATAAAACTATGTTCTGTTCTGTTTTATAAAATTATATTTATGTTCGAATCGTCTGTTATTTGTTTGGTATGAAAGCAAATGATCGAACATTCAGCTTCAAGATCAAGAAAACGTTTGAAAAACGGGATAACCGGTAATAAACGGTAAGTTGTTAATTTCAAAATATATATTTATTTAAATTTATAAATCTTTTCTTTATATTCTAAACATTGTTTTGCCAACATTTTCTGGTTCAAAGTGAAGTGGTCTGTTTTGATCAAGGGGAAGTAACTACAAAGGATTATAAATGTAGTTATGAAAGTTGATATTTTCACTCCTTATTTTCAATTTGATATTTTCACTGTTGTTATTTCACTGATAAAACCCCATATTTCATCGAAAAGCATGTAAGAAAATATGTTTAACTTGTAATAATGTGATGGGAAAGTTTAAAGGTGTATAACAAATGCATGGAATATTTAGTGGTAATATGCGTTAAGAGCATGGAAGTAGACACAAACAAAGAAACGGATAGAAACGTTTTGTTGGTCTGGTTTGGGGGTTCTTTTGAATAAAACAATATTACTAGAAGTCACAAGGCCTGAACGCAGATAACTGGCTGAATAGGTGATGTCTTTGAGCATGATATAGAGGACAGGTAAAAGAAGAAATGCTATGAAGGTATTTTTAATAGTTCTCCACACTGGCATTTGGGGCTTTTGACAATTATGTTAGAGAACAAGTTTTCATTAAAACTGCTACAGTGTATCCGCAGTTTTGCATGAGGGACACTCAAATTGCGTTCAGCCTTATAGTAAAAATAAGAAACATATGTTTCCTCTTGCTAACAGTATACTTAAAGGAGGGCCACAATGGCTGAGAACCATCTGTTTGGAACCAGTAGTGCATTCCACCATGATATTGTAATATGATTTCAATGAATGCTACAAGAACTGGGTTTTATATGAACTATTACAAAATACAAAATTTCGAAAATTTTACATAACAACAAATTGGAAGTAACAGAAAAAATGTACAATGACATATGTTGATTTAATATTTCCGCCATCTCACCTTTTCACCTTTACTTTCCAGATTCCAGTCGTGTTATTATTCATATCGTGTTTCGGCTTGAAATCATCTCAAGTGCAAATTCAAAATCAGTGGCTTATTTATCCCAAAAGGAAGTAATTTCTCGTAATGAAACTTAAGGAAATATAACTCAACTGGTTGTTTACTTGACCGAAATTGAATTCCGTTGATGAAAAATCCATGCTTGTGTGAAATGTCTAACTTATGTACTCCTTTGGCTTAAGTTTTACAATGCCATTTTTATTGTTTATCATTTAAAAACAGAAACTATATCAATATCATGGTATTAGGGTTTTTCATGAAAACTAAAACTTTATATTAATTTTGTGTTCTATGTTGCCCAGCTGGGTTGTCATATACACATGTGATATATGTTTTATAACAAAATAATCAAGCTGTTCTTTAATAGACAAACAGACGTAATTTGTTCGTGCTGCATAGGGCGTGCCGAACATATACTGTATACGTTAACTATTTTCTGAAGTGGCATTAAAAATACAATCAGGATAAACACTACCACAAGTTGCGATCAACGATATTGATGGTGTCAGATTCATTTCGAAAATGAACAGCTTAGGTGAACCACAAGCATCGTTCTGTCCATTGCCTGGTGACGTCATAACCAAGGTTGTGTATGTGTCGTTATCTATTGGAATATCTTAAAATGTATCAAAAACACAATACACCCTGATATTAAAATATTATTCAGCAAATGAACTGCCTATATAAATATTTATACCATAAGAGCCAAACGTAGGTTTTTACGTGTTTCACAGTAGTTTCAGTCACGAATGTAACGTCAGAGCAACCCCAGGAGAAATAATATGGAAAAATAGTTGTAATTTCTATGTTTGAACCCTGTTTTCTTTCACCTAGGTTTGGCCTGCAGAACATTAACTGTTCCCACATGAATAAACGTTGGTGTTAATCAACTTTAGCTTGTGGCTGGTACATATATATATATATATATATATATGTGCGCCTGTGACTGGTAATGATCTATAAATGCGCTTGTGGCTGGTAAAGATATATAGATGCGCTTGTGGCTGGTACAGATATAAAGATGCGCTTGTGGCTGGAACAGATATATAGATGCTCTTGTGGCTGGAACAGATATATAGATGCTCTTGTGGCTTGAACAGATATATAGATGCGCTTGTGGATGGTACAGATATATAGATGCACTTGTGGCTGGAACAGATATATAGATGCTCTTGTGGCTGGAACAGATATATAGATGCGCTTGTGGATGGTCCAGATATATAGATGCTCTTGTGTATGGTACAGATATATAGATGCGCTTGTGTATGGTACAGATATATAGATGCGCTTGTGGCTGGTACAGATATATAGATGCGCTTGTGGATGGTACAGATATATAGATGCGCTTGTGGATGGTACAGATGTATAGATGCACTTGTGGCTGGTACAGATATATAGATGCGCTTTTGGATGGTACGATGTATAGATGCGCTTGTGGATGCTACAGATATATAGATGCGCTTGTGGATGGTACAGATGTATAGATGCTATTGTGGATGGTACAGATATATAGATGCACTTGTGGATGGTACAGATATATAGATGCTATTGTGGATGGTACAGATGTATAGATGCGCTTGTGGCTGGTACAGATGTGTAGATGCGTTTGTGGATGGTACAGATATATAGATGCACTTGTGGATGGTACAGATATATAGATGCACTTGTGGATGGTACAGATATATAGATGCTCTTGTGGCTGGTACAGATATATAGATGCACTTGTGGCTGATACAGATATATAGATGCGCTTGTGGCTGGAACAGATATATAGATGCACTTGTGGATGGTACAGATATATCGATGCGCTTGTGGCTGGTACAGATATATAGATGCACTTGTGGCTGGAACAAATATATAGATGCGCTTGTGGCTGGTACAGATATATAGATGCGCTTGTGGCTGGTACAGATATATAGATGCACTTGTGGATGGTACAGATATATCGATGCGCCTGTGGCTGGTACAGATATATAGATTCACTTGTGGCTGGTACAGATATATAGATGCGCTTGTGGCTGGTACAGATATACAAATGCACTTGTGGCTGGAACAGATATATAGATGCACTTGTGGCTGGAACAGATATACAAATGCGCTTGTGGCTGGTACAGATATATAGATGCACTTGTGGCTGGAACAGATTTACAAATTCGCTTGTGGCTGGTACAGATATATAGATGCACTTGTGGCTGGAACAGATATACAAATGCGCTTGTGGCTGGTACAGATATATAGATGCACTTGTGGCTGGAACAGATATACAAATGCGCTTGTGGCTGGTACAGATATAGAGATGCACTTGTGGCTGGAACAGATATACAAATGCACTTGTGGCTGGAACAGATATATAGATGCGCTTGTGGCTGGTACAGATATATAGATGCGCTTGTGGATGGTACAGATATATAGATGCGCTTGTGGATGGTACAGATATATAGATGCACTTGTGGCTGGTACAGATATATAGATGCGCTTGTGGATGGTACAGATATATAGATGCGCGTGTGTTTGCACTGGTGGCTGGTACAAATACATAGATGCACTTGGGGCTGGTACAGATATATAGATGCGCTTGTGGCTGGTACAGATATATAGATGCTGCTGAGGCAGGCTGACAGGCAGGCAGGCAGATACAAAAATATTACCAGCAGATTTAGATAGTATGGCATACACTTCATGTTTGGATTATTTTTTTCATTTCCCCCTTTTTTCCTGTTTTATAATAAGCTGTTCTCCTGACTTGGCTTTTGCTGAGAGGTCAACGTTTGAATGCAGTTGTGATCAATTATTTTCATCCATTGTTGTAAATCGCATTGGTATAGAAAATATGGGCTCTACCTCTGGTACATAAAAATGAATCGTTGGCAGTTTTTGAAATCTCTCGGGTAAATATGCAGGTCGTTAATAACAAGATAATGTATTAGCATGATTTAAACCGAAACATTAACCCTACAAAAAAGATTAGTTGTAATTTAGAAAATTCTGGTCATTGAGAAAAAAACCTTTGGAACGATTGTAACTTCATATGTGCTACTGTATTTGGTCAAGAACTGTCTCAGACTGTATTTGCGACTGTTTCAAATGAAAATTGATCAGTGATAAGAAATAATATGTAGGAATTTAAAAATGAGACGGGCGTACGTACGGAGGCAGATATATCCTCTCCGCTTGAGGAGTACAACAGAAAAGTGCCACTCTTGTTTTATTGAACTTTTGTTCATAACCTTTATTTATAAACATTTTATGTCCACGATGATGCCGTAATGGTGTGTAATATAAGAGTATGATACATAAAATGTTTTAACTTCCATGTATGGAATACAGCCCACAATTTACGCGTACTAAATGATGATTAACGATGTGGCTCTGAACATATAAACCACGACAGACATACTAATCTCTCGAGTATAATTGCTATGTTTACAATACGTTAAAAAGACATAATGGAAAATGGAAATAATCATCTTCTTAAACAACGCAATTATTGGAGGTAATCTCAACTGTTTTGATAAAACTGTACGGGAGAAGACTTGTAGGTTGAGATATAGATGTTCAATCACAAAAAAGCACTTATTTGTCCTGAAGGTGAAATAACATGTTAGTGTAAATTACTATGGTAATGTTTTCATAATTCAAAGACATATGTACCTCTAGCTTTATTTCATGTACTGTGGTGTATTGTAAAAGGAAAAAAAAAACAGCTTCATATGATACAATGGAAACAGTGACAAATATTAGCCAGAATTTTGATTTTTGTACATTTAATTATTACGTAATAAGTCCCGATTCCAAAATAAATTGAATTTCCGGGAAACAGTCCCCACACACACACAAAATTAACCTAAATGTTGAAGCTGTTTGCAGTTTAAAATTAGAATAAACATAAATCTTTTATCTATAATTTCTTTGAATAAATGTATCTGAAATTACCTCAATATCTTCGGCGGACTATTAGAAATTAAATAATTGTGAAAAGATAATTTAGTAAAATAAGAGTACTTGCATTTCAGCGATTGCTCACAATTTCAGGGATGTGTCGGCCAAAAATTATGACGACATCGAAGGTAGCCGAATTAAGCCTAACAACAGAACAACAATCGGAACACCTCGGCAACTTCCAACAGATATGACTGAAGTTTGCCGGACACGGTCGAGTATTTTATGATTTACTGAATCATTGCAAAACGATTTAAACCAATTGCAGATACATGCAACTCACGATATATCTGTAGTATTGTATTGTCAACAAATTTTACGAGCGCTCATTTACGTTGACTTTTCAGCGTTCTCGATCCTTGTGTAAGAGAATTGCCCATTACATCTTGCATTGCCTTTCGGAACTCCTCGGCCATTTTTATCGAAAACAACCTCGGATGTAAGCCGGTACATCAGTTGAAGTATTCGTAATTTTTTTAATTATATCATTAATTAGAATGTAGTGTTTTAGAGTTGTTTTTATTTATCTAAATTTAAATTGATTGTCAGTGAAGTGAATTATTGCAAATATCATTATGATTCCCAAGAGTTTAGTCATGAAGTTTAACTGCTAAATAAAATTACTATGCGATCTACTACTAGCGGACTCAAACGTAACACGTTTTAAGTATG
The DNA here is from genome assembly GCF_026914265.1 of Mya arenaria. Classification (NCBI taxonomy): domain Eukaryota; kingdom Metazoa; phylum Mollusca; class Bivalvia; order Myida; family Myidae; genus Mya; species Mya arenaria. Next base: position 67,572,292 of record NC_069134.1, read on the forward strand.
TAAACCGTCCAAATAAATCCGAGCTAGTTTTCGATAAAAATGGCCGAGGAGCTCCGAATGTTTGCATTGTGTGTATACCACGTGATAGGTTGCGTCATAAAACGCATGCGGGGCTCTTGAAGCGACATAGACTGCCATTTGTTTCATTCAAAATGGTGAAAAATAAGAGAAGTTATCGCTTGGTATAGACACTCTGTTTTGGAGATCTGCCCAGGACAAAATTTAAGTATACTAATAATCACAGAAGAATTTAGACAAACACGCCCACCAGTATAACAAGACAAACATACACTTATACCAGTACCACCATAGGTAACAATTAATGACCGCATACTCACACGCTTATCAATGTTTTGGGGTTATTATGATCACACACACACGCACACACACACACACACACGCACGCGCACGCATACGCGCACACGCACATCCGTCGCGAACTGTTGCTGGGTAAGGTGATAAACACATACACACACGCCGTTCCCACTAGCGGATCCAGGGGGGGCGCACCCAGCGCACCCCCCCCCCCTAAAATTCCCGGAGCTTACATGTTCTTTGGTATGGAAACAATAAAATATACTATATTTTCCTATTTTTTCTTCGCTCGCTTCGCTCGCGTATCTTTTTAAAACATTGCCTTTTGAGATGTACTCGTACAAAACACAGAGTGCACACAATTTAAACGTTCCCGCCTTCCCTTACTGTAATAATTCGGCACTATATAACATGAGATTAGAGTGATTAAAAGTTACGCCCCCCCTAACCCAAAATCCTGGATCCGCCCCTGGTTCCAGTAGTACGAGGAATGATAGTGATCAAAAACGCACCTGTTTAGCACCATTACGTAGGTAAGTATTATAAATTAACAAGAACATGCACTATATTACAGGGGATACTACACATGAACACACACGCCTTACACAGTTGCGGGGATGAAAGTAAACACAAAAATACACGCCTACTAGTACAATGGGGGATAGTGGTTTACAAAAGCACAAACGCCTAACACTAGCAATGGGTATGATAATGAACACATACACACATGTCAACCGGTTCTAGAGCAGCACAGCGGCCTACAGCAACACAGATGGCTACTGGTTCTACGTTTGATAATAAATTACGCACCCACCTTACACTATTACGGAGTATGATAATAAACACAAACATACCCGTCTAAAAAAATTACGGTGTGTGAGTATAAACACAAACATACCCGCCTAAAACTTTTACGGTGTGTGAGTATAAACACAAACATACCCTTCTAAAACTTTTACGGTGTGTGAGTATAAACACAAACATACCCGTCTAAAACTTTTACGGTGTGTGAGTATAAACATAAACATACCCGTCTAAAACTTTTACGGTGTGTGAGTATAAACACAAACATACCCTTCTAAAACTTTTACGGTGTGTGAGTATAAACACAAACATACCCTTCTAAAACGTTTACGGTGTGTGAGTATAAACACAAACATACCCGTCTAAAACTTTTACGGTGTGTGAGTATAAACACAAACATACCCGTCTAAAACTTTTACGGTGTGTGAGTATAAACACAAACATACCCGTCTAAAACTTTTACGGTGTGTGAGTATAAACACAAACATACCCGTCTAAAACTTTTACGGTGTGTGAGTATAAACACAAACATACCCGTCTAAAACTTTTACGGTGTGTGAGTATAAACACAAACATACCCGTCTAAAACTTTTACGGTGTGTGAGTATAAACACAAACATACCCGTCTAAAACTTTTACGGTGTGTGAGTATAAACACAAACATACCCGCCTAAAACGTTTACGGTGTGTGAGTATAAACACAAACATACCCGTCTAAAACGTTTACGGTGTGTGAGTATAAACACAAACATACCCGTCTTAAACTTTTACGGGGATGATAATAAACATAAACATACCCGTGTTAAACTTTTACGGTGTGTGAGTATAAACATAAACATACCCGTCTTAAACTTTTACGGGGATGATAATAAACATAAACTCACATGCCTACTATTACTACGGGGGATGATAATGAACACCAACAGCATTGGCCCAAGGGGCATAATTTTAACAAACTTGGAAGATGGCCATCATATGTTGCTACATAACAAATACCAAAGGTCTGGGCTTTAGTGTTTGAGACAAGAATATGTTCACAGTTCTACTTACATAAATCTATACGAAACTTTTGGAGTGTATAAGTACATAAGGAATTTGTGACCACACCAGCCCACATGTACTGTAACACACATTTTAAAAGAGACATCAATGAACAAAAACGCGCCCACTAGTATTATTTCCCCTCAAGCACAATTGCCTACCCATACTGTATTCCATTTGCTTTGACGGGGATTATAATGAACACAAACACACATAGCCAAACATTTTGCATTCCCGTCGTCTATCTTTAGTCGTAACACCATAACACACGCCTAACATTACTGCCTCCCCTTTGTCTTTTGGTGGTGACTTATAAAGAACATAACACACCCGCCTCCCAGTACTGTATGCCCTCAAATACACACGCCCTGAGTCCCCTTTGCCTTTTGGTTGGAATAATGAACACACATGCCTACCAGTACTGTATGCCCTCAAACACACATGCCTACCAGTTCTATGAGCGGTGATAATGAACACAAACACACACGCCGCTATAACAATATGCCCTCACAAACACACGAGTACTGCCACCCTTTCGCCTTTTGGCAAGGGATGATAAACACACCCGCCATTACAGTATCCCCTTCGACTTTTGGCGAGGGATAATAATAAACACAAACGCATGCCCATCATAACTGTACACCGTACGCCTTTCAGCGTAATAGTGAACATACACACAAACGCCCACCTTTACTGATATTTACCATGTTTTAAAGCAACCGCCTGTTGTTACTTTTACCCCCTACGCCTTTTGGCCTTTGTGCAGACTGAGTTATTTAATTGCAAAAAAATCATTTACTGCCCAGAGACAACCTACCTCCGAAGTTTTATGGTCCTAGGTCGAAATGATCTTGAGTTGTTGTGCGAACAATGTCTTCCCAAATAACTTGTTCTATGACCAACTGACTTTTCAATCTAAAAGAAGCAAGTTCGTTAAATTGATATCCCCCGCCTGATTGGGCTAAGTCAAGGAATGGAACTCAATTGTTGATGAAATATATATTTATGAGTTTATGACTCCATGTTACCCAGTTCCAAACTAATCTAAGATTTCATCAAGGCAAACATTCTGATCAAGTTTCATGAAGATTGGTCCAGATATCTAGCCTCTGGAGTGCCCACAATTTCAGGGATGTGTCGGCCAAAAATTATGACGACATCGAAGGTAGCCGAATTAAGCCTAACAACAGAACAACAATCGGAACACCTCGGCAACTTCCAACAGATATGACTGAAGTTTGCCGGACACGGTCGAGTATTTTATGATTTACTGAATCATTGCAAAACGATTTAAACCAATTGCAGATACATGCAACTCACGATATATCTGTAGTATTGTATTGTCAACAAATTTTACGAGCGCTCATTTACGTTGACTTTTCAGCGTTCTCGATCCTTGTGTAAGAGAATTGCCCATTACATCTTGCATTGCCTTTCGGAACTCCTCGGCCATTTTTATCGAAAACAACCTCGGATGTAAGCCGGTACATCAGTTGAAGTATTCGTAATTTTTTTAATTATATCATTAATTAGAATGTAGTGTTTTAGAGTTGTTTTTATTTATCTAAATTTAAATTGATTGTCAGTGAAGTGAATTATTGCAAATATCATTATGATTCCCAAGAGTTTAGTCATGAAGTTTAACTGCTAAATAAAATTACTATGCGATCTACTACTAGCGGACTCAAACGTAACACGTTTTAAGTATGTAAACCGTCCAAATAAATCCGAGCTAGTTTTCGATAAAAATGGCCGAGGAGCTCCGAATGTTTGCATTGTGTGTATACCACGTGATAGGTTGCGTCATAAAACGCATGCGGGGCTCTTGAAGCGACATAGACTGCCATTTGTTTCATTCAAAATGGTGAAAAATAAGAGAAGTTATCGCTTGGTATAGACACTCTGTTTTGGAGATCTGCCCAGGACAAAATTTAAGTATACTAATAATCACAGAAGAATTTAGACAAACACGCCCACCAGTATAACAAGACAAACATACACTTATACCAGTACCACCATAGGTAACAATTAATGACCGCATACTCACACGCTTATCAATGTTTTGGGGTTATTATGATCACACACACACGCACACACACACACACACACGCACGCGCACGCATACGCGCACACGCACATCCGTCGCGAACTGTTGCTGGGTAAGGTGATAAACACATACACACACGCCGTTCCCACTAGCGGATCCAGGGGGGGCGCACCCAGCGCACCCCCCCCCCCTAAAATTCCCGGAGCTTACATGTTCTTTGGTATGGAAACAATAAAATATACTATATTTTCCTATTTTTTCTTCGCTCGCTTCGCTCGCGTATCTTTTTAAAACATTGCCTTTTGAGATGTACTCGTACAAAACACAGAGTGCACACAATTTAAACGTTCCCGCCTTCCCTTACTGTAATAATTCGGCACTATATAACATGAGATTAGAGTGATTAAAAGTTACGCCCCCCCTAACCCAAAATCCTGGATCCGCCCCTGGTTCCAGTAGTACGAGGAATGATAGTGATCAAAAACGCACCTGTTTAGCACCATTACGTAGGTAAGTATTATAAATTAACAAGAACATGCACTATATTACAGGGGATACTACACATGAACACACACGCCTTACACAGTTGCGGGGATGAAAGTAAACACAAAAATACACGCCTACTAGTACAATGGGGGATAGTGGTTTACAAAAGCACAAACGCCTAACACTAGCAATGGGTATGATAATGAACACATACACACATGTCAACCGGTTCTAGAGCAGCACAGCGGCCTACAGCAACACAGATGGCTACTGGTTCTACGTTTGATAATAAATTACGCACCCACCTTACACTATTACGGAGTATGATAATAAACACAAACATACCCGTCTAAAAAAATTACGGTGTGTGAGTATAAACACAAACATACCCGCCTAAAACTTTTACGGTGTGTGAGTATAAACACAAACATACCCTTCTAAAACTTTTACGGTGTGTGAGTATAAACACAAACATACCCTTCTAAAACTTTTACGGTGTGTGAGTATAAACATAAACATACCCGTCTAAAACTTTTACGGTGTGTGAGTATAAACACAAACATACCCTTCTAAAACTTTTACGGTGTGTGAGTATAAACACAAACATACCCTTCTAAAACTTTTACGGTGTGTGAGTATAAACACAAACATACCCGTCTAAAACGTTTACGGTGTGTGAGTATAAACACAAACATACCCGTCTAAAACTTTTACGGTGTGTGAGTATAAACACAAACATACCCGTCTAAAACTTTTACGGTGTGTGAGTATAAACACAAACATACCCGTCTAAAACTTTTACGGTGTGTGAGTATAAACACAAACATACCCGTCTAAAACTTTTACGGTGTGTGAGTATAAACACAAACATACCCGTCTAAAACTTTTACGGTGTGTGAGTATAAACACAAACATACCCGTCTAAAACTTTTACGGTGTGTGAGTATAAACACAAACATACCCGTCTAAAACTTTTACGGTGTGTGAGTATAAACACAAACATACCCGCCTAAAACGTTTACGGTGTGTGAGTATAAACACAAACATACCCGTCTAAAACGTTTACGGTGTGTGAGTATAAACACAAACATACCCGTCTTAAACTTTTACGGGGATGATAATAAACATAAACATACCCGTGTTAAACTTTTACGGTGTGTGAGTATAAACATAAACATACCCGTCTTAAACTTTTACGGGGATGATAATAAACATAAACTCACATGCCTACTATTACTACGGGGGATGATAATGAACACCAACAGCATTGGCCCAAGGGGCATAATTTTAACAAACTTGGAAGATGGCCATCATATGTTGCTACATAACAAATACCAAAGGTCTGGGCTTTAGTGTTTGAGACAAGAATATGTTCACAGTTCTACTTACATAAATCTATACGAAACTTTTGGAGTGTATAAGTACATAAGGAATTTGTGACCACACCAGCCCACATGTACTGTAACACACATTTTAAAAGAGACATCAATGAACAAAAACGCGCCCACTAGTATTATTTCCCCTCAAGCACAATTGCCTACCCATACTGTATTCCATTTGCTTTGACGGGGATTATAATGAACACAAACACACATAGCCAAACATTTTGCATTCCCGTCGTCTATCTTTAGTCGTAACACCATAACACACGCCTAACATTACTGCCTCCCCTTTGTCTTTTGGTGGTGACTTATAAAGAACATAACACACCCGCCTCCCAGTACTGTATGCCCTCAAATACACACGCCCTGAGTCCCCTTTGCCTTTTGGTTGGAATAATGAACACACATGCCTACCAGTACTGTATGCCCTCAAACACACATGCCTACCAGTTCTATGAGCGGTGATAATGAACACAAACACACACGCCGCTATAACAATATGCCCTCACAAACACACGAGTACTGCCACCCTTTCGCCTTTTGGCAAGGGATGATAAACACACCCGCCATTACAGTATCCCCTTCGACTTTTGGCGAGGGATAATAATAAACACAAACGCATGCCCATCATAACTGTACACCGTACGCCTTTCAGCGTAATAGTGAACATACACACAAACGCCCACCTTTACTGATATTTACCATGTTTTAAAGCAACCGCCTGTTGTTACTTTTACCCCCTACGCCTTTTGGCCTTTGTGCAGACTGAGTTATTTAATTGCAAAAAAATCATTTACTGCCCAGAGACAACCTACCTCCGAAGTTTTATGGTCCTAGGTCGAAATGATCTTGAGTTGTTGTGCGAACAATGTCTTCCCAAATAACTTGTTCTATGACCAACTGACTTTTCAATCTAAAAGAAGCAAGTTCGTTAAATTGATATCCCCCGCCTGATTGGGCTAAGTCAAGGAATGGAACTCAATTGTTGATGAAATATATATTTATGAGTTTATGACTCCATGTTACCCAGTTCCAAACTAATCTAAGATTTCATCAAGGCAAACATTCTGATCAAGTTTCATGAAGATTGGTCCAGATATCTAGCCTCTGGAGTGCCCACAAAGTTTTTTTAAGATTTGACCCAGTGACCTCATATTTGACCCCACATAACCTACTAGTTTCAAACTATTCCAAGATTTCATTGAGGTATTCTGATTAAGTTTCATGGAAATTGGAGCAGATGTATTGCCTCTAGAGTGTTCCCAAGATTTCTGTAAGATATGACCTAGTGCCCTAGTTTTTGACCCATATGACACATTTTTAAAACGCAGTCGAAATTTAACCCAAAAGAACAATAGTTTCGGCCAAGATTTTTTGAAAGATTTGACCTTGTGACCTAATTTTCGATCATATGTGACCCAGTTTCAAATACGTCCAAGAATTCATCAAGGAAAACATTCTGATTAAGTTTTATGAATAGTTGACTATGTATAATGCCTCTAGTATGTTCCAAAGATTTTTCTAAGATTTGACCTAGTGACCTAGTTTTTGACCCCAAATCGAGATTTGACGGACAACGCCAAAACAATATCCCCCTCCCGAAATCTTCGATTCGGCGGGGGATAATTAACCACATATATTTATATGTGTGTGTAGTACAAAGGGCCAATGCCATTAGAGCATGGCTCCTTAGGTCATTTTCAACCCAGAGCATGTATGTATTGGTAGTAGGCAACATCAGGAGTTCACAAAGGCAATGGACTTTGAACAGTAACTACAGTGACTTAACTTGGCAACAAAAGCAGTTTTGATAATTTCAAGGGACGAAATACAGTAATGCACTGGCATATTAAACTTGTTTAACACGGGAACCAAGCTCTCATAGATATCTAACCACTGTCTAAGTTTGATTAAGATACTACTAAAACTGAAGACTGTTTCCCGTGAACAAGAATTGTTTACAGACGCACGGACCGACACCGGGCCATCGCACAAGCTCTTCTGGCTTTTTGGTATTTAATAACAAAGGTATCACAAAATGTGATTAATAACACCGCATGCCTATGTGTAAAAAACTGCCTGGATAGAACAGGTGGCCACTTTGGCCAAATCATCTTAAATTCAAACCATAAATGAGAAAGATATGGACCGGACAATAACGGGACCGATGGACCGACGGACATGACGACAAGTGTGATTCCCATATAACCCTCATTTTAATTGGTGAAGCAAAAGTGTAATACAACAGAATAAATTGTCTGCAGGATTGGATCCCAAGACCGATGAGGTGGTTACCACATGGTTAAGTAATGGAGCTAGAGATGGCCAATACCCCCACCACATGGATACAGAAACCGTTTTCTTTGAAAAGGGGCCGTAACTCCATAAAACACTGGGTGGATTGTTACCGAAGCCAACTTGACCTTAGTTAAGTGCTAAAAATGTGTAATACGCTTTGTTTAAATCAATTGTACCCGTCAATAGTCATCGTCCGGACACTAAATTTTGACGAATTCTAAGTTGAGAATGGGTCATAACTCTGTCAAATTAGGTAGTTTGAACCAAGTAAAAAATGACCTGTATTTTATGATGTTGTCCAGTAGCAAAAAAGGGTTCTTAACTTATTGCTAAGACTTAAGCTGTCAACCATCATAAGTTATTGTCTGGGCAAATCCTAGGTTGAACAGGGGACATTACTCCTTTGAGACCAATTTGGCGTGTACTTCATACAGTTAAACGTACCAATTATTTTTTTCACATTGTAATCTGCCAACCCATTCAGGAGTGATTGTCCGGACATCGTATGTTTCGCCGATTCTAAGTTGAGAATGGGACCAAAACCGCATCAAAAATTGGTGGTTTGTTACTGAAGTCCTTGACCTGTTTTAACGTTATAACGAGTACCAAAGATCAATTCAACCCGTTAATCTTTTCGTGAACCCTATCTTTGGCAATTTGTATAAAAAGAACAACTCGTCAAAATTCAGTTGTCTGTAACCAAAGTTATTTTTGATCTGTATGTCATGGTATTATACATGTGTACCATACATTATTTACAACCGTCCATTCTTTCGCGATTTATTGTCCCGACAAGACTGATCGTTCGAGCAGTTTACTCCTCTTTGCATGTGCCCTCGTAACCGAGAACCTTTTGTGTATAATAAACACAGACGCAATTCATCAGAATTGCTTAACACTGCAGCGTAATTTGCCAACACTGCAGCGTAATTCGTTTACACTGCAAGGTTCTTTGTCAACATTAAAATATTTGTTCCAAGGTTAAAACCTTGATATAATATGTGTCCGCGAGTAAATGAATTAACCAGTGAAAAGAAGTTCTGGTTTTTTGTCGATACCTTTCGCTATCAGGCAGTAGGCTTAAATGATTCAACTAGTTTTGTAGAATAATCGTGAATATCAACATGTATATTGACTCTGACAGCAAACCCATAAACAACTTGCGTTTAATCTAAGTTATACCTTCCAATTAATTAAAAATTAAGAGAAGGTTGCGATTAGTACCATGTGCTTACATATGTTATTCTAACGAGTTACCATATGTCGGATATTTACGACGATGCGACGAAACCAGGTTTTCAATGAATGACGGAAGAACTTCAGCCTGTGTCTGTTTTTCTATTTTTAGTAACACTGACGTTGACCTTGACTCTAGGCACCCAAAAAGCAATTCCATGAAAGGTATCCATAAACTCTTCCTTTATACCAAGTTGGGTCTAGATATGTCAACCCTAACTAAAGTTATTCAGTTTCAACCGTTTTTCTATTTTTAGTAACAGTGACCTTGACTCTAGGGACCCCAAAAGCAATCCCATGAAAGGTATCCATAAAATCTTCCTTTATACCAAGTTTGTTCAAGATATGTCAACCCTTACTCGTTATTCAGATTCAACGTATTTCTATTTTTAGTAACAGTGACCATGACCCTAGGGACCCAAAACGCAATCCCATGACAGGTATCCATAAACTCTTCCTTTAAACCAAGTTTGTTCAAGATATCTGGACCCTGACTCAAGTTATTCAGTTTGAACCGTTTTGCTATTTTTATTAACAGTGACCTTGATCCTTGGGACCCCAAACGCAGTCCGATGAAAGATATCCATATACTCTTCCTTTATACCAAATTTGGTCGAGATATGTCAACCCTAACTGAAGTAATTCAGTTTCAACCGTTTTTCTATGTGTAGTAACAGTGACCTTGACTTTGACCCTAGGAACTCCAAACAATCCCATGAAAGGTATCCATAAACTCTTCCTTTATACCAAGTTTGGTCAAGATATGTGGTAAACTCTTCCTTTATACCAAATTTGGTCGAGATATGTCAACCCTAATTGAAGTAATTCAGTTTCAACCGTTGTTCTATGTGTAGTAACAGTGACCTTGACCCTAGAAACTCCAAACAATCCCATGAAAGGTGTCCATAAACTCTTCCTTTATACCAAATTTGGTCGAGATATGTCAACCCTAACTGAAGTAATTCAGTTTCAACCGTTTTTCTATGTGTAGTAAAAGTGACCTTGACCCTGACCATAGGAACTCCAAACAATCCCATGAAAGGTATCCATAAACTCTTCCTTCATTATTATACCAAATTTGGTCTAGATATGTCAACCCTAACTGAAGTTATTCAGTTTCGACCGTTTTTCTATTTGTAGTAACAGTGACCTTAACCCTAGGAACTCCAAACAATCCCATGAAAGGTATCCATAAACTCTTCTTTTATACCAAGTTTGGTCAAGATATGTGGACCCTAACTAAAGTTATTCAGTTTGAACCGTTTTGCTATTTTTAGTAACAGTGACCTTGATCCTAGGGACCCCAAACGCAATCCGATGAAAAGTATTCATATACTCTTCCTTAGACCAAATTTGGTCGAGATATGTCAACCCTTACTGAAGTTATTAAGTTTCAACCGTTTTTCTATGTTTAGTAACAGTGACCTTGACCCTAGGGACCCCAACCACAATCCCATGAAAGGTAACCATAAACTCTTCCTATATACCAAGCTTGGTCAAGATATGTCAACCCTAACTAAAGTTATTCAGTTTCAACCATTTTTCTATTTTTAGTAACAGTGACCTTGACCCTAGGGACCCCAAACGCAGTCCCATGAAAGGTATCCATAAACTTCCTATAGACTAAGTTTTGCCAAGATATGTCAACCCTTACTGAAGATATTCAGTTTCATTGGCGAGTTTGACACCGCCTTCCCGCCGGAATAATGACGTTCATCATTCTAATAACCAGGTTTCACTATGTGAAAACCTGGTTAATAACACAACAAATCAATTCTATAACAAGAGGCCCAAAAGGGCCTATGCTCTACTGGCATAGCTTTGGTGGTCATATCAATCCAGAGCATGTATGTATGGGTAAAAGGCAACAGACATATAGTTTATGTTTTGTGTTTGGGTTACCTGAAAACGTAGCACGTTCAACATCTCAGCCCAGAAAGTATTGTAAGCAGATTAGTTGCATGAACTTTTTTAATATGTGCCAAGTAAAAGTCATCTGACAAAAAAAAAATGCTTTCAAAACTGTACTCATAGTAAAAATTTCTGTAGTTTGAAAAGTTAAAAAAAGTTGGTCAAAAGGTCAAAGTCAAGGGCATCCTACGACAACATTGATCAATTTGAACAAACATTCACAATCAATTGTGCTAAGATGGATGCACGAACACAAAAAAAGATTTTCAAACCTTTCCAGATTTATGTTTACCAAACCTGTGAACCCTGGGTGTAGCCAGTAATGACACCAGGTGCATAACTTAAACATTCACAATCAATTTTGTAAAGATGAATGCGCAAACTACAGAACTTAAGCTACAAAATGGTTTTTGGGCTTTCAACATAAACAAGGCAGATACAATCAAAACTGAAGACTGTATCATGTTCACAAGCAATTGTTAACAGACGCATGAACGCACATACTACCTACACATTACCAATGATAAGCTAAAAACAAACGGTTCAGGGGAAACCTATAATCTTAAACATTTGCTCTGGATGTGACCCACAGCTACACATTTTGACCAGACATGACATGCTTTTCGCATAAATAATGCAACTAACCATGAAAATATTTTTATAACAACCAGATTCATCAAGAGCATATAGAAACTATGACCGATTTTTAATCCTATCACATAACAGTCAACAAGCCTTTAATCTTGTTAAATGCTTTTTGGGCTTGCTTATATAGCAGTGCACGTTAAAAAATGTAGATGCCAACTACGCATATAGTTGAAAGGTTGTCCTAGGTTACAGTTGACCAAAAGACAGATGTCAAATATTAAAATGGTAGACAGATTATAGTTCATTAAGAAAAGACATCATACAGACAAATTTTGAACTTGACCAAGTTTTATAAGACATCCTTGGCCTTGGTTAAATGAAGAACTGGAAGTATCTGCTTAAATGTATTCTGACAAATGTTGACAATGTATCTGTGGCAGCGACATCAACTTCCGAGAGCAGCCAACAGCTTCTCTATCCCATTGAAAACATTACAGTGTCTCATTCCTATTGATTACAATAAATGTCTAGTTTTACTTATTTATTTATTTTTCTTCTATTTACAAAACATGACAAGCCTCTAGAAGTTCCTGAAAAATAGAAGAATTCACGTTACCATATATTGCAAGGGAACTAAGTCATGTACAGATTCTCTCAAAGCTTTGTCTAGATTTACCACCATTCAATGTAGAGAAAATAAACATTATAAATTCATTCAATCTATAATGAATTTGTTTAAATATCATACACATAATATACTAGTATTAAGTTTTCAATTAATGCTTGCACTCCAGAATATTCTGAAATACAACATGTGAGAATAGGGTTTTTACTTACTTGGCCACAATGCCGTCACGTTTTGCCAGCCTGTTGAGGCAGTCGTCTGACTCACCCTGCAAAACAACCAAGAGTAAATTACCAATATTACAAAATTTTCTCTACATATCGCCAATCAAAAGCGTTTTTTGGTCATATCAAATTACTTTGTACATGTAGCCTGTCAACAGATTCGAGTTTACTTGAGGGTAAAATATTTTTACTTTTTTTAATTAGTTCATTTTGCTATATATGCTAACACATTTATTGAAGAAAAACTTGAAATATATTATGTTTAAATACCCTTCAAATTATTTTATTAAATCTTAAAAAAAATCAATCAATTGAACTTTATAGAACTTAGCTAAATAAAAAATTGAAAGAACCTCGAAGCGCCACAATTGGGCGAAACCAGGCTGATTTCTAGAAACTTCTTAAGCCTAACAGAATTAAGTAGGTCATTTTCTTTGGCAAAATTTCTTACTTCAACATGATTATGATAAAGAAAACTTAGTTGTTCATGATTCGCAGACAGATTTACAATGAAAAATAATCAAAATAGTATGAATATCATAAACTATAGAACAAAAATAGTGAGCTTAGCATAATGGTGTTATAACATACTTAAGTATTTTCGAGAAATTGGCCCCTGACTTTTCATATGAACAGTAAAAAGTTTAAGTAAAAAAATTCTTGTACAAGTATGTAATGTAAAAACGTAGCATCATTACTTGAATCAAAGAAAGAGTAAAAGTAGCTCAAAACAACTCTAGTTAAGTATCATGAACTATGTGTTTATACTCTATCAAATCTAAACCTAACTAAAGTTGTTGGGCATAAACCATTTTTTAATTTTTACAGTGACCTTGACCCCAACCCCCTCAAAAGCAATCCCTTGCTAGCTCTTAAAATAAGCTACCTACACTGAAACTTTCATTACTATCCATCAACTCTAACTTAAGTTATTAAGGTGGAAACCATTTGCCTATTTAAGTAACTATGACATTGACACCCACCCCCTCAAAAGCAATCTTAAGCTAGCTTTTCACAAAAGGTACTTATATTACTATCCATCAATGCTAACTTAACTTATTGGGCAAAAACAAATGATTGATGCCAAACCTTCTCCCCATTCTAATAAACTGGTTTTCATTTGGAACCTACATGTAGTTAAATATACTCAATCAAAAAGTGCATCACTGCATATAGAAATAGGAATGGTTACTGAGTTCTTGCATTAAGGTGACAGATCACTGGGCAAGATGAAGTACGTACCATTCGTCTGATGGCTCCACAGATGGCGAAGGTCTTGTAGCCCCCAGTCATCCTGCCAGTGGTGTCATCAACCTGCCAGTATTAATGTCAATGTGAATTTTAAATTATGAAACAAAATTTACACAAAAACTTGTTTGTTTACAGAAAAGCGACATTAATGAAGAAAAAAAACTATGTCGACATAAATTTGTTGATAGCTATATTTCAATCATGTCAGAGTCACAATGAGTGCATTGAAAACGCCAATGGCATTTTTTAAACGACACCCAGCTATTGTTTTGCTATCTGAGGGTAACATGTAAATAGTAGATCTTAATAAAAAAAACAAGAGGCCCAAAAGGGCCTATGCTCTACTGGCTGGGTTTGTGTGGTCAACATCACTGTTTTCGAAGTTTCATCGAGGTACATTCAAAACTGAAGACTGTATCATGTTCGCAAGCATTTCTTACACAATAGCATTTTTTTATACTATCAAGGCCCATAATCAAATCATTTCAAGGCCCATAATCTAGACATGCATGAGCAGATCTAGCTGGTTTTCGAAAGGACCCGAGCTCTAATGGATATCCAAATACTGTACAAGTTTCATCGAGATACAATCAAAACTGAAGACTGTATCATGTTAACAAGCAATTGTTTACACAATAGCATTTTTTTCTACTATCAAGGCCCATAATCTAGGCATGCATAGGGGGATCTAGCTGGTTTTCGAAAGGAACCAAGCTCTAATGGATATGTAGATACTGTACAAGTTTCATCGAGATAAAATCAAAACTGAGGGCTGTATCGTGTTAACAAGGAATTGTTTACAGACGCTAAGACGCACATACTATATACACATTACCATCGCATAAGCTCTTCTGGCCTTTTGCCAGTAGAGCTAATAAATTTATGAGATTGTGATTATAATGTTACATCAGTATAAAATGGATTTATTAAGATCCGTTTTGAAATCACACTTCTCCCTAACAACTTCTCCCTTGTTGATTCTTGTTCTAATACCATACATCTTTATCAAACACTATAATTTGTAAAATGTTAATAATGCTTGGGAAACTAGTGTTGTATCATCTCATGACGGTTAAGATTCATGACTAACAAAGAGATGAAACTGGAAAAACAGACCATGACTCTAACAGAGCTTCCGTAAAAGGAAGTTTGGAAGGATGTTACTCCCTAGAAATGGGTTAAAACCTTCAAACCTTATTCCTTGGAAGTACAAAAACTTTCATAATTTTGAAAAAAACAAACAAGAGCTGTCACAGTATGTGACGAATGCCCCCGAATGTGACATTGACCTATGAACAAGGTCAGTACATGAAAAGTTGATCTTGCCTTTGTGTGTCAAATACATATGGCAAGTTATTTTAAATTGCCTCTGAACATAAAAAATACCACCCATACTTGACAACCTACACTGTTATGTCCTTATATTCCGAATTCCCTTGTGAATAAACACTTAAGTGTATCTTTCACCTTAGAGGTAGGGACATGGGTCTTGCACACGACATGTCATCTTGGTATGTGGAACACATGTAGCAAGTTATTTTGATATCTGTCCATACAAGGGAAAGTTACAGCCCGGACACGACAACCTATACTCTATGTCCTTATATGCATCACTCCATTGTGAATGAACACTAAGTGGGACCTTGACCTTTGAGGCAGGGACATGAGTCTTGCACGCGACACGTCGTCTTGGTATGTGGAACACATGTGGCAAGTTATTTTAAAATCTGTCCATACAAGGGAAAGTTACAGAGCCGGATGGACGGTGCGATTTTAATATGCCCACCTTCGGGGGCATAAATACCCAAGTCAAAAGCTTGGAAGTTCATAATATCAAAACCTGGGGTCAATATTACTTTTATGCTCACATTTTCAATCAGGCCTAAAAAAAAAAATACATTTGGTTCGGGTTACCCGACCCTACCTACGGAATAGGCGCCGACCCTAACGTTTTTATAGTCAGTTTGAAAAAAATAATGAAAAACTAAAAAAAAACAAAAAAAAACAACTTTTTTTTTGCTTTTCAATATGTAGTTTAAAACCTTAATAGCTTATATAGAAGATAACTTTAACACCATTCTCCAATAATGAAAATGACATTCTTATATAAAGCCTAATAATAAAAAAAAAATAAAAAAATAAAAAGCCTACCTACCCTACCTATTTTTGGAAAGGATGTAACCCTAACCAAACAATTTTTTTTTTTAGGCCTCAGTCTTGATGTTAAATGAATTATCTGTGAATTTGGCAAGATATAGCTTCAAATTGTTTGATTTTAAACATACTATTTAAAAAATACTGGAAATAAATAAACTGTTTTTGGGGGAACTTAAGCTTCCAAATTTCAGTGAAAAACTTCGAATATTGATGGTCAAGAAGTTCATACTTCCCGTTTTAAATTCATAATAGAAGCCCTGACTCTTAAAAATCTGATTTGCACCAAGATTAATGACTTGGGTTTCAGACCCTGATGCAGTATGTATCTATCAGCACTAATTATGTGATATGTATCATCCAAACAAAATCTAAAAAGAATTTACAACTTTCCTTTATTTAATACTTTCACTAAAAATCCAACTATTTGAGTATTTTACATATTCACCTCAGCAAAGTTGATCTGGATTGAAGCATGGTCCTTGGCACCAATGATGCGGTTGCTGGCAGAGCTGAAATAAGAACTCAATCATGAAAAATCTAGTATCTCCATTTCTGCATATTAATAGAGTTTAAATAGCATAAAAAGCCCTTAGGCAATTAACACTTTCTAACTTAGTTCCAGGTAAATTGAACCATATTACCACTGTTGATCTGTCTTGAAATTTTGTTGCTTAATTTGCCCGGTTGGGCAAGCTGTTTACAAATTTGTTTACTATTTAATAACATTTTCAGGCTATAACTTTAACAATTGTATGTTAACAGATTTTTTACAATTTTTGATACGGCAAATCCTTCACGTTCAAATTGATTTGTACCAAAAGTGGGTAGTTATTCTGATCGGGATTTTGGGTTAAAGCATATTGTGACTATAAAATAAAAACAAGAAATTTTACCAGATAATATTATCTTATATTAGTTACGTACACAAAAAATAAATATCCAACAAATAACAGTGATTTTTATTTAAATTTTCAAACCACCTGTGGCTTTACAATTGGGAAAATAAGCGCGTTAATTCCCAAAATTGGGAAAATACAATGAACATTAAAATGGTCATTTAAAATAACCAGTAACAAAGAGACCTATTAAAACTGTTTCAACTCTCTTTAATGACAGTTACTATCATCAAAACATGTAAAACATGATTTTTGTGCCAAATGATCCCTATCAATGTTGGGAAATTATTCATAAATATTAACAAAGGATATAATTTATATAATACTTTAATGAATTACATTGGTATTTTCATCATAATATGCACTGACTCTGTTAACACCTTACATTGTTTAATCCCTTGTTTTAACTCTTTGAAATAAACAATTTCTTAATTCCTCTTAAATTGGATACAAAATCTGCTGTCTAATAAAAATGATGACTTTCACACTCATAGAGAGAATGGAATTAATATATCAATATTTTTATTTTTTCCAATTTCCAAATAGTCTTGTTTGCAATTGATCAAAACACAAATGAATGAATTTTGTAAAATCTCATCAACATGTTTCCTTCGGCATTCATCAAAAAGTAAATACACCATCATTATAATAAATAAATACTTTATTTCACCCAGTTGTCTACTTTCAGTTTCATTTCTCAGTTCTGTCATTTTCCGATATTGGCAATGAAGGTCAATGTCATGTATGTAAACATGTAGGTGAGGCATGACAAGGAACAGCATTGTCTATTTAATAAGTTATTTTAATCCCCTCCTGCACCGAATAATTTACTGTCACTTTTGAATTATAAATCCTTTTGTTGACAATGGCACATGTTTTAACACAATGTTTTTAACTCTTAATTTGTTACATACTCTCTGAATGGATAAAAAAAAATATATTTCAACCAATGAAAATCCACCTTTCACCATGACGCGGATGTTACATCATTGTATGTCTCTTTGAATAGACGCTTGCATGTAAGGGAAATAACTGTTTTGTTTACATTTCCATCGTCTTTTATTCTTATTATTTTTAGTTTGAGAACTCCAGATTGGGAATTTGTATTCAGTAATGGGGAAAAAAAGGATACTTTAAGACATGAATACCGGCTATAAATATTGCCGAAAAAAAAACCTGACAATTCATAAATGTATTTTTTTATTCATTTCTGAGGGGAATTGATAACCTTTTTTGGGGAAAATATGACTATTTTTGGGGAAAATTGGACGATTTTCGCCGAGGGGAAACATCCGTTATTTTCGTGTTTCATTCTGTCAAAACAAAACACAAGGCTGCAGTTAACAGTTTTATAACAATCGGAGCACTTCGGTCATGGCCGAGTTGTTACGATTGTATTTATGAGGTCTATCATAAAGCTTATCGGTGGTGGCTGAGTTATTACGATTGGGTTGATTGTTGTTCCGGTTGGCATAATTGTTGTCTGTGTCAGTCAAGTGTTGTTTCATTGCAAAGGTAGATCATGTGTTTAATGCTTGTTTTGTGCAAAATAGCTTTGTACTTACATGGTAAAATTTGAATATAAACCTTTATTATCCATTTCAATCATAAAATACATCACTAGATACCATTTCAATATTTTTCAAACCAACCCAGTTTTAGCACAAACCCGTTTAGACGTTAGGGATTGACAGAATCCTGTAAAACACATCTAATATTTTAGACTAAAAAGTATAGCAATAATATTCCATAATTTAATCAACTAAATTCTTCAGACATAAACTACAACCACTAGTTTCTCTAACAAGCCATCGAGCATAATTTAGTTGTAGTCGAAATGACTCCATTATTGAAAAAATAATCTCAAGACTTAATATTAAAGAGTAAAATAGCGAATTAAAAAGAGGGGAAAGGCAGTTGTTTACCATTTACGGGGGACATACATGTCCACGAACTCGCCTGCTTCGTTTTGCATGATGATTTGTCTTTGTCGAAAGCCTGTAAAACAAAAACCAAACAATCAAATAACAAAATACAGACAATACCAGCCAATTAACCCCAAATTATGTACGAATACAAAAAGACATGCCTACGATTCGATGGCGGCAGGAAAAGGAAGTAGCATGTGGACGCAATTAAGTATAAGGAAAAATAACCAAAAGAAAACACAGGTTACATTCAACTAGTATAAAAACCACCGAAACTTGTTCAATATCATACGCAGTTATTTCCCATTAACTAAAATTAAAAGATAATTCGTCGCAATACTCCTACTACCTCATATATATTTAAGATATTTCAAATGGATGATATAAAATAGTTGACAATTTTAACAGTATTTTACATCACAGTTTACTATTATATCATCTTCTGCATGCACATATAAAGTATACAATAAATTTTAACTCCATGTTTGCTTACCATACACTATATGTGAGACTGCGTAGGTCGTGTAGGTTGAGGATAAATACAATGTATGACACAGTTGTGTTGCACTGAGGTATATAATACTTCCAAATTAACTATTATTACAATTCTTGTTGTGTGTTTTTTGGTTAACTGATTCTTATGAAACGTACACGGTTTATGTAGTAAAAAGTGTGCTCTTTCCTCGCCGATACACACCTGTTGTTTAGTGGTTACGGATACTACATATTGGACAGATCTCAGGGCATACTTTTTAAGTTTTAAGTGGTTGTTATTGTTTTGAATTTATTATATGAATTTCACTTACAAAAATACGTACAACACTTACAATGGTCACAATCCTAAGCATAACTTTCTTTATGACTTTTTTCTACTGTTTATTCTCGTTGGAAGTTATTATATTCTCTTTAAAGCAAAACAAAACCGCGAAGTGAAAGAAACAAACATGTCCGTTGATCATTTCTTTAAATATTTAAATTTGTTTTATAAATTATAAGGTAACAGCCTCTTTAAAAACAAAATTATTCGGATAGTATTGCAAGCAAGTTAGCTACTTTCAGGCACATATTACATTTCTCTAATGTTTAATTTATCAGTTGGTTTCAGTTGATACCAATACAAATATAAACACTCTTTGTGTATTTCAATACAATTTTTACATCTATGCTAAACCACGAAATACCTTTCCGCAAGTAAAGACACATTTCCCACCGCATCCAGTGGTGAACAAGACTTTAAATTATGTTATGGTTTAACTATCGTTTTATATTAACTATAAAATATTTAAATTGCGGATTTATATGTTTCTGGTTATTTAATAATAAAATGTTTAATTGTATGCGTTTAATGACACGACAAGTGAGCAATACATATTGACTATCATTTGGTGTTGTTTATTATTTTCCTTTATTAACCGTTAAGAGAGTTAGCGCACTCATGTAACATAGAAGAGCTGAGAATAATTATAAATGCTTAAAGTATTCATATTCAGCTGAAGATTTGTGCGTCTCGTAGACGATATCAGTTTTACATATTTTACACACAGCCACGAGAGTGTTAATGTCTTTGCCATTCTCGCAGCGAAAATCGAAAACTGGTCATACTAGTTCAGGGATTCCAGTGCTGTGGGTTGTCTTTGATTGGCATACGCACGACAAGCAGGTCTAGAAACGTAAAGTAATAGCGAAATCACACGCTACACAAATCTAAAAACCGACTCGACCCGGTATTGTCTACTGGAACTCTGCCCCAGACTTCCTGGTATTAAATAGAATAAACCAAAAGTTGTTCACAACTGATTACTAGACGGGTCAATGTCAATAACATATCGTGACGTTCACTGCATATCATTACGTCATATACGTACATAGCGTAACGTCGTGAAGGGTGCGTGTATTTGGGATCTGATTTTAATGAGATTGAAGACGTGATGGACATCTTATTTGAAAATACATCTTGACAAGTTGACAGACGTTAGCTACTTACTGTTTTGTATAAATGTTTGGAAAGGAGTCTAAAAGTAATACCGCCCATCGCCATGTTCCACTTCCACCAGTGATTTTGGTAACTGTGTTGTGTAAAGTTAAATCTAGCCATTTTCTGCAAACGCTGACACATGCAGAGAACTGTTGGTTGTTTTAGTCATTTGAATTGTTAAAGGTCTATACCTAAATGATACGATTCGAACATTTCTAGTACAGTAATTGTTTATGATAATGTACATCCATATTATAAAGTTTACGAGAAATCATATGTGAACATTGATACTAGCCGAACCAACCCGACTCGAAGAATAATACAAAAGCCGACCCGTCCAAAAAATTAGACCCTTTGCAGCTAGTATTAAGCTTGAAATGAAGAAATACATCTACCTTATTTCATTAATAATTTGTCAACGTTGCTTGCTATTATGCAAGTTAGCATTTATATATTGGAGGGAATGCTACTATTATATTTATATGAAATACAATAGTCATAATGTGTTTTTTTTATATTTCCAGATAATTCAGAGGGAAATGTGACAGTTTTCTTATGAGATTGGATGATGAATTTGGTAAACATATAACTAACATAGATTTCAAATTTCGACAAATTTTAGTTTCAGAAATGGTTCAAACTGATGAACCAATAGCTTGTGTTTAAAACATTTTAACATTATAGGACGAGACGATCAACCACAGCGACGTCCCAAGGACACCCGACCACATCATGCGACTGCCAACAACAGACAGTGTTCTTGAGGGTAGCCAGATGTCCGCAGCCGCCAGTATCACCCACGAACAGGCATCTTTCAGGTACGGTACTTTTCCATAAACAGGTTACAAGTAGTAGGTAAGGTTATATGTTATTATTTATGTAATAGTTATATAAAACGGAATCGCGGACATTGAAAATGTGTAATTCTTTTTCAGGGACGAGTACGACATGGACACGTCCGATTTCGATGTGACCCGGCCCGACCGTGAACTGCTGCAAGAAAATCATGAAACGTAAGTTGTTATTTGTTATTACTTAATCACGGACTTTGTAAATGTATTATCGACCGGTATAAATAACATGATATATATCACCGCAGATCACTGCAAGACGAGACGGTGGTTGACTTGCCAGAGGACGCGCCAATCATTTACGAGATGGTCGAGGGCGGTTCAGTTCGTGGCGGTCAAAAGCTGGTGTCGTCGGACGGTTACGCCTACGTTAAGAAGAGGACCTTAGTAAGCGGGACGGTTGATTGGCGCTGCAGATAACATTTCGTATTGCAGGTGTTCCAGGCCATCGTCCGTCTTCTGCCATCAACCCAGGTCCAGACGTTTGTGACTGACTTTGAGGCCGGAATCTGGCAGGGACTTAGAAGCGTGTTCAACGATCCCGACATTCGGGGATGTGCCTTCCACTTCGGCCAGGCCCTATGGAGAAAGGCCCAAGAGTGTGGACTGCAGGTAATATATATAAAAGATGAGTTGATAAATAATATATCCATTTGGCTTTAAATGATGATACCACTACTTTTAATAGAAATAAAAATGATAATATCTTTTTTATTTTGGTGCTATTTCAGACTGCCTACAGTACGAGGGACGCCGTGTATCGGCTAATGCGTAAGGTCTTCGCGCTGCCTCTACTTCCAGCGGGCGACATCCCAGCAGCCTTCAGAAAGATAGAGGAAAAGATGGACGCCAACGACGAAAGAATGGTCTCCTTTCTTCAGTATGTCAGCAGCACGTGGATACAGAATGAGATGTGGCCAGTCGCTTCGTGGTCCGTCTTCGGCCACTCTATCCGTACCAACAACGATGTCGAGGGTTGGCACGCGAGGCTCAATCGACGGGCAAAAAAGGGAAACTTGCCTTTCTACCTGCTTGTTGAACTCCTGTACAAAGAGGCACAGGAAATTCCAATCATGTGCAAGTTGGTGAAGGAAAGGAAACTGTGCCGCTACCAACGAAAGGCTACAACATTGACACAAGGCCGACTCATGAAGCTTTGGGCGGAATATTCTGCTAATGAGTTGACAACAAGCAGTCTGCTAAAAGCATGTGGTAGACTGTATGGGCCTGTTTAAATATGAATGGTGGCTTTGGGGACATGTGCTGTTTATTCGTGATTCATGTAAACACTGATATGTTCTATATGTGCTCGATTTATTTTGGTAAATAAACTGTTTTGGATTCATGTAAACACTGATATGTTCTTATATGTGCTCGATTTATTTTGGTAAATAAACTGTTTTGGAACATATATCTTCTGTTGCTTTTAACTGATTTAACTGCCGATCTATTCGAACTTCACGCGATTTTTTCACAGTTTTATGGAAGATATAACGTCATACTGAGCACTCATATTCAAGTATTTATTAACAAATTAAAAACTAATGAGTGAATAATTAAAAAAAATATGTTTAAATCATGGTCCGTAAATTTCTAAATCTGGTCCATAAATTTCTAAATCTGGTCCGTAATGTCCCTAAATCTGGTCCGTAATGTCCCTAAATCTGGTCCGTAATGTCCCTAAATCTGGTCCGTAGTGTCTGGTCCGTAATGTCCATGGTCCGTAGTGTCCGTAATTCCTAATTAATCCCTTCCTCATAAGTGCATTTTAATATTTTAAATATTCACCACAAATGTTACTCATTTAAAGTGCTGCTGTTTTGAAAATATTGTGAAGACCTATTTGTTTACATTAATGAGCTGTTCCAATGCATTGCCAGTACAACATATATTGATCTTGACCCAGTTTGAGACCTCTGAGTGCATACAGGTGTAAATTCCTAAATCAAGGTTATTGTGCAATATTCAAGGTTTAGGAGATTCATTTCCTTCTGCATTTATTTTGTACTTGATTACTTTTGTCATTTTTTGGATGTGTTCATTGAAATTAAGAGGTTAAAATTGGAACTATTTCTTTTACCTGTACGGGACTTGTTTAGATTGAATCATTGAAAATTACTACGCCATTCATACGGCATGTGACTTACATTCTTGTCATGTGATCAGGGATTCTATTTATTGTCGTTGCTCTCATTGGTTGATTGTGGAGTTTTCCCTCTGTGACATCATTGATATGTACCGTCATGTGACACTATCATGTGATATTCTTACACCGTAGTATAGTTAGATAAATACATGTAGTAAAGTTTAGAAAAGTAGTACTTGACATTAGATAAATGTAGATTGATAGTATTTGTGTTTTATAGTTAATTAATCAAAGACTATTGTAGTATTTAGAAAGACACCGTAGCAATTAGGTGCATAAGTGGCTGTTAAATTAGCCAAATTAATAAGACATTTATTTATTTGAACTTAGAAACATTTTTTGTACTCAAATGATTTTATTTGAACTTAGAATTTTTTTTTGGTACTATAATGATTTCATTCAAAATAAACATTGTTTTGAGTGAATTGTAGAAATTTATCATTGTATTTTAAATAAATTTAAAATACTTTGATGGTACAAATACACAAAGAAAACATGTACATGTACAATTATTAATATTATTATTATAAATAATAATATTCATAATATTTTATTTGCAAATCACAGTGACAGAAATAAATTTGACTTATATAATTTAATATTCTTTGCGAGGAAAGTGGTAAAATTAAATTGAATATTTAACCGGTTATAGATTTGTATGTAATGTGAAAGCTGCTTTTGATGGAAAGAGAAACAAGACAATCTAAAGACTAAATAGTTATGAGTTGTCATGATTTGGTTTGTTTGAATTAAAGATACACCTTTAGTGTTGAAGTGAATGAAATTAAAGGGACAGTTTAGAATTTCATGTGAATTAAAGGCACAGTATGAACACGTGTGTGAATTAGAGGGACAGTATTGATCATCCATGTTGAATTAAGTTAAAGGGACAGTATTGAACATTGTGTGAGTTAAAGGGACGGCATGACAGTTCGGGTTGAATTGAATTAAAGGGACATTACAAGTTGAAATGCTTGAATGAGTTGTCTGATATGTGCATTGGCATTCACCATTGTGTATTGAAAATATAATAAGAGAACACTTATAGTGAAGCAAAGTGGAGTTGAATAGATACCAACTTATGGATGGAATATATGAGTTTGTGATACTTTATGATGATTCGTGTGAAATTGGAAGTCATGATATTGTGAAAATATATTATTGATTATTCAGACGCAGTGATTAAGGATTTTGAATCTACTCATTATCACCGGAGTTTGACTGATTGTGTGAAGTGAAACTATGGTGTACGTTAGGGACACTTATGAAGTGAATTGTGAATTTCATTTTGGAAACTGAGTTTATTTGAAGTGATTTGTGAAATGAGATCATAGTTGGTGCAGCAGTTGTGCCGTTTGGATTTATTAGTGTGAATTTTACATTTTTAATTTGTGTTGTGGTGAAAGCATGGTCTTGTGTTGAAGACTTAGTGATGAGAAGTGGTACCTATTGTGATTTGAAATAATTGTATGGTGCTACATATGGAACATAATTCATTAAGTATTGATTGATCAAGTGAATTATTTGATCTTTGGGTGATGAATTAAGTGCTAAACATGCAAATATTGTGATTATTTGTAGTGAAAAGTGACAAGTGAACACTTGTGTGTGAACATAGTTGAATTATGGAAGTGATTTGTGTGCTTAAAAGAACATTTTGACACTGGGACATTGTAACTTTAGTGTTAAACAGTGATAAGTGATACTTGTGATTAAGCTTTGTGAATGTTAGTGCATTAGTGAACTTAGTTCAGAATGGCAGAATTTGTTGAT
Source organism: Mya arenaria (assembly GCF_026914265.1). Lineage (NCBI taxonomy): Eukaryota > Metazoa > Mollusca > Bivalvia > Myida > Myidae > Mya > Mya arenaria. The sequence continues at coordinate 67,598,226 of NC_069134.1, forward strand.
GAAGACAGCGATATGGAGTGGGAGCATGAGACCTACCTGTACCCGCCATTATCCACATTCAGCGGAAATGAGTCGGACAGTGATGTCAATTGGGATACATTTAAATTTGAAGTTGAGATGTTGGTGGAAAGTAATGCCTATAGTGAAAATGAAATACTTATGAGTATACGGAAATCATTGAAAGGCGAGGCATTTGATATAATGAGATTTCTGGGTGTGAATGCAACTGTTAAAGAAGTTTTGGTGAGGTTAGACAGTAACTATGGAAGTTTGGAAAGCCAAGTAGTGGTATTAAGAGATTTTTACTCATTGGATCAGGGTGCAGAAGAATCAGTGTCTAGGTTTTGCGCAAGAGCTGAGTATTTGTTTTATAAGGCAATAAAACTTGATGGTTTGAAACAAAGTGATACTGAAATTTTGAAAAGAACTGTGCATAAAGGTTTAAAAAGAGATATTAGGCATCTTTCATTCTACAAGCTGGACACTGTACAAGATTATGATACATTTGTTTTAGAGTTAAGACGTCTTGAGCTGGACTTAGAAAGAGATAAGAAAGTGGAAACGGAATCAAACATATATAGTAACTCGGCACAAGAAGTTGATAGTGAACCTGAAGTGAATGAATTAGTTAAAAATTTATATCATAGAATTGAAATTTTAGAAAAGGAGAGAGAAAGTGGCTATTCAGCAAATACTTACAGTTTTGGAAGAAATTATAGAAGATACAAACCCCATTATGATAGAAGAAGGCCACAGTTTTACCCAAGAAGGCCAACATATACTCATTCATTTGCGCCTGCCTGTTACCAATGCAATAAAAAGGGCCACATTGCAAAGGACTGCCCGATAATAGTGTCCAAGCCCATAGTAAAAAATCTGAACAAGACGAAGAGGGATACGCAGCTAGTAGGAGACACGAATGAAACAGATGTAAAAGTAAATGGCATAACAGCTAAAGCACTTATTGACACTGGAAGCTGCGTGAGTGTTATGTCGAAGGCATTTTATGACAGTCATCTCAGCCACATTATAATTGAGCCAGTGAATGAGGTTTTGAACGTGGAATGTGCCAATGGTGAGAACTTGCCGTATGAGGGCTGCATTGAAGTGCAGTTAGATGCTGGACAAGGACTACAGTCAGCAGAGACACAGCCTTGTTTATTTCTTGTCAGTAAAAATACTCAGTACTCTGACAAAACTCCACTGATACTTGGAACTAACATCCTCAACATACTTCTGGAAGGATGCAAGTTAAATTTTGGCGAACAATTCTTACAAAAGGCCAAGCTTCATATGCCATGGTATTTATCCTTCAGATGTATAGTTATCAGAGAACGGGAGCTGAAACGAAGGAAAAATCGTATAGCTGTCATCAGATCTGTCAACAAGAGAGTTATATTGAAGCCAAATGAGAGCCTTGACATTGAGTGTTACACAGACAAGGAATTGGAATATCATAACACTACTGCTCTTATTCATGAAGCTGATAATACCTACCTGCCTGACTTTGTGGACATTACACCTGGAATAATACACTACGAATTTAAGAAGAATAAGCCAGTAACAGTAAACATTTCAAACCTCACCACCAACACCGTATCCATCGCTCCAAGATCTATAATTTGTGAACTTCAACCAGTTACAATTGATAATGATGTGCTAAATCATATTGAGAATCAGTCAGTGAAGGACGTGTTAAAAGAAGTTCATATAGACGAGAACATGAAGCTTAATGCAGAACAGAAAAGACAGATTGACGAATTACTAGAGAAACACCGCGACATTTTTTCAACTGGAGACACTGACATTGGCGTGTGTGACATGATGAAACACCGCATAGATTTTCTCCCAGGGTTCGAAACACCATTTAAACAACGCCATAGACGTATACCACCAGATATGATCAACGAGGTTAGACTACACATAGAACAGCTTCTGGCTGCAGGCATTATACAGAAGTCAAGGTCGCCATGGGCTTCTAATGTAGTTCTTGTGCGGAAAAAGAATGGCAAGCTGCGTATGTGTGTTGACTATAGGCAACTGAACAACCGATCAGTCAAAGATGCTTACGCACTGCCACGCATCGAAGAAGTTTTTGACATCCTTCATGGCAGCCGGTTCTTTTCAACGATCGACATGAAGGCCGGCTATCATCAGGTCGAGATCGAAGAAGGTCACAAAGAACGCACAGCATTCACCGTAGGACCACTGGGCTTCTACGAATATATTAAAATGCCGTTTGGTATGTCAAACAGTCCAGCAACTTATCAGCGGCTGATGGAGGAGTGTCTTGGACCCCTGAACATGACCATCTGCGTGATATATCTGGACGACCTGATCATATTTTCTGATACTTACGAGGAACATCTGAAACGACTTGACATAGTGTTAACAAGGCTCAAGGAATGCGGGCTGAAGTTATCACCAGAAAAGTGTTTCTTTATTCAGGAGAAGGTACATTTTCTTGGCCACGTAGTCAGTGAAGAAGGCATTGAGACAGATCCCGCCAAGATACAGAAGGTGCGTGACTGGCCAGTACCCAATAATGCAGACGAACTTCGCTCGTTCCTTGCCTTCGCTGGGTATTACAGGCGGTTCGTGAAGGATTTCAGCAAGGTTGTACGACCACTATCCGATCTCCTTCCGGGCACTGCGACCAAAAAGTCTAAACGCAACAAAAGCAGGAAACCTGAAAAGGAATGGCAATGGACTTCAACAGAACAGGAAGTATTTGAACACCTGAAAGAAATACTTACCCATCCACCGATCCTTGCATACCCTGATTTCACCAAACCCTTTGAAGTACACACTGATGCTTCGTTCAAAGGACTAGGAGCAATATTGTGTCAAGAACAGGACAAACAGAAAAGAGTCATAGCCTATGCAAGTAGATCTTTAACCAAATCAGAGAAGAACTATCCGGCTCACAAATTGGAATTTTTGGCACTAAAATGGGCACTTACTGAAAAATTCTCCGATTACCTGAAAATAAAACCCTTTACAGTACTTACAGATAACAATCCTCTTACTTATATACTTACCTCTGCGAAACTTGATGCTACTGGACAGCGATGGGCATCTGCACTTGCACAATACAATTTCGAAATCACAATTAAATATGAAATTAACAGTAAGTAGTATATTTGAAATGCTAAAATTTGATTTTGTGTGTGCAAATTTTAAATTTGTTTGACATATATTCGTGTGATTATAAGGTCATAGTTTTAAGAGACGTAATACAGTTTTATACTAGAGTAGTTATAAGCTAGTTCTGATTTCAATCTTGTTGGAAGTTGTTGTAGAGGTTGTTTACACGTTGTGTAGAAAAATGACGAGACGTCATTTCTTAGGGCAGGGGTGTATGTAGCCCTGTGGATATTTCAGCGTTTAGTAAAAAGTGTTGTCTGCTCCAGTTCTCATATTTTGTGTTGACTGCTACCTTTCCCCCCTGATATTTGAGGTTTTTGTGAGAATAGCAATCTGCCAGGATTGCAGCTTTTGGCGCACTTTTAGAGCCTTATTATTTTAACTAGTTCCTGGAAGTATTTCCATGTTTGGTATGTATTAAATGAATTCAAGAGTGTTATTCTTTTAATTGCAATATGTTGTATTGGCTGTGCATTCTGTATTTTTGGAAGGTTTGGTAAATTCAGTTCTATCACAGTATTTCAAGATAGCAGCCCTTTTAAGTAACCCTTTGCATGTGTTTCACTGTGTTCATAATTGTTTACAGTAGTAACCACAGTGACCAGATTAACAGACATCATGGGTGAGAGATGAGAGACATGTATACAGTGAGAACACTCAGTTCCATAAACTTGTAAGTATATCTGTAGTTGTTGATGTCATACATGTTTTATTGTTGTTGCCATTACTGTATTATCTTTGTAAGAAATGTTATTTATCTCATTAGTCGTTTGTTAAAACGGGCCACTAAGCACATGATTATTGTATGAGATAAACCTTTTCTTTAACCTTTTGTAATAACTAAATGTGATGATGCATTTAACTGATTACTGTTCATATTATATTTCAGTGTGTTACTTCGTGCTTCGTGCTTCATGTTGATTCATGATTTATCTGTATAGAAACGAAGAGAGTAAACTATGGAAAACAGCTTTTGTTAGTTATACACACTAGGACATAAAACGAACCTCGACCGGCTTGGTCTTATACTCACTATAACTATATGACCTTAATAAAGGTCAGGGTAAAGGCCAGACCATTATACTATTATTACAATTCTTGTTGTGTGTTTTTTGGTTAACTGATTCTTATGAAACGTACACGGTTTATGTAGTAAAAAGTGTGCTCTTTCCTCGCCGATACACACCTGTTGTTTAGTGGTTACGGACACTACATATTGGACAGATCTCAGGGCATACTTTTTAAGTTTTAAGTGGTTGTTATTGTTTTGAATTTATTATATGAATTTCACTTACAAAAATACGTACAACACTTACAATGGTCACAATCCTAAGCATAAATTTCTTTATGATTTTTTTCTACTGTTTATTCTCGTTGGAAGTTATTATATTCTCTTTAAAGCAAAACAAAACCGCGAAGTGAAAGAAACAAACATGTCCGTTGATCATTTCTTTAAATATTTAAATTTGTTTTATAAATTATAAGGTAACAGTCTCTTTAAAAACAAAATTGTTCGGATAGTATTGCAAGCAAGTTAGCTACTTTCAGGCACATATTACATTTCTCTAATGTTTAATTTATCAGTTGGTTTCAGTTGATACCAATACAAATATAAACACTCTTTGTGTATTTCAATACAATTTTTACATCTATGCTAAACCACGAAATACCTTTCCGCAAGTAAAGACACATTTCCCACCGCATCCAGTGGTGAACATGACTTTGAATTATGTTATGGTTTAACTATCGTTTTATATTAACTATAAAATATTTAAATTGCGGATTTATATGTTTCTGTTTATTTGATAATAAAATAATACATATTGACTATCATTTGGTGTTGTTTATTCCTTTTCCTTTATTAATCGTTAAGAGAGCTAGCGCACTCATCTAACATAGAAGAGCTTAGAATAATTATAAATGCTTAAAGTATTCATATTCAGCTGAAGATTTGTGCGTCTCGTAGACGATATCAGTTTTACATATTTTACACACAGCCACGAGAGTGTTAATGTCTTTGCCATTCTCGCAGCGAAAATCGAAAACTGGTCATACTAGTTCAGGGATTCCAGTGCTGTGTGTTGTCTTTGATTGGCATACGCACGACAAACATGTCTAGACACGTAAAGTAATAGCGAAATCACACGCTACACAAATCTAAAACCCGACTCGACCCGGTATTGTCTACTGGAACTCTGTCCCAGACTTCCTGGTATTAAATAGAATAAACCAAAAGTTGTTCACAACTCATTACTAGACGGGTCAATGTCAATAACATATCGTGACGTTCACTGCATATCATTGCGTCATATACGTACATAGCGTAACTTCGTGATGGGTGCGTGTATTTGGGATCTGATTTTAATAAGATTGAAGACGTGATGGACATCTTATTTGAAAATACATCTTGACAAGTTGACAGACGTTAGCTACTTACTGTTTTGTATAAATGTTTGGAAAGGAGTCTAAAAGTAATAACGCCCATCGCCATGTTCCACTTCCACCAGTGATTTTGGTAACTGTGTTGTGTAAAGTTAAATCTAGCCATTCTCTGCAAACGCTGACACATGCAGAGAACTGTTGGTTGTTTAAGTCATTTGCATTGTTAAAGGTCTATACCTAAATGATACGATTTGAACATTTCTAGTACAGTAATTGTTTATGATAATGTGCATCCATATTATAAAGTTTACGAGAAATCATATGTGAACATTGATACTCGCCGAACCAACCCGACTCGAAGAAGAATACAAAAGCCGACCCGTCCAAAAAATTAGACCCTTTGCAGCTAGTATTAAGCTTGAAATGAAGAAATACATTTACCTTATTTCATTAATAATTTGTCAACGTTGCTTGCTATTATGCAAGTTAGCATTTATATATTGGAGGGAATGCTACTATTATATTTATATGAAATACAATAGTCATAATGTTTTTTTTTTATTTTTCCAGATAATACAGAGGGAAATGTGATGCTTCTGACATTAAATTTAATATGCATCAAAATATTAATGCCGGGCTAACATTGGACTAATTAACAATATTCCTTATTATGTTTGCTGATGATGCTGTTCTATCAAGTGAGACCGCCGAGGGACTAGACAAACACTTAGACTGTATAAGGGATTACTGTGATCGATGGCAAATGGAAGTGAATGTGGACAATACGAAATAATGATTTTCAAACGAGGTGGTCGAGGAAGGATAAACGATGTATTCATGTTTAATGGATGGCAGCGATGCAAAAGCCGATTGAAGGACCAAAATTTTATTTTGTTTAAAAACATCTATTTAGTTTTGAAATTCAATATTTAACAAGCATGATTCATAAATCTGTTGCAACATCAAATCTACGAGTTGAGCAATTTTTACGAAAGAATATTTTATCGGATTTTCAATAAAAAAGTAATTACGTTTTCACGAACTATAGGTCCATGACGTTATCCCGGAAATGTCTTAATACAAAAAGAATATGTTTATGAATCAAATTGATCGGAACTGCCCACTAAACACTGTCTTGGGGCTTTGTGTTGATTGCAACTATTTAAAAAAAGAAGATATATATGCATTTTTTGAAACCCGGAAAAAAGGATTCACTACTTTTCATTATTTTTCTGAATAACTTTCTTATTTGACAAGATATCATCAAGAACTCTCAAGACATTGTGAATAGGTAGTCTTGGTCATTTTGACATAACAACAAAGTGATAATATCGACAGACTTTTCCGAAATAATGTGAATGCTTTTAGGCCCAAAATCTGATAAAATCTTTTTTTGTAAAATTTGTTTAACTCATTACTACCCCAAAACATGTCATCAAGAATAAATGTTTCACTACCCAAAAAGATCGTTCCTCAAAACTAAATAAAACTTTTTAAACGTTTTAGTTTTTGTCCTTCCCCACCCACTTTTGGATTGTGGCCAGTCCGTAAAGGCAAACATTTTGAAGCTGTGAAAAGATTTTGCTGTAAAGATTTGTTTTAAGTTCAAAAGGTTGTTTTCGCAAATGTTTAGACGATTTAACTATAAAATCAGTATTGTCACTTTTGGAAGGTATTACATAGCGAAGGTGTATACCAGCAAATATACCATTTGATTTATTTGACGCATGTGTATTCCTTGTGCTCGAATTTTGCTCAGAGTTATGGGTTTTTTTATCTGAAAGTCTGTTCCAGAAATCTGAAAGTCTGTCTACAAAAAAGAAACTGGACGCTATCCATTTATGATAAACAGAAAAGTGAAAATAGTCAAATATTGGTTTAAAATAATGAATAGATCTAATTCAAATCGTACATTGTATGAGGCTAACCGTATGCTTTTAGACGAATGTGAAAAAGGTCATGTAATTTGGTTACCAACTTGAAACTGTTCTGCAATGGCTGGTTTCAATGAGGTTTGGTTGTAAAGAGACTCAGTGATTAATATACCATGTTTATAAGTTATTTCAGCATCAAATTAAGACTGAAAGATACTAATATAACATAATGGAATAAAGATGTACATAGCTCAACAAATCTACCTCTATTTCGTGCAATCAAATCCACCATTGAAATGTCTTGCTACGTGCTATCTGTACATTGTTGACAATGTGAAAACACAGTCATGCCTTTAGCAAATTAAAGATACAGTAACCTCACATAGGCTTAAATCGAATAAGGCCGTTAAAGGAACATTCCCGGTCATGAAAGGAGATATGATTTATGTTCAATGAATAACATTGAAGATGAAAATCATTTTGTACTAATGTGTGATAGATATAAACAATCAAGATATCATTATATACCTAGTTATTCTCATACCCGACCGAGTTTGTTAAAATTATAACTTTTCTTAACTCTTAATTGAAGTCATTCTGATGCATCAGTCAATTGTAAACACGGCAACCCCATGTACTGGGTATACCGGGGATAGCCGGGCAAATGTGCCGTGTTTTTACCTTTCAGGTGGCCTCGCAGTGCCGGGTGAATGCGGTGTTTTTTCCTCGCACCAAAATTAGCGGGGAATGGGCCTTGCCTAGGGTACCTGGTGTGTGTTGGCATTTGACGGGGATTTTACCAGCAGAAAGTCAAAGTCCCCGCTATTTCCCGGATGTCGGGGGCCGTGGTTTCCATTGACTGGTGCACTACATTTCTATATTAACTATAAAGGCAAATCAGATAAGAGACTATGTAATGAACATTACAGCTAACTTAAACTGGTAGTTATTACTCTCTTGTTGTTTTTGTTTTTAAACATGTTAATTAATCAATACCGCTGTGCATGCTATGAAGATTGTTTTGATGATCATAAACTGTATATGCTTGTAGGTAAATAAATAAATGTTCTGTATGTTCTGTTCTACTTCATTGATACGATTTCCTTATAAATTGTATATGCCTGTCGATATGTAAATGTATAATTCAAATACAAACATAATTAAAGTGGGTTAATTATTAGTGGTTTTTTTATTATATAGAGCCTTCACATTTTTTTAGCATATACGAAACTATCGATATTCAATTTAAACAATTTACACACATAATTATTCACAATTTTTTTTTTTATCTGATATGCACAGATAACTTAAAAGTATTTGATGGGGAATTTATTTCTAGAACAATTAGGAAAAACATACACAAATGCAACAGCATAACGTTAGCATTTAGCATATGTTTGTGTAAAATTAACTTTACAACTCTGATAGTTGGAATCCTGAAACTACCACTCAAATGGAAAAAACAAAAATGATATATCAGCTGGTAGTATAAACACTGCTGTAATGGATGAAATTATGTTACAAAATAATGCATTACGTTCGGCTTTAAAAGGGTTTCATATATTTCGTTTTACCCTCGAAGCGAGTGTGTAGTCTGCAACCAAATATGGCTGACAAAATTGTCATAATATATTTTTTGGTTTATCAATTTGGTGGGGTGCAGTGGTTTGGGGGAACCATTAAATATCAACAAAGGCAAAGGGACATTAGCGTAGTTAAAATTGTTCTTATCAAAATTAAGTAGTTTCCCTATATTTTCAGCAAATCAGGGGCGGTTATTTTCTAAAATGTTCAGTTTCTTATTTGTGAAGAATCGTCACTACTTGCTGAAGACGACTCCTCAAGATCTAGTATTTAGCTGTAACTACGCATGCGCATAAAGCAACGCACATTGTTTGCATAATTATGCTTAGTTGCGAGTTCAGTGTCAACGCTGATTTAAATGACGTCACAATATTTTGCAGTTATTGACAGTTTTTTTTTGACAGACGAACGGCTTAATTTTAAAGCTGATTCAATTTGGGAGGGACTTACACTTATTCGGTTAGAGTTTATTCAGTAATTTCTTCGTGAATAAAAAAACAACAACGTCGCTTCGCTGCGGTCCGCTCCCTTAGGTTACATATTTACGAAAAAGCAATCTTAATACACTCTGGACTATCTTAGGTAGACAAGTTGATACGCTTGCTGATTAAGATACAGTGGAAACTATAGGGCCGACACCCTACACTGACCAAAGCGTTATATAAATGACGCTCAGCGAGAGACACACAACAACACTAACACCAGACATAGATGAGAGAAATATTAAAATATTGTCATCACTAAGTGTCGGGTCAACTGCTTACTGCTTACTGCGTTGGATCGCTTAGTATTAACATGAGTCACTTGGGTTACCTTGAATATACAGCCTAACAATTGTGCCCAGAGCTCGATCGGATTCATGGTCACCTTTAAGTAAATGATGTATAAAGCAATCTTATAAGTATAACATGAAAATCAATTTAACCCAAATAATAGACTTTTATACTTCAAGGAACGAGCTTGGGGGAACATTACAGCTTGGTGGAAGAATTGATCATGTACGTATCCGCAGTCCGAGATATTATCTCCGCGAAATGAGATTAATGGTAGGTTTTTTACCTACTGTCTACTGTATATTAGATACAGAGGATATTGGTTGATTTCAGTGTAAGATCGTATTTTATTTCACGAGTGTCTTAGAAAAACGTATTTTCACAAGTGTAAATAATTAAAATAAATCGTCTCAGCCTGCTTCTCAAAAGAAAGTCGTCGCCCCCATGTCAAGAGTAAATTGAACACTGCTCCAGTCAATAACGTGGTGACATAGTTGCCACAGCAATATCCGACCTCAACGGGATATTTCCTGTGACAAGACCTAATACAATAATTAATGATATACTTGTCAAAGAAAATCAAGACATCCAACAAGTGGACGTTTCCAATTGATCTTCTATACTGTGTCCGCTAAGGAGAATATTACGATACCATGAAGGCAATGCCCAGTAAACAGTCAAGGCAGAGATAGGCGGTTAGAATTGGAGACAGGGGGACGCGTATATTGAGAGATGTGCGCACAGCCTAGAATCGATACTGAGATTATTCTCTACTTGTATGACTCCAATGAAGAATATTTCACTGTTTTGAAACTGCCATTTTCTTCCATGTGTTTTCTTGCGTGTCTGATGTGAGACTAGAGTCCTCCGGTCATCATTTTTATTGGAAAATATGGATATATGAAACAGCGGCTGTAGAGATTTTTCATGGTTCCAATAACTGCTGTTTGTGATACAACGACTCATTTGGATCTATTTTGAAAGTATGGTCTGTTTGAACAGTGTTTACAATCCGAAGGAAATTTGAGATTTGAAAATGCTTAGTGCCAATGGTAGATTACGACCCGAGATTTCCATTGAGAGCGAGAATGACAGGAGGGTACCCGTCAATGATGAGGACGAATACATTACACTGGAGCAGGTTAACAGGAAGCTACTGGAGACCCAGCTGTCAGACGAGGAGCGGATCGTCCTAAACGTGGGAGGAGTGAGACACGAGACCCACATCAGCACGTTGCGCAACGTGCCATACACGAGGCTGTGTAACCTGGCCGAGCAACATGTCGTCTCATCAGACCCCAAAGACGTTTACTTTTTCGACAGACATCCGGCAGTTTTCAACTCAATCATTGACTTTTACAGGACAGGTAATTCTACTGTGCCTTGCAGTATTGCAGACATTTTAACTGTTGTTAGAATTATCAGAAGCTATGTAAGCTAAGTATTTGTATTTTATCCGAAACTTTTTAGTACCCAGTTGAAAGTAATATCCGCTGCTATTTTGTACCCCTTTGATAACATTATCCGGAGCATTTTAGTACCCAGTTGATAATATTATCCGAAGCTTTTTAGTACCCCTTTGATAATATTATCCGAAGCTTTTTAGAACCCCTTTGATAATATTATCCGAAGCTTTTTAGTACCCCTTTGATAATACATGCTTGACAATAACTTGGTTAAATTGTGGGACTATAGCTTCAAAATCAATATGAATAACTTGAAATGATTCGTCACATCGATTCCAACGTATTAGCGGATCATATGCCATTTCACTGCCAGCGTCACTTAAATATTGAATGTCGTTTATCCGACTTGTATTGACGTATTATGATTACCCGATAGCTATTAAAGTTGTGTAAATTACAGAATTAGACATTAAATGTGATTGTATTTGTTGTCCTTGACAGACGTGCTAGTTATATAATTGCTAAGATATGTACGTTTGCGATGATTTTGTATAAACACTTACACTTTTTGTGCATGTTATAATATAAATGGTATAGTGATGATAAGCTGTATTTGCTTATTATTTAACTTCCTTTTATATTGTTTGTTTATATCTACCGATGAAGGCGTAAAGCCGACACGTTTAAGGTAATAAACTTTACGTACTTGTGTAGTTTATTGCATTCATATTCTAATTGTTATACACAATTTCTGTTTTATCCTTTACGTCCCTTGAAAGAAATGGATGATGAGACATTGCCAACAATCCCTACACCGGTTTAAGCCTAGTTTATTTCAATTATTATTACTTACGGGCCAGAAAGAATATGAGTACAATGTGGACAAATTACGGTGTCTACTTTATTAGGATATTGTTTTAGGACTTACCCGTATCACTTGACCTTTCTATTTCAGGCGAACTTCATGTCCCCCTGGAAGTATGTGGGGCTGTTGTCAAACGGGAACTAGACTACTGGCAAATAAATGAAAACATCATCAAGTCCTGCTGCTGGCGTTCCTACCGCTCGTACATCGAGAACAAGCGTATCCTCGACTCCTTCAACCGGAGTATCAGTCGCGAACATGTGAAAATTGACACCAAGAATCTCAAAGGGTGGAAGAGAATTCAGACCAAGGGCTGGTTGATACTGGAACACCCTCGCACTTCAAAGTTAGCTATGGTGGGTATACGAGGCATTTTAATATAAGGCATATTACAGACCACTTCGGGTCATATGACACTACGCACTTCAAAGTTAGCTATGATGGGCATACGAGGCATTTTAATATAAGACATTTTACGCTCCATTTCTAGCCATATGGCATTATCGGAGATATGGACCTCCCAGTCTGCCCCCGAAAGTGAATGGACATCGGCTATATATTCTTTATCGGGGGATGACCGGCTATCCTTTAATATAATGTCATATGACCATCGGTGGTGTGCTATATTTCTAAGTTATGCAGTACAATTGTGTAACTTCTGCATTGTTATGTTATATGAAACACGCCTGCTGCATTTGTGCTCAATTGATGGGTTAATAGTTAATACCCATAGAGGCAATTAGCGGGCTCTGACTTTCACATAACTTCCCTATTAATAATTCAAAGAAGAATTTCATTTGCAATATTTGTACTTGATTTACCATGAACTGAGTTGACACCTTAATTCCCATGTAAATTAAGTCATCCAAATAAACTTAATGGATGATTTGGTCACGAGCGGATCTTGGACACAGCAAAGACCTTTGGAATCTGGCATATATAATATAAAATCAAATTCGGTTCAAATATGAATCGAGTGCAATTTATAACAAACTGTTTCTGGTACAACAACAGTTCCAGATTTCCAATCCTATAGGCTAACTAATAAAGGGTCCACAACAGGAATATCTTATAATAGTGGACACTAGTTGTCTGGTTAGTGAAGTGGTTAGCGCACTCGCTTCTCACCAAGGCGACCTAGGTTCTATTCCAGGCCTGGGCGCATGTGAGTTTTGTTAGTGGTAGCCAAGCCGTACAAGTAGGTTTTCTCTGGGTACTCCGGTTTTATCTACAACAAAAGACCACGCTCTCGCGTAAAATCGTGCCAACGAGAGATATTTAGTACAAGTTATCATAACTTTCTTCATAACCGTTGTAAAATACATAATGTTTTAACTACTAGTGTACTATACTAGGGTAAACAATAGGACAATGTGTACGAGCGGACAACGTTCCTTTATCTCGACGTTGCGGCTCCATCTAGACGCCTACTTATCTTGTCTAGACTAATGTTGTGGAAACATTACCCGTTTTATGTCGACATTGTATTTGTTATTTGCTTTAGTGGCATATGCTAACAAGAAGCTAACGTCTGAAACTGTGTTATTGTTTGGAAGGCCACAAAATCTCATAAATATATAATGGTTTGTAGAATGTAGGTGCTATTAATTTCCTTTTTGTGTCGAATAAATCCAGTCAGAATACACAGAATATTAAGGACAGCGAATTTATTGACAACTTTTGGCAGGAGATTATTCGGTCATGTTATTTTCTATTTATTAACACCAACTTCCTAAATAGTTTAAGATATCCCGCAACAATTCTAAGACAAACACTAAGATTTAGATTTCAGCTATAGCATTATTGACTTTCAAAGTTCGGCACTAAAATACAACGGCGTGTTATGCTACATCTCTTGTAGGCAGTGTTTACCCTCTTCTTTCTAAACTTTCTGAGCTTCTTGTCCTGTAATCCGTATATTTAACTTTTTGGGCTAGTGTACCATTTATAAATATTATCACAGCTAACGAACAATGACACTGTATTCAGTGTATGCAATTACGGGAAATAGTTTGTATTAATAATTCAATAGTAAAGTCAGGAATACAGTGAACGCCTCTATTTGAAAGTAAAATGGAACTCTCCCACGCTGGCAGCCTTTATATTCCCCAAGTCAGTTTATGTAACATAGATCAGGTTTCAGTATCATACCAACTCCAGAGGTGGATCCAGGGTTTCAGTGGATGTGTAATTTAGGGGATGAAAACTTTTGCCTGCGCCCCTACTTTTGCCTTACGCCCCTACTTTTGCCTTGCGCCCCTCTCTCAGAATCGAAATTTATTTGTTTTAAAGTGTTACAAGGGGGAATGGGGTTACTCCCCAAGATAATTTTAACAATTTCTAGTAAGAAATGAAGCATTTTGGGCGTATTTCATTACTCTTTTCTTCTATATTGAAATAAAAAGGAAACTCGGGCGATTTTAGAGGCGGGGGGGGGGGGGGTCAACATAAGGTCACTTATATAGCAACGTTAGCCGACATTAGGTCTCAAACTTTCAGCCACGTGATCACCATATCAAACATTAGACAACTTAGCAACCTAAACCTACAGTAGGTCTCAGACATTAGACCCCCTGGATCCGCTTGTATCAGATTTCTAATCATTCTAATCAATCATTTATATGTAAAAGACAGAAACACCAATGTACTTGTAAATCGTGTCATCGCTGGACCGATCTGCCGACATTCAGACCAGATGCCGGTATTTATCTGATATGGTCATGCTCACTGGGGCATAGTGCAGATTCAAATACCGAACTCAGTTATACCGCACATAACTAATTAAATATACTTTGTTTGTGACATGTATGAGGTCATATACTTGTAAACGGTATAGTCAAAGCATTAATATCGTACATAATATGAAAGAGCTGATATCAAAATGGAAAGAAGAAAACAACTTAGTCAATGGATATCAAACTATACTTCAATAAAAAATACTGAACTAAATATAATATGGGACGGAGCTTAACGGATTAAAAGTAATAGCCAAACATGTACAACATTAAACCACTTGACCACCATGTCCAACATTAAACCACTTAACCACCATGTCCAACATTAAACCACTTGACCACCATGTCCAACATTAAACCACTTGACTACCATGCCCAACATTAAACCACTTGACTACCATGTCCAACATTAAACCACTTGACCACCATGTCCAACATTAAACCACTTGACTACCATGTCCAACATTAAACCACTTGACTACCATGTCCAACATTGGGTCACTTAACAACCTCAACATACATAAGGTCTCAAACACTAGGCCACGTGACCATCGTGCACTTGACAATTTCAGGAAACTAACATTGTTTCAGGTATGATGTTAGAATAATGGCAAATCAAACAAGCTTTGATCTCAAACATTGAGCTAATATACTCGGAATTGATTGACCCAAATCGCCATGATTAATTGAACGTCATAAATACACACATTGACTTTGCACTATTGACGTACTCTTTACGAACCAAATGAAACAGTTGAATCCTTCTGTACTTATAACTAGTTCAATGCCACCAAAATGTAGAAGCGTAGTTTCGCTAAATCCATATAAGTGGCGTCTCATACAAGGTTCATATAATAAGCTGTCTGGCGATTGTTAGTTGGTGTTGGTGTATTTCATAATTGTATCATAGTTATTTTTTCTCCTTCTCTCAATCCATTGCACATCTTAATGTACTTTTGATTTTTACCCCTCCCCTTCTCATTTATTGTTTTATTTTTCCACACATTCATTTCCCTAACACACTTTTATTCTCCTATCTTTTTTTCTCTCACTAAACACACACCCTTCCTACTCCACTTTTTTACTTTACACTTACCCTTCCTCTTTCACTCCTTTACAATACACTCACCCTTCTCCCCCTGCTTCTATACTTTACACTCCCCATTCTCCCTCACCCCTTAACTCTACACTCATCATTCCCACCACTACTTTACTTTACACTCTCTTCCTCCACCTACCCCTTTACTTTACACTCACCCTTCTCCCCCACCCTTCACTTTACACTCATCATTCCAACCACTACTTTACTTTACACTCTATTCCTCCCAACCCCTTTACTTTACACTCTCTTCCTCCCCCTACCCCTTTACTTTACACTCTCTTCCTCCCCCTACCCCTTTACTTTACACTCACCCTTCTCCCCCACCCCTTAACTTTACACTCATCATGCCCACCACTCCTTTACTTCACACTCTATTCCTCCCAACCCCTTTACTTTATACTCTCCCTTCTCCCTCGCATCTTTACTTTACACTCCCCCTTCTCCCCCACCTCTTTAATTTACTCTCCCCCTTCTCCCCCACCCCTTTATTTTACACTCACCCTTCTCTCCCACTCCTTTACTTTACACTCACCCTTCCTCACGGACTCCTTTACTTTACACTCACCCTTCACCCAGCCCCTTTATTTAAAACTCATCCTTCTTCTCCACCCCTTTATTTTACACTCACCATTCTCCACTACCCCTTTACTTTACACTCATCCTTCCTTCTCCACCCCTAACCTTTACACTCCGCATTCTCTCCCACCCCTTCACTTAACATTATTCTTCTCCCCATTCTCCTTAGCTCCCACTCCTTTTTTACTCTCACCCTGTCTCCCCAACTTCTTGACTTTACACTCACCATTCTCCCCCACTCCTTTTTTACACTCACCCTTCCTCCCCAACCCCTTGACTTTACACTCACCCTTCTCCCCAACTCCTTTTTTTCACTAACCCTTTCTCCCCAACTCCTTTACTTTACACTCACCCTTCTCCCCCACCCCTAACCTTTTCACTCCGCATTCTCTCCCACCCCTTCACTTAACATTATCCTTCTACCCCTACTCCTTAACTCCCACTCCTTTTTTACACTCACCCTGTCTCCCCAACTCCTTTACTTTACACTCACCATTCTCCCCCACTCCTTTTTTTACACTCACCCTGTCTCCCTAACTCCTTGACATTACACTCACCATTCTCCCCCACTCCTTTTTTTCACTCACCCTTCCTCCTAAACTCCTTTTTTACACTCACCCTGTCTCCCCAATTTATTGACTTTACACTCACCATTCTCCCCCACTCCTTTTTTACACTCACCCTTCCTCCCCAACTCCTTGACTTTACACTCACCCTTCCTCCCTTACTCCTTAACTTTTCACCACCCATCTCCCAAACCCCCATTTACTTTACACTCACCCTTCTCCCCCACTCCTTTTTTTCACTCATCCTTTCTCCCCAACTCCTTTACTTTACACTCACCCTTCTCCCCCACTCCATTTTTACACTCACCTTTCCTCCCTAACTCCTTTACTTTACACTCACCCTTCTCCCGCACTCCTTTTTTACACTCACCCTTTCTCCCCAACTCCTTTACTTTACACTCACCCTTCTCCCCCACTCCTTTTTTTCACTCATCCTTTCTCCCCCAACTCCTTTAATTAACACTCACCCTTCTTCCCCAGTCCTTTTTAAAACTCACCCTTCCCCCCAAACTCCTTTACTTTACACCAACCCTTCTACCCCACTTCTTTATTTAATATCACCCTTTCTCCCCAACTCCTTTACTTTACACTCACCCTTCCTGCCTTACTCCTTTACTTTACACCCACCATTTTCCCCCACTCCTTTTTTTCACACTCACCCTTTCTCCTCAACTCCTTTACTTTACACCCACCCTTCTCCCCCACTCCTTTTTTACACTCAGCCTTCCTCCCCAACTCCTTTACTTAACACTCACCCTTCTCCCCCAGTCCTTTTTTACACTCACCCTTCCTCCCCAACTCTTTTACATTACACTCATCCTTCTCCCTCATCCCTTTGTTTTATACTCACACCTCTCCCCAACTCCTTTACCTTACACTCACCCTTCTCCCCCACTCCTTTTTCACTCATCCTTTCTCCCCAACTCCTTTACTTACACTCATCCTTCTCCCCCACTCCTTTTTATACTCATCCTTCCTCCCTAACTCCTTTACTTAACACCCACCCTTCTCACCCACTCCTTTTTTTCACTCATCCTTTCTCCCCAACTCCTTTACTTTACACTCATCCTTCTCCCCACTCCATTTTTACACTTATCCTTCCTTCCTGACTCCTTTACTCTTTACACCCACCCTTCTCCCCCACTCCTTTCTTTACACTCACCCTTTCTCCACAGCTCCATTACTTGACACTCACCCTTCTCCCCCACTACTTTTTTCCCTCATCCTTTCTCCCCAACTCCTTTACTTAACACTTACCCTTCTTCCACAGTCCTTTTTTACACTCACCCTTCCTCCCTAACTCCTTTACTTTACACCAACCCTTCTACCCCACTTCTTTTTTTAATCTCACCCTTTCTCCCCAACACATTTACTTTACATTACCCTTCCTGCCTTACTCCTTTACTTTACACCCAGCCTTCTCCCCCACTCATTTTTTACACTCACCCTTTCTCCCCAACTCCTTTACTTTACACTCACACTCCCTCACCCCTGTCCCCTTTCCTATTCACTCACCCTTCCTTCATAACTCCTTCACTTTACACTAACACTCCCCCACCCCTGTCCCCTTTCTTATTCACTCACCCTTCCTTCATTACTCCTTCACTTTACACTAGTACTCCCCCACCCCTGTCCCCTTTCTTATTCACTCACCCTTCCTTCACAACTCCTTTACTTTACACACACACTCCCCCACCCCTGTCCCCTTTCCTATTCACTAACCATTCCTTCATAACTCCTTCACTTTACACTAACACTCCCCCACCCCGTCCCCTTTCCTATTCACTCACCCTTCCTTCATAACTCCTTCACTTTACACTAGTACTCCCCACCCCTGTCCCCTTTCCTATTCACTCACCCTTCCTTCACAACTCCTTTACTTAACACTCACCCCCCCACCCTCATCCCCTTTCCTATTCACTCACCCTTCCTTCATAACTCCTTCACTTTACACTAACACTCCCCCACCCCGTCCCCTTTCCTATTCACTCACCCTTCCTTCATAACTCCTTCACTTTACACTAACACTCCCCCACCCCGTCCCCTTTCCTATTCACTCACCCTTCCTTCATAACTCCTTCACTTTACACTAACACTCCCCACCCCGTCCCCTTTCCTATTCACTCACCCTTCCTTCATAACTCCTTCACTTTACACTAGTACTCCCCCACCCCCATCCCCTTTCCTATTCACTCACCCTTCCTTCATATCTCTTTTACTTTACACAAACACTCCCCCACCCTTGTCCCCTTTTCTTTTCACTCACCCTTCCTTCACAACTCCTTTACTTTACACTCACACTCCCCCATCCCCGTCCCCTTTCCTATTTACTCACCCTTCCTTCACAACTCCTTTACTTTACACTCACACTCCCCCACCCCTGTCCCCTTTCCTATTCACTTACCCTTCCTTTACAACTCCTTTACTTTACACTCACACGCACCCACCCCCGTCCCCTTTCCTATTCACTCACCCTTCCTTCACAACTTCTTTACTTTACACTCACACTCCCCCACCCCCGTCCCCTTTCCTATTCACTCACCCTTCCTTCACAACTCCTTTACTTTACACCCACACTCCCCCACCACTGTCCCCTTCCCTATTCACTCACCCTTACTTCCATCAACTATCCTCCTCCTGTTCCTCTTCCTCCCCTTCCTCTGTCAGAAAAATTGTTCAATCTGTCTTTTGTTGGCCGTCAGTAATATTTTTAGATACAGTATGATGTGTTCACATTTTAATTCAAGACCAGCTAGTACTATGTTCCTTTAGCCAAAACTTACAGTGCAATAGCATGCGATAATCTTACACTCGATTAGTGTGCTTTTTCGAACATTTCCATCGTAACGATTTATAACGCATAGTTCTTGTTTATATACGCTGCGATACAGATGCACCTAGAAAGTGAATTGGTCATGTCGATTTGTCTGGGCACTATAAAGGAGGCAGTTCATGTTTTAACTTTGGACCGACAAGAATAATTATTTATTTATGTTAATCACAAACAATTTAAATAATGTATCTGTTTATTATCAGAGATTGAAAAGCTCAGATGAAACTACGGTTAAAACACATTTACAGAACTTGTCATGAAACCTTAAAACGTCGATATTTGTATAATCATTAGGAAATATTATTGATTAGTTTATATTCTATCATATGTTTTTATTTTTACCTTTGATAAATTTACCATTTATCTGTAATAGCTCTTAAGAGTAATCTCACAACTTCTCAATGATACATGTGGTGTTTGTGTTTTAATGGTTTAATGTTTTAATTAATGGTTATAAGATAGAGAGAATAATTTATATGGTTGGTACCAATGTGGAGGAAGACAGGGCTATTGCGCTCTGCTTTATTGAGTACCGTGGGACGTTTTGCCAGGAAAATCTCGTTATCGTGAATACTTAATGAGGCACTTACTTCCATTGGTGCCGAATGGGGACCTCCTCGGATTCTAAGCCAATGAAAATACGTCGTCTAAATTATTTTCTATATTTAGGTACAAAACCCAAATATGGCGTCGTGGTTAATATCCTAAGTCGAAGAGTATGAAAGGGTATTGAAGCAAAAACTCCATCTTGCTTTCTGCTTTTTACATCTTGTTTTATTGCAACCCTTATTCGTCATCTGAGCATCTTTAGGGTTATAAGTTATATTGGCAATGTTGCTTGATGTTATATTCTATTCAGTTTATTTTCAAAGTTGATACCGGATGTTTGATATCTGTTCACTTAAGTTACATGATGCTTCTTTAGGAGTATACAACTCATTAAGAAACTTCACATGCTCCTAATGACTGTATAGCACATGTAAGCAAGCACTTTGAAACATGCCACAAAGCAGAATGTAAAACAGCTCCGTCTTTTGACACCAGAGGGCGCAAGTTCGGAAAGTTCTACGGAAACTCTCGAACGCAACTCTTCAACCATGTATGAAGCAGCCCGTCGCCGTCCAGTATTTAAAACTATTTTTAGAAAAATACGGAAATAATCGACATTATTAGCGCAAAGCCACCTGGTGTAATAAATGAAACATTCGTTTTATAACGTATTGTATCATGCTTGTTATATTCGGCTATGCAGTAGTCGTCATGATGCTTGCTGACATTCGTCATTCATGTTGAGTATTGGAAAACAAAGCAAGATAAGAAAGTTAGTCAGGAAGTAAGCTATAAAGCAAGTTAGAGTAAAAGTTAGCTAAAATAAGAATAGTTAACTAACATTAATAAATAAATTAATAACTGACTGACAAGAAATTCAGAAAACATACGTATGCACATGCATGCATAGCTGAATGTCACTTTAGACCAACCAAGATACAAGAATCAACTCTCACAAAGCTAGCATAACAGTTGCCCAAAATATTAACAAATTAAGGATGCAATAATGCAAGATGTAAAAGTAACAAGGCAAGATGTACACGTCAGAAAGCAAGATGTAATTTTTGCCTCAATACCCCTCTATAATGAGCATTAACTTGCGATTTCATTGGGGGAATATTGTTTTCCCCTACCTCTTTAACATTCATTCATTTCCATACAGTATGTTTGTTATTTTGTAGAAACAATGCTATTGTTTTGCGTGTCCGTAAGATGTCATTGACCTCTTGAAACGCCAATACTTTCCTTGTACTTATTCCCCCTGTCAAGGCGAAATCGTGGCTTAACAAGCAATCATTGCCATGGCCATTATCTGATCCTCAATGAAATGTCAAGGTTGAATAAATGTTTTAGATCCATGTGGCATCGTGTAACCGGGTATTTGATTTGTATATAGCGGCATTTATACGGTCTTAAAGCGTGTGTTTTTATAGCGACGCGGTAGAGTGTCCACCTGCAGATCGAGGGGTCCTGGGTTCGAAACCCGACGGGTGCACATAGCAATTTATGCAGTCTGTTACAATGGCATTGTCAGTATTCTTTTACACTCTAGTTTGTCAAATGGTCGTGTAATATGTGGACGGAATATTGCCTGGAGTGCTGATGATGATAACATCAATGTGTGCAATATTGGCTTTATGTGCTAGTTCGTGCAGTTAATGTACTCGTATTATACGCTTCGCTGTTTTTCTGCCTTCATGAAATTTACGATAACGTTGTTGCAGCTAATTTCTCAGAGAATGGCATACCAGTTGAAAAACAAAACCCGGAAATAATCATTTGAAAGAAAAAGCAGAAACATAACTATGTGCATTTTTCACTGATGTTGAATACGGTTTACAGAAATCAATTCAATTAATTTGATTTACGTGGCAGTACAGATCTTTGCTTTACGATTTCAGTTCCTTTTGGATCAACTCATTTCCTTGAAATAACGGCAGACATTTGATACTTTTGTATGCATAAAGCATACACTGTTACAAGAAATATAATGCACTCATTGTCTGGTCGTTTGTTTGTTGTTTGAATAGAGAATCCAATGTTTATCTACCGTATCTTGAGAACGTGTATTTTTTATATTATGAGTATAACGGATTATTAAAAGATGCATATTTAAAACGAAAAAAAAAATGATTCTAAAATATAAGAAAACGTAATATTATATTTGTTAATCACTGTGCAGACGTATTACGGAAATCACCAATGAACGCCACATCCACCCTGTGCTTGCAATTGCTATGCAACAAAAGCATAACTTTTCCAAACAATATATTATGCTGTATTCCTCCACTCGTTTATTGCAGGTGTATGGAGTGATATCATTGCTATTTGTGGTTGTGTCCATATCCGGCTTCTGTCTGGAGACCCTACCTGAGCTCCGACCGGACATAGTCAACAACACCATGATAGGAAACACTAGCCCTTCGGGCTGTGAGATGGACCCCACCGTCAAATTCTACATGACCCCTAACAGGGGGCTACAAATCGTGGACACTATATGTACCGTCTACTTTACTATTGAGCTCATTGTTCGTTTTATTTTTGCACCAGAAAAGTTGAAGTTTGTTCGCGCCGCGATGAACATCATAGATTTATTAGCTCTGGTACCATTGTATATGCAGCTTATAGTTAGCATAGACAGCTTTAAGTTTTGTCTTGTTAATGAAAACATGGTGATTGAGATTATGTTCATACTGCGAATTATTAGAATGTTTCGAATATTTCACCTTGTCAAACATTATCAAGCTTTGCAAATATTAGTTTATGCCCTTAAGGCCAGTGTCCAAGAACTGCTCATGCTAGGAATATTTCTGTTAATCGGAATGCTGGTATTTGCCACAATGATATACTATGCAGAGCGTGAAAGTGCCACCAAGCCAGGGGACCAGTTTCAGACGATTCCCATTGGTTTCTGGTGGGCAATTATAACCATGACAACGCTAGGATATGGCGATATTTATCCGACCACGCCAATTGGCTACGTGGTTGGCACTGCGTGCGCTGTAAGCGGCGTCCTCCTCGTTGCTTTGACATTTCCTGTTATTTCCAACAATTTCACGTTATTCTACACCCATGTTCGGTCACGGCGGAGTCGATGTGACCCAAACAGACCGGATCACAATGACAGTGATAATGACATTTATGAATCTGATAATGAGACAGAGACAAAAATCCTGTACCAGAATGCCCGTCGTACGTCAAATGGCTCCATCATACTCCCCAACAATCGCAGTTTCGTCATGTCACGGAATATGTCGTGCGTGACAGAGATGTGTGCAGACACCAACGTCAACGGGAATCTGAAGTTTGACGTGTCCTGCAAAGACGCCAAGTCAATGGTTGACGTGATAGTTAAACGGGACGAGTCCGCTATGTTTCTACGTGCGGACTCTACGAAGGCTCACTCAGACGACGGCGTCACGTACAGGGGAGGACCCATGGTGTGATTACTGACTGTTGTCTGCGTTCATCAATATAGAATACATATTTTACTAGTTTGTATATACAAATGCGTCTCTTGGAGACACTATTTTCTGTTACCGAAGAACACTTAGTTGATAATAAACATATTATCAATATCTTACTTTAATTAGTTATGTTCCTTTAAACAATACCTCGAAGTATTCGATTTCATCATAATAAATGCAGGTTAATGTCCAAATTAATTAAAAACAGAGCATTTTGATAACTACCTCAAGTTATAGCAGCTTCGCCTGAACCGAAATATGCCACACCATGTTGTTTCTGTCCTTATTGGGGAAGTCAATAGTATAATAACGAGTAGGACAGCTAAACTGTTCAGCGTGTGGAACTGTGAGAACAATTAAGTCTGAAAAAAATGACCGCCATTGCCATAAATATTCAACGTGATTCAATGATAATACTAATAATCATGTCCTAAATTAAATGTAAATTTTAAAATAACATCTGAAACAATGTGATGGCTGTATTTGTCAAACCTTCGACTATTGAATTTTGATTTTTGAACCAGTTCTTGGCGTCGAAGGTTTTCGTAGTTGGTCACGAATATGTCTACCAAAGATTTTCCGTAATATTAAACTTCACATTTCTGTTTCAAGTCATGGTGCCCTTTGGAACGCAGTTGGCAAAGGCAGTAGGACAGCGGCAGGGGAAAACGGCAGGGGGCAACGGCAGGGGGGCAACGGCAGGGGGGGGCGCAACGGCAGGGGGGCAACGGCAGGGGGAGGGGCGCAACGGGAGGGGGGCAACGGCAGGGGGAGGGGCGCAACGGCAGGGGGGCAACGGCAGGGGGAGGGGCGCAACGGCAGGGGGGGGGCGCAACGGCAGGGGGGGCAACGGCAGGGGGGGCACAACGGCAGGGGGGGCAACGACGGGGGGGGGCAACGGCAGGGGGGGCGCAACGGCAGGGGCGCAACGGCGGGGGGGGGGGGGGGGGGGGGGGCCGCAACGGCAGGGGGCAACGGCAGGGGGGGTGCAACGGCATGGGGGCATCGGCAGGGGGGGGGGGGGCGCAACGGCAGGGGGGCAACGGCAGGGGGAGGGGTGCAACGGCAGGGGGGCAACGGCAGGGGGGAGGGGCGCAACGGCAGGGGGGCAACGGCAGGGGGGCAACGGCAGGGGGGGCACAACGGCAGGGGGGCAACGGCAGGGGGGGCACAACGGCAGGGGGGCAACGACAGGGGGGGGCGCAACGGCAGGGGCGCAACGGCGGGGGGGGGGCGCAACGGCAGGGGGGCAACGGCAGGTGGCGCAGCGGCAGGGGGGCAACGGCAGGGGGGGCGCAACGGCAGGGGTCAACGGCAGGGGGGACAACGGTAGGGGGCAACAGCTTGGGGACAAATTTTAAAAAAACATCTGAAACAATGTGATGGCTGTATTTGTCAAACCTTCGACTTTTGAATTTTGATTTTTGAACCAGTTCTTGGCGTCGAAGGTTTTCGTAGTTGGTCACGAATATGTCTACCAAAGATTTTCCGTAATATTAAACTTCACATTTCTGTTTCAAGTCATGGTGCCCTTTGGAAAGCAGTTGGCAAAGGCAGTAGGACAGCGGCAGGGGAAAACGGCAGGGGGCAACGGCAGGGGGGGCAACGGCAGGGGGGGTGCAACGGCAGGGGGGGGGGGGGGGGCGCAACGGCAGGGGGGCAACGGTAGGGGGGAGGGGCGCAACGGGAGGGGGGCAACGGCAGGGGGGAGGGGCGCAACGGCAGGGGGGGGCAACGGCAGGGGGAGGGGCGCAACGGCAGGGGGGCAACGGCAGGGGGGGGCGCAACGGCAGGGGGGCAACGGCAGGGGGGGGCGCAACGGAAGGGGGGCAACGGCAGGGGGGAGGGGCGCAACGGCAGGAGGGGGCAACGGCAGGGGGGAGGGGCGCAACGGCAGGGGGGCAACGGTAGGGGGGAGGGGCGCAACGGGAGGGGGGCAACGGCAGGGGGGAGGGGCGCAACGGTAGGGGGGGGCAACGGCAGGGGGAGGGGCGCAACGGCAGGGGGGCAACGGCAGGGGGGGCGCAACGGCAGGGGGGCAACGGCAGGGGGGGCGCAACGGAAGGGGGGCAACGGCAGGGGGGAGGGGCGCAACGGCAGGAGGGGGCAACGGCAGGGGGAGGGGCGCAACGGCAGGGGGGCAACGGCAGGGGGGAGGGGCGCAACGGGAGGGGGGCAACGGCAGGGGGGAGGGGCGCAACGGTAGGGGGGGCAACGGCAGGGGGAGGGGCGCAACGGCAGGGGGGCAACGGCAGGGGGGGACGCAACGGCAGGGGGGCAACGGCAGGGGGGGGGGCGCAACGGAAGGGGGGCAACGGCAGGGGGGAGGGGCGCAACGGCAGGAGGGGGCAACGGCAGGGGGGAGGGGCGCAACGGCAGGGGGGCAACGGCAGGGGGGGGCGCAACGGCAGGGGGGGCGCAACGGCAGGGGGGCAACGACAGGGGGGGGCGCAACGGCAGGGGGGGGCAACGGCAGGGGGGGCAACGGCAGGGGGGGGGCGCAACGGCAGGGGGGCAACGGCAGGGGGCGCAACGGCATGGGGGCAACGGCAGGGGGGGGGCGCAACGGCAGGGGGTCAACGGCAGGGGGGACAACGGTAGGGGGCAACAGCTTGGGGACAACGGCCGCAGTTACCGACCTTAAAGTAATAGCATAACTATGTCAGTTTCAGAGAATACGACATGACAGGGTTTGGAGTCAAAATATTGCGACCTTACACGCTGAATCCATTGCTTTTTTTATTTTCATAATGTGCCTTAAGTCGATTTGAATGACAGTTTATTGAAGATTTTGATAAATGATGTCGATGAATTTGTGTGTCAGCCCAGCGCGCTGACGCTTGATTTTTAATTGAGAGCGGGCTTAGTTTTCAGAGCAGTGAAAAATATCAAATGTTATTTCACTGTTTGAAATAGTGAAATAATCGTTTAATTTCACTGATTATATCTATAAGCCGACGGAAATCAAATAATAAATTTCTATAACTGTGCAACTAACTTTATATGGTTAGTCAAGACAGAATTGAGCATACCCTTTCAGGAAAGACTTGACATGAACGGCTCTATTCTGCTTCCATGTGGTATAAACAGAAAAGAAAATTCATCTGATTTAAGTATTTAACCCAATATTCGGGGGTATGTTATTCTTATAAATATTTGAGTTTTCTAAGAAACATACTTAGTCTAGTCGATGTTTAGTACGTTTACATATTTTCTTACACGTGGTATATTGAAATCTGGGCCTGGGTGTGAGCCTCTTGACTCACAAAATGACATATATACTGGTATTTAAGCTGCACTCTCATGTTTTAACAACTTATTTGTTGTCTTGGAATGGGCCAATGTTTGCGAAAATGCATGGAAACCAGTGGTCTGAACACTTCTTTTACAAATAACAAACACCTTTGCCGGGGCAGGACATGCGATTTATTGCTTGAAACAGCGTGAGCAGTTCACTGGTATAGTACGTACAACAGCGTTACAATAATATACGTCTGATCAAATCGTTTTCTACGAAATATTTGTTTTTAATTGTAGCATTCTGTTAAACAACAAACTACATGAAAAGATATCATGGGTCAGATTAAAAACCAGAGATAAACTTCGCCTACAATAGAGTGTAAAATGCTCTGGAAAACTGTTCCCACTATATCTTAAGACTCGCCATATAATATACTTAACATACCACATACAATATGCGAGTATTATTGTGTCATGCTTTAAGACAACATTGCCGTATATCTGTACATTTCTCTTACAAAATCGTATCTAATAATGTAAAACAACATAAACTTGAACCTGATTGCCTGAAAAGTTGACCGTTCAGATCGCTGTCGAGCGTAGAACTAATCGCCACGAACATTATCCCGCCTAAACCGCCAACCAATAGCCATTGGTCACCTGACTTTTACACCCGATTAAACCGCGCACTAATATTTGCGCGCCAAAATGTTAAGACAAAAGTTCTGCGCTATACTACGTAACGCACAGAACTAGTAAATATATGACTGCTGACAAAATTCAGATTATAGAAGGATTAGTTGGCGAACGTAAGTATGAAAATCTGTATCAGATCTTTTGTCAACAGTCTTGGCTCATTCCAAGAAAAGAAATAAAAACAAAACGGTAAATCTGTAATCTTTTAAGAGTGTATCAGCTTTATAGGTAAAATGATTTAATTGATATGTGCACCATTGGCTTCGATTTTCCTGGTTGTTCTTGTATAGATGTATACCAAGATATTGAAACGTCTCAGCTAGTTCCATATTGTAATCACCTCTACCCCCCCCCCCCCCCCGCCTCCTCCTCCCCTCTCCCAAACCTCATTTGTTTTATATTTTAGTTGATTTGTAATCCCCAGATCTTGCGATAGTTTTGAATCGCAACATTTTAATCAGCTTAAATTAAAAAAAAATAATACGTTGTTCGATCATGAAATGCATGAATGGAAGGGTTTCCCTGGACAGTCAAGGAAAATAGAGTGATCTTTGTTGTCGGCATACTTTTTAATGCAAAACCAGGTGGAGATGTCCTTTATAGATTATGCGTATCTTCCATGGCCGGTGTGTAAGATGGGTTTATCCCACAAGAACGTACGGTGTTATTGTGTAAACTAGGTTTAAAGAGTGTCCACAGAACACCGTGCACGAGGACACAAGCAGCCATAGTAAATGCCATATCTCCCGACTCAGTTAAACAATATACAGTAAAATGTTTGCATGTTCACGGGAGGAGACTATTAGTATCTTCCATTGCCAAGAGTGTAAGATAGGTTCATCTCGACCCGAGCGTAGGGTGTTGTGCGGAAACGAGGTTTACCGAGTTTCCGCAAACCACCCTGCGCGAGGGTCGGGATGAACCTATTTTACACGAGCGGCTATGTTAGATGCTTTTTCTCCCACCTCAGTTAAACAAAATTAAGTAAAAATGTATTTTTTGCTGGAACTCTTTCGTGCGTAGTGAAAATAATGCGTATGGATATTTGATAGTTCGTGGTTGTCATGGATATGCGCGCAGTGATTCAGATTATGTTTATAAACAAATCGGTCTTAAAATAGTTCTGATGAGAGTGGAGCATAATTTCTTGAAAGGTGCGTGAAAACTTTTTTATGGTGGCATTTGAAGCGAGAAATAGTAAATAAGCATTCTTAATATTGCCACAAGACAAGGTTTCTATGATGCTACAGACGACTGTCTTCAACAAGGGAGGTAACTTCAATGTGATGACCATTAAAAAAGAGTTCCATACGGGCATTTTATCTTAGCCCGTGGGCAAGATAAGAATTTCTGGCATGGTAAAATTATTGGATCTACTTATCTGAGGTGGGAGAAATAACTTTCTGTTTGTAGGCGAAAAGAGATATGACTGTATCTGTATGTAGGCGGAACGAAATATGAATGTATCTGTATGTAGGCGGAACGAAATATGAATGTATCTGTATGTAGGCGGGACGAGATATGACTGTATCTGTATGTAGGCGGGACGAGATATGACTGTATCTGTATGTAGGCGGGACAATATATGACTGTATCTGTATGTAGGCGGGACAATATATGACTGTATCTGTATGTAGGCGGGACAATATATGACTGTATCTGTATGTAGGCGGGACAATATATGACTGTATCTGTATGTAGGCGGGACGATATATGACTGTATCTGTATGTAGGCGGAAAGAGATATGAATGTATCTGTATGTAGGCGGGACAATATATGACTGTATCTGTATGTAGGCGGGACGATATATGACTGTATCTGTATGTAGGCGGGACGATACATGACTGTATCTGTATGTAGGCGGGACGATACATGACTGTATCTGTATGTAGGCGGGACGATATATGACTGTATCTGTATGTAGGCGGGACAATACATGACTTTATCTGTATGTAGGCGGGACGATATATGACTGTATCTGTATGTAGGCGGAAAGAGATATGAATGTATCTGTATGTAGGCGGGACAATATATGACTGTATCTGTATGTAGGCGGGACAATATATGACTGTATCTGTATGTAGGCGGGACAATATATGAATGTATTTGTATGTAGGCGGGACAATATATGACTGTATCTGTATGTAGGCGGGACAATATATGACTGTATCTGTATGTAGGCGGGACAATATGTGACTGTATCTGTATGTATGCGGGACAATATATGACTGTATCTGTATGTAGGCGGGACGATATATGACTGTATCTGTTTGATATGAATGCATCTGTATGTAGGCGGGACGATATATGACTGTATCTGTATGATATGAATGTATCTGTATGTAGGCGGGACGATATATGACTGTATCTGTATGTAGGCGGGACAATATATGACTGTATCTGTATGTAGGCGGGACAATATATGACTGTATCTGTATGTAGGCGGGACGATATATGACTGTATCTGTATGTAGGCGGGACGATATATGACTGTATCTGTTTGATATGAATGTATCTGTATGTAGGCGGGACGATATATGACTGTATCTGTATGTAGGCGGGACAATATATGACTGTATCTGTATGTAGGCGGGACGATATATGACTGTATCTGTATGTAGGCGGAAAGAGATATGAATGTATCAGTATGTAGGCTGAAAGAGATATGAATGTATCTGAATGTAGGCGGGACGACATATGACTGTATCTGTTTGTAGGCGGGACGATATATGACTGTATCTGTATGTAGGCGGAAAGAGATATGAATGTATCTGTATGTAGGCGGGACGATATATGACTGTATCTGTATGTAGGCGGAAAGAGATATGACTGTATCTGTATGTAGGCGGAAAGAGATATGACTGTATCTGTATGTAGGCGGGGAAAGAGATATGAATGTATCTGTATGTAGGCGGGACAATATATGACTGTATCTGTATGTAGGCGTGACGATATATGACTGTATCTGTATGTAGGCGGAAAGACATATGACTGTATCTGTATGTAGGCGGAAAGAAATATGAATGTATCTGTATGTAGGCGGAAAGAGATATGAATGTATCTGTATGTAGGCGGAAAGAGATATGAATGTATCTGTATGTAGGCGGAAAGAGATATGACTGTATCTGTATGTATGAGGAAAGAGATATGAATGTATCTGAATGTAGGCGGGACGATATATGACTGTATCTGTTTGTAGGCGGAAAGAGATATGAATGTATCTGAATGTAGACGGGACGATATATGACTGTATCTGTATGTAGGCGGAAAGAGATATGAATGTATCTGAATGTAGGCGGGACGATATATGACTGTATCTGTTTGTAGGCGGAAAGAGATATGAATGTATCTGAATGTAGGCGGGACGATATATGACTGTATCTGTATGTAGGCGGAAAGAGATATGAATGTATCTGAATGTAGGCGGGACGATATATGACTGTATCTGTTTGTAGGCGGGACGATATATGACTGTATCTGTATGTAGGCGGAAAGAGATATGAATGTATCTGAATGTAGGCAGAATGCGATATGAATGTAACTGTATGTAGGCGGAGAGATATATGGATGTATCTGTATGTAGGAGGAACGAGATATGACTGTATCTGAATGAAGGCGGAACGGGATATGACTGTATCTGTTTTGAAGGTGGAAATAGATATGACTGTATCTGTATGTAGGCTGAAAGAGATATGACTGTATCTGTATGTAGGCTGAAAGAGATATGACTGTATCTGTATGTAGGCTGAAAGAGATATGACTGTATCTGTATGTAGGCTGAAAGAGATATGACTGTATCTGTATGTAGGCTGAAAGAGATATGAATGTATCTGTAAGTAGGCTGAAAGAGATATGACTGTATCTGTTCCTTCGATTGACATTTTATTCGTACTTCGTTTGTACTTGAAATTGCATCCTCCTCCAGTTTAGTTCTTTTAGGCCTTGCTGATTTTCGGACTTTCTTTAAAATAATACGCGTAGGTTACATGTCACTAAATCTTACAAGTCTTATACCATTAAAATAAATAACAGTAGGCCTCCCATTCACACATCTGTGTTCATCTTATCAGGATTCATACGTGGTTAAGACAGGCTAACGATATTTGTGTGTACATTGCTTTATATGTTTCCTGTCTGTTCGTTCGATGGTTTTTCGCTTTGGCTTTTAATAAACCTCAAAGTAATAGGTCGAATCTTGGAGGTGCAATCGCGTTATCCGGAAATGTCCTTCGTGTTTGATTATAATTTCCGAAAAAGGAAGAAGCAAGTCAGTTACTAGTTTATCATTTATTGAATGGAATTTCATAGACAAACAAAGCCACAATGTTTTGATGAATATAGTGCGGACAGTTATTTCATTTAAGTGATAAATGTTGGCTATAACACGTATGTAATGAATTGTAGAAAATCAGTAAATCCTATTTAAGTAACGGTTAAATGTTATAATATTGCATTTTTTATCAAGTTAAATGAAACTGGAGTGTCACAAACGATCGGAAAATTTATTAATGAAGAAAATGCATACTAAAAACCCCTATAGCAAGCTGCTTCAAATGTTGGAGAATATTTTGTCTACTGACTGAATCCACCAGCTACCAACTACTAACTTCCCCCAAACATTCCCGTCATCATCAGCCTTCATAATTAAGCAGGGGGTGAGCGCCCATTGCAGCAGTAGCAGTCTTCGCGGTACCTGCGGCGGCCCCTGCGGCAACACTTCTTCTTTTTCCTTCCTCGTTTTCCACAGCATGAGCAGGGCGCTGGGGCTGTCGTCGTCGGTGCAGGCGTCGTTGTTGTTGTCGTTGGCGTTGTTGGTGTTGAAGGGGTTTCTCCGGTTGGACATATGTCGAACTCGGAGACGCATCGGCCTTTGTAGCATATCTGATTAAGAGAAGTGGAAACATTTATCGTCGCAGAAGAATGCAAGATGTAATGAATTAATGAATAGAACCTTTGAAACTTATACCCATGGACTATCCCCTTGCCAGAATAACCTACAATAGATGTATTTCAGGTGTTGGACAGTGGGTAGATTGTAGAAGTACTTTATTCTTGACAACTATTTCTACCCCCTTACTTCTATTTGCTATATAGATGCTATATTTATTATACACATAATAATTTTAATTTTAATCTTATTTCGCCAAAGCGTATTTACGATACGAAGGAAAATCATTCATTTCAGAACATCAATTAAACTATCGAAAGAGTCTACTTAGCGTATTCATCATATTAGCCCAAATTCATTTTGGTTCTAAGGGAGGTGCGCAAGTAAAATGGTTACGGCCCTCAGTTACACCCCCTCTAACATCAAATCCTGGAATCGCCCCCGGTAATGTTAATTAAGTTAATTACCGGCGTCTTCATGAAGTTTTCGTATATCGTGAAACCTATTTACGAGGTCTAACCCGAAGCCCGCCGAAGATGGCCGAGTTGTTACGATTGACTATGGCTACATAATCATTGTTGGGGTGTATAGAGGTATATTGTGTTCTTGTCCATATAATCAGTATGTGTTTACTTATAAAGCACAATACACGAGATCACGTGCTTACCTTTTCTGAGCCGCATGGCGTGCCGTTCCAGACGTAGCTTGTCAAAGAGTTAGAGCACGAGCCTCCTGGGCTGGTCCGGCATGACACCTGCCCGCTTCTATAACACCCCGAGTCCCCGCTCACAGACTGCAAACAACAATAAGATATTATTCAAAAAATATTACGATCATCAGTAGATAGTTCAATATGCCAACATGACCCATGATCAAATCCACGCATTACAATTGCAAACTTCCAATGTACTGCAACAGTTCATTATGACTACCAAGTCAAGTGTAACGTGTAAACTATAACTTTCTTTCACGTAGGTGCTTACTTTGATTAGGAAATGCATGACGTGTCGACACATCTAAGAATACAAATGCGTACTTTTATTTACTTTTATTTTATCTAACAAGTACAACGTATATAAGTAACGTGTGATGCTTATTTGTAACTACACAGATTTTTACAGTACCTGGCTGCAGGCCGTGCTGTCGCGGTTTCCGGTGCGCCGCTTACACTGGAGGTCAAGGCTAGAGTCCCGCTGTCCAAGGAGGCCGCTGCAGAACGCCTTCTCAAACTGCGCGTCCGTCAACCCACCAGTGTTTACTGAGCAGCTTGGATATCTACAGAAGTCGTACCATGTATATACTATACCAGGAACACAAAATATTAAAAAAATGTATTTAACAAACTATTTTAAAGAGGAAAGGTGGTGTTTATTTATTTTAAAGCTCATTAAGTAAATGCGTTTATTAGGTCAGCATGAACCCTTACCGACTGTTATATTGACACTCTTAAAATAGATCATAAATGAGAAAACAAAACAACGACTGTATAAAACGCTAAAATCATATATCATCATAATATTATTGCATAACAGTGGCGTCCTTACTGGTCGAGGTGGGCTATGAAGTAGCCGGCGCTACATGTTGAGAACTTGTAGAAGTTGTCCACTGAGGAGCCGGAAGGAGTACCCAAGTACGGCGACATAACGTTCCTGGAACTGGGGCAGTTGTTACCAGTCGAGTCGTGTTGCGAACCAAGTCTGAACGGTGTCAATAGAAATAATTTCTTTGTATTTATTGATCACTTTACTGTAATTTTCCTTTCTTTTTTTCCATTTCTAAGGCAACATATACCTATACACAGTGGCTTGATGACAAAGGCTCATTAAAGTCATAATAAATCAGTTCAACTAGACAAAATTATATTTTACGTCGATGTATTATATGGATGATATACATGTTCAAGTATGTGTAAAATATAATTTTGGCTAGTTGAACTGATTTATTATGACTTTTAGACTTTAATGAGCATTTGTCATCAAGCCACTGTGTGTGTATATAATTAATTAATTATATAAATACGTCAGCTGCAGTCAAATGCATTACACTTGATTAAGTTGTCTACTGTTTATTTTTCGGCTAGATTGCATTATCAAATTTTTTCATGTGTTTAAATGGAAAACACCAACCAGTTTGTTAGATTGGCTGCAGTCTTTTTAAACATTTAGGCTGGATTGAGACGCTGTCAATAATACTTAGACCCGTGTTTTATCTCACGTTGAAACGTAGAGATAGTAAACTAGCTTTTGTATACCAGTATTACTTCTGTAAACGGCAAATCGGGATTATCCGAGCACAGCCAAAAAAGATAAATTATTTACAAACAGTGTCAAGCTCTGGCAGGTCTAGTTTCGCATATTTATGAATGTGGAACCTTGGCAGATCTAGCTAAGCAAGCGTACGCATATGAAGCACTGGCAGATCTAGCTACGTATATTTACGAATGTGGAACCTTGGCAGATCTAGCTAAGCAAGCGTACGCATATGAAGCACTGGCAGATCTAGCTACGTATATTTACGAATGTGGAGACCTGGCAGATCTAGCTACGCATATTTACGAATGTCGAGCACTAGCAGATCTAGCTTCGCATATTTACAAATGTGGAACCCTGGTAGATCTAGCTACTCACATTTATAAATGTGGAACCCTGGCAAGTCTAGCTACGCATATTTACGAATGTGAAACCCTGGCAGATCAAGCTATGCATATTTACAAATGTGGAACCCTGGCAAATCTAGTTACGCATATTTACGAATGTGGAACATTGGCAGATCTAGCTACGCATATTTACTCATGTGGAACCTTGGCAGATCTAGCCACGCATATTTACGAATGAAGAACCTTGGCAGATCTAGCTACGCATATTTACGAATGTGGAACCCTGGCAGATCTAGCTACGCATATTTACGAATGTGTTTCCCTGGCAGATCTAGCTACACATATTTACGTATGTGGAACCCTGGCAGAACTAACTTCGCATATTTACGAATGTGGAACCCTGGCAGAACTAGCTACGCATATTTACGAATGTGGAGACTTGGTCGATCTAGCTACGCATATTTACGAATATGGAGCCCTAGCAGAAATAGCTACGCATACTTACGAATGCTGAGCCTTTTCAACCAGCTCTGTATATTTCACAATGAGAGGGAACGTGACTTACGCATGTCCTAGCTCGTGGGCTGCGACAGGGGCGACGTTGTATGACGCGAACTCGTTGATGGAGTAACGATAGGCCGTGTCCCTGCACACAGTGGAAACGTATGCGTAACCTGCGCAACCGACACAAAGGTTGTAGTTTAATTGTTATGGATTTTCGGGCTAAGGACAAACCTCCTTATTAAGTATTCATAGACTTATGAAGCACAAAGGAATGATTCGTAAGTTCATTTTTCCCCTTAAAGATTTGATATTTTAGGGAGGGGACAAATCCAGTTTTACGGATGAACAAAACATATTTTTGCGTTTTAACGGGCAAACATGTGGCCACGTACCTATTAGTTGGGGGCTAGTAAAAATATCTTTAAAATAATCATAGTATTTATTTTTCTACCATTAAAGTCGAATGAGTTAAACATAATAATGTGTTTAACGTAATACGCTTTATTTGAACTATCAAGTCAAAAACTATATTGTGTCCCTTTAAAGCTGCACTCTCATAGATTAACCGTTTTGAAAACTGTTGTTGGTTTTTGGTCTTAGAATCAGTTAATTTTTGCGGAAGTGTCTGAAAATCAGTGATTTTAGACAAGCAGCCAAATTTTATATCATTTGTTGTCGAGCCATCAAAGCCGGTCAGCTTACGTGTCTGTCAGTGCGTTTTAAAGCTTCAAGTTTACACATAAAGATGGATTTATTTCAAAAATCATTCGGAACTCCTCGGCCATTTTTATCGCAAACAACCTCGGATGTATGCCGGTACATCAGTTGAAGTAGTTGAATTATATCATATATTAACTATAGTGTTTTAGAGTTGTATTTATTTATCTAAGTTTAAATTGATTGCCAGTGAAGTATATTATTGCACACATAATTGAGATTCCCAAGAAATAGGTAATAAAGTTTAACTGCTAAATAATATTACTACGCGATCTACTTGTAGCGGACCTAAACGTACCGCCTTTTCAGTATGTAAACCGTCCAAATACATCCGAGGTTGTTTTCGATAAAAATGGCCGAGGAGCTCCGAATTTTTAAAACATATACCATTTTTACTCACCTAGCAATCCCCCGGCCAAGTTAAACCTGAAATAGATTGAAGGTTAGCTATAAGGTATTTAGTGTTTTGTTTTTTTAAGTTGGCCTCCAACTTTTGTTGATAAAAGTGCACGGTGTCTAGCGCTTTAATAAGCGAATGTACGACTAACTTATCTATCGAACATGCACAATCCTGTATTAAAGGGACTATACACCAAATTGGCACCAAACATTTTTTTTCTTTAACGAATCTCAGGGCAATTATTTAATAAAATGTTTTACTCTTTGATATCATAATTGTAAAAAAAAATATATACAAAAATGTCAAAAAATCAATACGGAGACCGGGTTCGAACCGATGTCGCCAAGACATTGTAATTCAGTGTTGTAACCACTGTGTTCGAAAGCATACCCGAAATCGTTGGAATATTTAAACTATATACCTAACTTGGTAATATCAAGTGCTAACATCGACTAGCCAATCACGCATAAGAATGAATTCTACTAGGTAGGCATAGCTAAAAATCATTTTTAATGAAAAAATACGAAAAAATTGGGAAAATAAATAAATTGTTAACTATGTAGTACTTCAGTTCGTTAGTTTCAATGCATTGTACACATCGATACCAAGTTTATGTCAGTTTTCGATAATTACTTTTTTTGTTTTCGCTATTTCATCATACGGTGTATAGCCCCTTTTGTTGGAGGCATAAGTTTAGTTACATGTACTTAAAGATGCACTCTTACTCCGAAATAAGATTTACTACAATTATTACAAATGTTTTAATATACAAAAAAGGATGAATAGATGTCGAAAATAATGGCTTTTTTATGACGGATACCGCGTTTAATTTGACAGAAAGGTGCAAAAAAAACACGGTATTTCTACCTTATGAGGCGATAGTAGATCACAGTAAATCTTTTAGCAATCATTTAATAATTTTGCGTTTTCAGCTATTAAATACACAGTAACAGTCTAGTTATCAGTAATACATTTTCAATAATTGCATCATTTTGTAAAAAGTTTAAGGTTTATCACTCAAAATTTATATTTGTTATACATGTGCTTGTATTGATTTTGAATAAGAGTGCCACTTTAACAGGCCTTCTTCAACCTATTTTGGGCCATAACTTTTTGGGAAAATTTCGTCGCGAATTATGCCAGTATGAGAAAAAAACTCATCGTTTTACATCAAAAAATAGTTAAAAGAACTATCTTTTCCTGTCTCCTGCAAATGAGGAAATTGTTAAAATATTAGTTTTTTTTCCTGAAATGGTTGAAATATCAAAACCTTGGGTAGTAAATATCTATTGCAAAACTATTGCATAATGATCTCTGAATGTGATGAAAATCTTAATATCGCACACTTCAATAGGATGTTGAATGAACCATTGCAGGTAAAAACAATTTCATAAAAAAACAATATTTTGTTTAATTTTGAATGGGACAAGTTTTTTTCCAGATTGGGAAAATGATCATATATTTTGCAAGGGGAATGGGTCCGATGGTCGGATCCATGGGTACTATAGGAAAAGGCCTGTTTTAAAGAAAAATAGATATTAAAATATATTTTATTGTTAAAGTTGAACGTTGCGTACCCAGTGATGGCCATGGCGTGGTCAAAATCCTCGCTAGTGAAGCCACTGTTCACGTAGGCGTAAAGCGCATTATTAAAATTACCCTCAGTGTCAATGACATCGCCAGTCACGTAGTCACCCGACCAGGCAAAGTTTGTGCCAGCCTGCAAACAAGTATACGAATTTAAAAGTCAAATCATCATCATCATCATCATCACTTACTCACTCACTCACTCGCTCACTCGCTCACTCACTCACTCACTCACTCACTCACTCACTCACTCACTCACTCACTCACTCCAACTCACCTGTGGGTATACGATGTCGGAAGGGAACACATACAGATCCAAGCTGCCGCCGGATGCTTCCTTCACGGAGCTGTAGAAAACGTTCATCTGAAATAAAGGAAGGTTTTGTAACAAATTATAATTAACAAAATATAAACAACTCATTCACTCCAATGGACATATAGTTATTTTTAAGTAAATTTCAATAAACTTTCCTGTTAACAGCATACATGTTATTTCAAGTGAAATTTGGAATGGATATGGGAACTTCATATGACGTCATCCCGGACACCAATACGGAACACATTTGTAAACTGAAAGTTAGTCATCTGTAATCTACAGTTCCGATTCGTTCAAGGTTTTACCCATACTCTCAAATAAGATTAACCACATTGATGCATTTTTTTATATCAAAACGGATGGATAAATGTAAAAAAACAACAATGGTTCTTATGAAAGATAGCGAGTTTAAATTGAAAGTGCAGAAAGCACGTTATTACTTCCTTATAAGACGATATCAGACCGCACTTAATCTTTTAACACTCGCCAATGAATAAATATTTTGCGTTTCAACTTTTGAATACACGGTTGCAATCTTGTTATCAGCAATTAATATTTTCCATAAATGCATTATTTACGAGTAGTTGGAAGTTAAAGGTTCATCGCTCAAAAATTATATTTGTTATACAAGTGTTTGTATTGATATCGGATAAGAGTGTCACTTTAAAGCTATGATAGCCAGATAGATTTTCAAGGTAATAGTTCCGTTACGTAAACGTACCTCGTTAGCAAGCAGCGTGACGTACATCTCTGCCTCGTTCTGAGCCGCGTTGTTGTCTCCAAGGTTACGGTCATAAAACCTTCAAGGTATGATTATTTACAGTTCAATAAGCGATAACCAAGTACTGCAAAAAATATATAAACGGACGTTTCAAATACACCGTACCTTTACCAGTTTTTATAGTTAAAGATGGGCTATTAATCCCAATTAAGATTTTCCATAATAAATAATTTTGTTCTAATTAAAAAAAAAAAAAAAAAAAAAAAAAAAAAAAAAAAACGATGAATAAATGTCGAAAACAATGGTTCTTATGAAATATACCGAGTTTGATTTGAAAGAAATGAGCATAAAACACAGTATTTCTGCCTTATGAGACTACAGTAGACCACAGTAAATCTTGTAGCATTCGCCAATCATTTAATATTTTTTGCGCTTTCTGCTATTAAATACAAGGTTACAATCTTGTTATCAGTAATTAATATTTTCCATAAAAATCCATTATTTAGTAAGTAGTTAAAGGTTCATCACTCAAAATTAATGTTTGTTATTCATGTGTATGTATTGATTTTGAATAAGAGTGTCACTTTAACACCGACATTTATATAGTGTTAATGGATATTTTAATTAAAGTACTAATTTTTAAGAAAAATGGCTGCGTCAACAGCTATTTCTCAGCAGGTCTAGGACCAAACTTGAATAGGTAACGGTAAATACTCAATACACTTATTTCCATACATCGATTCATTCAAGGATTGGAACAGTTGCGCACACGAGTCTGTACAGTATACATTGAACCAAGAATTTCACAAATAAATCAGAAGAAAAGAAAAAAACGTGTCCGTAGATGTGACATGTGCATTGGCCTTACTGTTGCATGAATGCGGCGTCCACGATAAATGCTATCTTAACCACCTTGAAGCCGGCCTCCGGAAGTATGGACCGCAACTTCCGGTTCGCGCTAAACTGGGCGTTGAACACGTGGCCTCTTCCGCCCTCATGACGTACTCCATCTTCTGTAGTGAAGAATACATTGTCTTCGTATTTATCTATAATTATGTATTCACTTTAATTTTGCAATTCAATGGGCGAATTTAATTAAAGTGGTCTTTTAATTCCCACTGTTTTAAACCATTTTACACCTTTTTGTAACCCCGGCGCATTGCGGCCTACAGCCTACAAACACTATGTATTGAGGACCAGTTTATGTTTATCGAACCAATGCTTTGAAAATGTTAAGCCGACTTATACCGCCCCGTTTAGGCCGGGTTATTATCAATATCATTATTTATATTATTATTACTATATCTATTATTATTGATTTAATTGTTAAACTTAGTATTGTGAAAATCTTGTATGTTATGCACGTGGCACAATAATACACACTATACTTAATTACTATTTTACTAACTAACTTGTAGTCTTTATTTAATTCTGTCTAAGTCTTTTTATGATGATATACACTGAGCTGAACATCAGATAGGGGGGGGGGGGGGGGGTCGCAAAAGAAGCAAAAAAAGCTACACCAATGGCTTCCTTACTTACCCCCGGGTACTTCGTAGTATTTGAGCGTTCCGTTCCCGTGGGGAAAACAGAGGGCAGAGTCCGCTCCACCCCCTATATAGCAATCCTCGTCATGGAAGGTCACCAGGGCGCTCTTAAAGGTCAAAGTCGTTTTATGTACGCGAACTATCTCAAGTTGGAATTTATTGAACTATATCATCGACCGTAACATTTTTATCCAATCATATATAGTTTATAATTATATAACTCAGCTCCAACGATAAATTTATTTAGTATAGCTTTTAAGTCAAACCAGAATCACATTGCATTTCCGTAAATACTGTAATCAATAAAACATTTACTTATTTCCTATTGTGTTTTCGATAAACTTTATTAGAACGAAATCAAAATACTTACCAAATCACATGACATGCCTGCTTTATTTTGTTTCATTTCACATGCAAAAGAACCTCTCCCGTTCTTGTCGGTGTAAAATCCGATTTTCTGAAATTAATACAGAAACCATAATAAAGAGGACATCATTATAGTATATGTGCACATATTTCCTTTTATCGTGCTTTAAAAAACATATCAATAAGACCAATGTTTATCTATGTATGCACTGATAATGCTATAAACTTGCCATGCGCAGAAATTACAATCTAAAGTGTCATAAATTTAAATTATTTTAAATATTGCAGAGTGTTGTCATTAACTACCATTTCAGAACGGTTACCAAGTAGGCGGAGCGTGACTGTGCAATAAGTAGGGGTTAAATAAATTATAACGATATTCACTTATACTTATACGCACGCTACTTATTGAACCCTGTCTCCAAGCAAAATGGTTCCAAACAGTTACTACACGCGCAACTCATGGCGGTTGACACTCGAAATTCGTTGGTTCGAGCTGCCAATGACCGGCGAAAATACATCGAGCCTCAAAAAGTTCGAGTCAAGTCGGAATGCTAATCTTCAGGTTAAAGAAATCGATCCTTTAAATTCAGTTTGAGTCAACAAGGAATTCTAGCCAAGCGAGTTCGAGGCAACGGGGTTCGACTGTCGGGTATAATTTTTATAACTCGGATAATAGGTGCAGTAGTTAGTTTTGTTCATATGTTCAATGCTCGTTTGAATAATCAATCAATATATAAGTTAAGTTTTAAGGACGTTACCACGTTGCGTTTCTGTTTCCTGAACCTCCCTCTACCATTATCCTCTGTGGCGGTTGGTAGATCCATTCTTGGGTCAAGGACAAGGTCAAGGTCAAACTTTCCCTGACCTTCAACCTCCATGCTGTAACTCAGCTCAGCCGGCAGACTGTTTTCGTTTCGAAACCGAGTTATTTGAGCTGACTGGAAATTTACCTTGCATCTCCTGCCTGAAATACAAACAACTAGAGTTAAAGCTTTCAGACACACGTTAAATGACTGCATTTTTCTCGCGTTTCTATTATAATTATTATTATTATTATTACAATTATTATTATTATTATTATTATTATTATTATTATTATTATTATTATTATTATTACTATTATTATTATTATTATTATTATTATTAGTAGTAGTAGTAGTAGTAGTATTATTAGTATTATTAGTATTATTAGTATTTTCATTATTAGTATGACTTTTATCATTATTATTATTATTATTATTATTATTATTATTATTATTATTATTATTATTATTATTTTCATTATTAGTATTAGTATTACTTTTATCATTATTATTTTTTTTTATTATTATTACGCTTAATACATGAAGACATGTGAAACTCCAGAAAAGAGTGTTAATAGGATGACAATACGTTTTTATTTCAGTATCAAAATAAATAACAAAACTTGAACTGATTAAAGAATAAGCTATAAATCAATGTTACAAGATACCGTTTGCCATTTTCCCGTGCACCAGTTGTAGCGTGAAAACCGCCACGAGCGCCAGGCCGAAAGCAGCCCTCATATTGATGACTGAAAAGAAGAAAACACCGTAATATTATCATATGTGAAAATATCAAGAAAGAAGCATGAACCGCTAAATAATTATGCTTAAAGGGACTCGCTCATCTTTTGGACCAAATTCTCTTCTGCACCCCCCCCCCCCCCATCCCCGTGCATATATCAATATTTGTTTAAGGGTTCCAGCTGTCAGTATCTTAGTTTAAACACTCCTCCTGGTGTTTTGACAAATATTATTTCGTATGAAAAGAATATCCGTAAGAATTGCATTGTTCAAACCATGAGCGAGTCCCTTTTACATACAGAATAAGTTAGAGATAATATGAGAAGCATAATTATATATGTCAATATTTATGCAATGAAATCATCCCTCAGATTACGTTTCACATAATTTCAGACTGAAATGAACCCCGACCCCTTACCCTGACCTGAAACACAAAGTGTCAACCTTTTCAACTGTTCAACTTGTTTCTTCACCAACATTGTGTTTTTTTTATTATTGTATATGACCACCAGAAAAGCCTCTTCCCTCGGTCATGTAACTGGAACCGTGCCAGGAAAAACAATCAGAAGAGACAACATCGAGCCATCGGACCTAATTTTAAATAAACTTATAGTAACAAATAATCGGACGGTCCTTTGTACAAAAAAACGAGCCAAGCAACGTCGGAGCAACGGAGTTGCACGTACTGTGCTTAAACATATTTATTTAAAAATATAGATGTATTGCACTTGTCTTCATGTATGTTGTTTTCTGCATGTTATTCAAGTACATTACTCACTTTTTAAATATTTATGAACATATGTTTCATAGAGAGTGTGGTATGTTTAACTCACTGAAAGATGAAAA
Organism: Mya arenaria; assembly: GCF_026914265.1. Taxonomy (NCBI): domain Eukaryota; kingdom Metazoa; phylum Mollusca; class Bivalvia; order Myida; family Myidae; genus Mya; species Mya arenaria. The sequence continues at coordinate 67,642,057 of NC_069134.1, forward strand.
TTTCGAAATATCTTGCCTAATTAGACTCAAAACTCGAAAGTGAAAATGTTTTAATCCTTTTAAAGTTGCACTCTCACAGATTTACCGTTTTAACAACTTATTGATTTTTGTCTTGGAATGAGCCTATTTTTGCGTAAATATCTGCAAACCAGTGATAAAAGACTGCTGACAAAAAAATCAGACAGCAGTTTTTCATATTTCCGTTCGAAAATAAATATTTTATGGTTAAAAGCGTTCCTTACGGTTTAAGAAAAATTCATAAAACATAAAAAAATAACTTAAATATAAAAAATCTGCGATCTAATTTTTGTCAGCAGTCTCATGTGACTTGTTTCCATGCATTTTGGCATAAATTGGTTCGTTCCCGGACAATTTTTTTTAAAAGTTGTCAAAACGTTCAATCTGTGAGAGTGCAGCTTTTAACCTTCCACATCGGAGTATTCAGGAAGTTCCGTGGATTTGAAATCCTTCAATGACATAAAACCATGTTCATATTGAGCAATGACAACTAAAAGACTTACCTTTAACTTCAAAGTAGACTGGCCCGTGAAATGTTGTTTCCCAAACTCCTCGTTGATTCCAGCGTGCCTTTAGTTTTGTCTATAGAATTGAGTCCCGCTTCAACTGGTCAGTCCTTTGACCTGTTATGCCGGACAGTCCGGAGTGTGGACATATATATAGATAGCCAGGTCCCCGTTCACGACGCGATTCATTCACCCATACATGTTTATATCCTGTTGTAAATAAACACAAAACTTTAATTGTTTTTATTACTTATTCCACATTGTTAATCAGATCAAGATAATTCTTTCAATTAATCGCTAAATAAATTGACTGCTCGTGGCACAATGACCACAGCGTACGTCAGGGTGGCTTTACCCCGTCCATGACTGTTGGTTATGTTGTTTTATTGTCTTTTTAGCGTACAAATCTCAATGACATTAATGTTGATACGTGGGTGTGATGTGTGTAAGCAATTATATCCTTTAGCCCAGGGATTAATGTATCATTAAAGTGATCTCTGTAATTGTAAGTAGTCAATAATCTGTGTAGGATGTACTTATATACAAAATTGATATTGAAATATTTTGGAGCGCAAGGTCGCTCAGTTTGGTTTTTCGCAAATGTGTCGTCCCTCTTATACTATATATACTATATATAGAGTACTAAATACTATTGCTTTGTTACATTCAGTAGCATCTATCCATGTCCCTAATTATTGAACTGGTATATCACCAGAGCAAATTTTGTTTCAATCGTATACTGTTTATCACAAAGATAAGTTTTCAAAGTTTCAAAGTTTTATTTACATAAAATCCAGAGGGCCGTGGAGAAATATCATATTCAGTATTTAATGGTAAATGCATGTACAAAACAGTATTACCAATATTATTACCATAATAAGCATTCAATAGAAAACATTAAGCAGTAAAGCAAAATACTTCAATAAGTTTGACATTTTTACTTTCTATTCTGTATGACGATTTGATAAATTACTATTGAAAATAGATATTTACATTGTAGCTCTATAGTGGATTTCATATAAGACTTTTTAATTAAAATAAATATTTATATTGTAGCTCTATCGTGTATTTTATATAAAACTTAAATAAGTAATAATAACATTAACTAATAAAAAACGTGCACCACAAAGATATACGAGACTTTCAGTATAAAAGGGTTATTAGTACTGTGTTTTGATCCGGGAAGTTGTACTATTCGACTGGAGTGGATATTTGCAAAATCTGCAAAAATCCGCGAGAGTCGATAACGACATTCCGGTTCACAACGCAGTACTAATAACACTTTTATTATATACATTACTGGTTAGATCACTTAAAAGCCACACGTTTTCATAATAAATGTGATTTTAATGACGCACTATTTTTTTGACGTCATTTTAATATCGCGCAATGATACTTGTTATGTCGTGACGTCACAAAAGTGGAATACGGCCATATTGCACTTGAGTGCAATACGGACTATCTTATTTTGCGATATGTATGGCTTGTGGATATATGATGGGTATATAATAAAATTGTGTATGCCTTTATTAGCTGCATTGTCAGACACTATCTTTGACAGTAAAATAAAATTAAAGGGACACAAAAAATAGGCTGATGCAAAAAATGTTTCTGATTTTAATGCATTATTATGTTTAACTCATTTGACTTAAATAATCACAGTACAGATTAGAAATATTACCCTTTATAAGTAGGGTTTTCAATTAATATCTACGTGGCTACGAATTCCTATTTTATTTGCAAACTTTATAGTGCCCCTTGAACCACGAATCTAAAAGCTGCTTTTTCAAATCGATATTCCAAATCTATTTCTACGATACTAATATTTTTAATGGTCATTTTAGGAAAACGTCTTATTTGATTGTGTAAGTACAACTTTTAATTGTGTTTGTGACACTTATATCCAGTTTAACTGAAATTCTTGATCTTATGATCATTTGGTCATCTGGTCGTACGTTTGCTGATCAGATGTTGGTATGTAAGGGGTCAGTGACTTTAGCAATGTATTTCTTAGTCCCTTTGTTGGTTTAGCGCAATATATTGAGTTGAGTTGAGTTGAGTTGAGCGTCTTAACATATAAAAAGAATGACACCGAAAGATCTAAATCTAAATTCGATTTTCAAAATAATCAAACACTGTCGTTATGGATAATAATCATGGGCACTTTTTATGTTTATTCATATTATCAGAATAATTAGATATTATCGGGCTCAGTAAAATCAAATTAATGTCTGCATTCATAGACTGTGATATCCGTTTTGCTATTTATTTTAATTGATACACTGGTGTTTGTTTAAAGCTATAACATGTATGTAACAATTTACCTTCTTTTTCTTATTTTTTTAGTAAAAATTACATGCTTTTTGGTCAGTGTCGAATTTGGTGTACTTTTATCAAGTCAATTAAAATAGCATCAGCCAGTTCTTTCAGAATTACGACAACACGATAATACATAGAGCATACTATAAATCCCATAAATTCAGCTAAAAATGCATATACTACCAAAGGAATTTCAGTTTGATATCATGTCTAATATATATAAATATCTATATACATCAAGCAATAAAAATTAACAATGATAGGAGAACTTTAAAATGGACATAAACTTTCGAGTCAATGCGTCGGGAGTTTTATTGTAATGGTCTTTAAGCGACATTTCGCCCACTCGAGCTTGTATAAAAGATTAAGTGATTCCATGGTTGTCACATCGCCCTGTGGCCATGAACTGGTCATCACACTTGTAGGCTTTGTAGTACATCATAGAAATGACTTATTAATATATCTGTTTCGTGTGTATAGTGTGAATGAAGTGAACGTATCCCATCCGAAACGTTTATTTAAAATTTTCAATATTCAAGATTTATTTACAAAATATCCAGAAGGCCATGTCCGATGTGGACAAATAAATATACAACATAGTGTTTTCAGGTGATTCAATACATATTTTATTATTTAAAACATTATACAATTAAATAAAAATGAGCCTTAATATGGAACAAGCATGTACAACAAATCCATCAGTCAAGTGAACCAATATATTCCAAAATGTCATAATTTAATTTGATTTATTGGTTGCCTAAAACATAACAAGTGTACAATACTCATAGTAATTTACGTTTGCGTTGACTCTATTCATTTTTGTGCTGATATATTGTAACACGTAAGCTTAAACAAATCATTATTTTATGATAAATATATTAACACATATTCTAATCCAGCGGACAACCTATACAAGATAGAGTTATATGGAGCCATATGGTAGTTACTAAGTCTTTAAATATACTATTGTAATTACATTAACAATCTTTTGGTGAAATACTGCAAAGCCATTGTATATTATGGCTTTAACAATGATTACTTTATGTAATTTCTCAGCCATAACTAAGTACAATGTAGGCAGAAAGTGTTTGTCAAAATAAAAAAGTTATAGTAAATACATATTAATAAATTTTACTGGTAATCCGATGAAAGAAAGCACTTTCCATGGTTCGGGATTATTCTCAGGTAGATATAGTCAAACAAAGGTGCAGTTCAGTTCTCATGATGTTAATTGCAGATGACGTAATTATCACGTTTATATCAGTATTTAGTATTATAACATACCGCATACCGTTTTTAATTTGTTTCCATATTATATATTGCAAGTCAAAATACTCAATTTATTTTGAAATCAAAAGTACAAACTCATTTAAAAATAAAAGTTACATTTGTTTGGAAAATTAAATCGACGTGAAATGACCACGAATTCACGGGGTAAAGTGAAGTGCTTTGCATTTTGTTGTTTCTCACTGTTTTTGTCCAATAAAGTTGGTAAACTCACCAAATATTTAGTGCCATTTTACATTTCATGTTCTATGACTAAGTTCTTGTTCAAAGAAAGCACTAGTTTTCAGTAAAATGGTCATGTGTTAGTTTTGGTACGGTACAATGATATAAAATAGATGGTAATGTGCAGCGAAGCGAAGTTTTCCCCGTAATAAATGACAAATGATATTTTCGTCGTCTTTTTCAGATTAGAATTATAATTCGGCCAATGGCCCATTGTTTTATCTTGGTAACTTATCATAGCATAAAACCCTCTCAGATGAGTTCAAGAGAGATTAATATTTTAAATGCTTAATGTTAAATATTAAAAGAACTAAATATAAATCATTTTGAAATTATGTTTTAAAAACAAACATTTTTTTTCAATATGCATATATTTAAAAAAGAAGGATTAAGGAATTTCACTTAAAACGTCAATATTAGCCCATACTGAAGTTAAGGCATTGCATTGCAACTGTATTTCTGCATCGCTTTTGACATCTATTTTGGGCAAAACAAAAAAGTTCGTTTAATGTACATGTAGTAAGTACTTATTTTGATTTGTCCCCCCCAAAACGGCAATCTTTTTATATGACTGCGTAATCTCTTTATAATAGAAGGTTTTAACAGTAATTATTTTGTCGTGCTCATCGTGCTGAAAAAGACGAGCCAGCGTGTTCACATATTCTTCTCATTCCTTGAAAAGCGGAACCTGTAAAGGGACTAGACATCTGCAGGTGATTCAATTGTAGCCTCAAGTTACGAAGTTGTGGTCTAAAGCTACTAAGTTGTGGTCTCAAGTTACTAAGTTGTGGTCTAAAGCTACTAAGTTGTGGCCTCAAGTTACTAAGTTGTGGTCTAAAGCTACTAAGTTGTGGTCTAAAGCTACTAAGTTGTGGCCTCAAGTTACTAAGTTGTGGCCTCAAGGTATTAAGTTGTGGTCTCAAGGTATTAAGTTATGGTCTCAAGGTATTAAGTTGTGGTCTCAAGTTACTAAGTTGTGGCCTCAAGTTACGAAGTTGTGGTCTCAAGGTATTAAGTTGTGGTCTCAAGTTACTAAGTTGTGGTCTCAAGTTACTAAGTTGTGGTGGCCTCAAGTTACGAAGTTGTGGCCTCAAGGTATTAAGTTGTGGTCTCAAGTTACTAAGTTGTGGTCTCAAGTTACTAAGTTGTGGCCTAAAGCTACTAAGTTGTGGTCTAAAGCTACTAAGTTGTGGTCTAAAGCTACTAAGTTGTGGTCTAAAGCTACTAAGTTGCGGCCTCAAGTTACTAAGTTGTGGTCTCAAGTTACTAAGTTGTGGTCTCAAGTTACTAAGTTGTGGTCTCAAGTTACTAAGTTGTGGTCTCAAGTCACTAAGTTGTGGTCTCAAGTTACGAAGTTGTGGCCTCAAGGTATTAAGTTGTGGTCTCAAGTTACTAAGTTGTGGTCTCAAGTTACTAAGTTGTGGTCTAAAGCTACTAAGTTGTGGTCTCAAGGTATTAAGTTGTGGTCTCAAGTTACTAAGTTGTGGTCTCAAGTTACGAAGTTGTGGTCTAAAGCTACTTAGTTGTGGTCTCAAGTTACTAAGTTGTGGTCTCAAGTTACTAAGTTGTGGTCTAAAGCTACTAAGTTGTGGTCTAAAGCTACTAAGTTGTGGTCTAAAGCTACTAAGTTGTGGTCTAAAGCTACTAAGTTGTGGTCTAAAGCTACTAAGTTGTGGTCTAAAGCTACTAAGTTGTGGTCTCAAGTTACTAAGTTGTGGTCTCAAGTTACTAAGTTGTGGTCTCAAGTTACGAAGTTGTGGCCTCAAGGTATTAAGTTTTGGTCTCAAGGTACTAAGTTGTGGTCTCAAGGTATTAAGTTGTGGTCTCAAGTTACGAAGTTGTGGTCTCAATGTATTAAGTTGTGGTCTCAAGGTATTAAGTTGTGGTCTCAAGTTACTAAGTTGTGGTCTCAAGTTACGAAGTTGTGGTCTCAAGGTATTAAGTTGTGGTCTCAAGGTACTAAGTTGTGGTCTCAAGGTATTAAGTTTTGGTCTCAAGTTACTTAGTTGCGGCCTCAAGTTACTAAGTTGTGGTCTAAAGCTACTAAGTTGTGGTCTCAAGGTATTAAGTTGTGGTCTCAAGTTACTAAGTTGTGGTCTCAAGTTACTAAGTTGTGGTCTCAAGTTACGAAGTTGTGGTCTCAAGGTATTAAGTTGTGGTCTCAAGGTATTAAGTTGTGGTCTCAAGGTATTAAGTTGTGGTCTCAAGTTACTAAGTTGTGGTCTCAAGTTACGAAGTTGTGGCCTCAAGGTATTAAGTTGTGGTCTCAAGTTACTAAGTTGTGGTCTCAAGGTATCAAGTTGTGGCCTCAAGGTATTAAGTTGTGGTCTCAAGGTATTAAGTTGTGGTCTCAAGTTACTAAGTTGTGGTCTCACGTTACGAAGTTGTGGCCTCAAGGTATTAAGTTGTGGTCTCAAGTTACTAAGTTGTGGTCTAAAGCTACTAAGTTGTGGTCTCAAGTTACTAAGTTGTGGTCTAAAGCTACTAAGTTGTGGTCTCAAGTTACTAAGTTGTGGTCTAAAGCTACTAAGTTGTGGTCTAAAGCTACTAAGTTGTGGTCTCAAGTTACTAAGTTGTGGTCTCAAGTTACGAAGTTGTGGTCTCAAGTTAATAAGTTGTGGTCTCAAGTTACGAAGTTGTGGTCTCAAGGTATTAAGTTGTGGTCTCAAGTTACTAAGTTGTGGTCTCAAGTTACGAAGTTGTGGTCTCAAGGTATTAAGTTGTGGTCTCAAGGTATTAAGTTGTGGTCTCAAGGTACTAAGTTGTGGTCTCAAGTTACAAAGTTGTGGCCTCAAGGTATTAAGTTGTGGTCTCAAGTTACTAAGCTGTGGTCTCAAGGTATTAAGTTATGGTCTCAAGGTATTAAGTTGTGGTCTCAAGTTACTAAGTTGTGGTCTCAAGTTACGAAGTTGTGGTCTCAAGTTACGAAGTTGTGGTCTCAAGTTACTAAGTTGTGGTCTCAAGTTACGAAGTTGTGGTCTCAAGTTACGAAGTTGTGGTCTCAAGGTACTAAGTTGTGGTCTCAAGTTACGAAGTTGTGGCCTCAAGGTATTTAGTTGTGGTCTAAAGCTACTAAGTTGTGGTCTAAAGCTACTAAGTTGTGGTCTCAAGTTACTAAGTTGTGGTCTAAAGCTACTAAGTTGTGGTCTCAAGTTACTAAGTTGTGGTCTCAAGTTACTAAGTTGTGGTCTAAAGCTACTAAGTTGTGGTCTCAAGTTACTAAGTTGTGGTCTAAAGCTACTAAGTTGTGGTCTAAAGCTACTAAGTTGTGGTCTAAAGCTACTAAGTTGTGGTCTCAAGTTACTAAGTTGTGGTCTAAAGCTACTAAGTTGTGGTCTCAAGTTACTAAGTTGTGGTCTCAAGTTACGAAGTTATGGCCTCAAGGTATTAAGTTTTGGTCTCAAGTTACTAAGTTGTGGTCTCAAGGTATTAAGTTGTGGTCTCAAGGTATTAAGTTGTGGTCTCAAGGTATTAAGTTGTGGTCTCAAGTTACTAAGTTGTGGTCTCAAGTTACGAAGTTGTGGTCTCAAGGTATTAAGTTGTGGTCTCAAGGTATTAAGTTGTGGTCTCAAGTTGTGGTCTCAAGGTATTAAGTTGTGGTCTCAAGTTACAAAGTTGTGGTCTCAAGTTACGATGTTGTGGTCTCAAGGTATTAAGTTGTGGTCTCATGTTACTAAGTTGTGGTCTCAATGTATTAAGTTGTGGTCTCAAGTTACGAAGTTGTGGTCTCAAGTTACGAAGTTGTGGCCTCAAGTTACTAAGTTGTGGTCTCAAGGTATTAAGTTGTGGTCTCAATGTATTAAGTTGTGGTCTCAAGTTACTAAGTTGTGGTCTCAAGGTATTAAGTTGTGGTCTCAAGGTATTAAGTTGTGGTCTCAAGTTACGAAGTTGTGGTCTCAAGTTACGAAGTTGTGGTCTCAAGTTACTAAGTTGTGGCCTCAAGGTATTAAGTTGTGGTCTCAAGGTATTAAGTTGTGGTCTCAAGGTATTAAGTTGTGGTCTCAAGTAACTAAGTTGTGGCCGCAAGTAACGAAGTTGTGGTCTCAAGGTATCAAGTTGTGGCCGCAAGTTACTAAGTTGTGGCCGCAAGTAACGAAGTTGTGGTCTCAAGTTACGAAGTTGTGGTCTCAAGGTATCAAGTTGTGGCCGCAAGTAACTAAGTTGTGGTCTCAAGTTACTAAGTTGAGGCCACGATTTAATAAGTTGTGGCCACAAGTTATTAAGTTGTGGCCTCAAGCTACATAGGTTTGGCCACAAGTTACTAAGTTGTGGCCTCATTGTACTAAGTTGTAGCCTCAAGCCACAATTTACTAAGTCGTGGCCACAATTTACTGAGTCGTGGCCACAATTTACTAAGTCGTGGCCACAATTTACTGAGTTGTGTCCACAATATAAATTTAAGTATTGCGGATGTCACGTCTGTGCAGCCGTTCTTGGCTGTTTAAAGCTTATTCAATGCATATTCAAGGTCAATGTCACTGCGACATTTACAAATGCTAGGCTGTGGTCATGTTCAGTGATAGCTCTAGTATGTATGAGGAAGGAACGGACAATCGGTAGTTGACACAGATACTTCTACGTTTATCTAACAGGTGGAAAAACATACACTTTATTCAGACTTGCCATAAGTTTATTGTATAGGGGCGGGTCCAGGAATTGACGTTAGAGGGGGCGTAACTTAAGGGTGCAACCTGTTGACGGAGTTTTATACAGAGATTATTCACAAATACATCGAGGCAAAAATGCCCAGCGTTTTCACAATGACAAACATAATAACATAGTGATCAAGGTACAGTTACAACAAACTTTTATATGTATATACATGACATATCAATATATGAATATCACAATTATATGAAAAAAGACATAGTACGTGTTCATAGCGTGACGATTCTTTGAATCAGTTTACCCATAATACATGTAATAAGTTTCCCATATTTGAATAGCATCATACACGTATACAGCAAGATTTCTATGAATATTATGACATGCGCCCCTCCCCTATAACCGAAATACATATGGTTAAAATGTTTGCAGGGAGGTTTCGGGAATTCCCGCTTGAAGTCTTTAACAATTCAAGTCAGAAATGGAGCATTTTGAGCGAAATTTGATTACTTTTTTCTCCGATATTGACATAAAATGTAAACTCCGACGATTTTAGGGCGCCATTATGTATATATGAAGATTTATTTTCACATCAGATAAGCCATACGGCCAATGAAGACAAACACAATATTTACAAATATTTACAATGTTACATAAACATGCATGATAAGGAGAAGGCATACAATAATTGTTTAAACAATGCTCTGAAAAAACAATATTACTTATAATAGTAAGTTGTCTGACATTGAAAATACTGTATACAATTGTATTATCATAGTTGAATTTATAACTAAATCCTTTCAAAGAAGATTTCGTAATGGAATAAGATATTGCATGCTTAGACATATATAAATAACAGTTAAATGATTTATAAATAAATATCGTTTGCATCTGTTTATCCAACAAGGTAGTTGTATTTGTGCACGCTGCGTTCCATGAGCTTTCCAAGACAGCTTAGGAGAGATGTTGGCCTATAGTTAGAAAGCTTAGAGGGGTCGTCTTTCTTAAAAATAGCGGTAATATTTGCAAGTTTCCAAGCTGATGGGAATACAGAAAGATTTAGTGAGAGATTGAAAAGGTCTGATAGGGGTTTTGAAAGTTCGTCCACACCCTCCTTAAGAAGTCGGGGATGGATAAGGTCTGGTCCACATGCTTTGGAAGTATTGATGAGCGAGATGGCGACTTTTACGTCTGTAGGGGTAATGTGAATGGAGTGAAGGGTTGTGTCTGTAGTTGTATTGATATACATTGGGGCAGCGGATTATCTTGTTCATTTAATGTCGATTGCTGACAGAAGACCGAGTTAAGCAAGTCAGTCTTGTCTTTGTCAGCGGTCGCTGTACATATACCGTCTGAGAGGGTAGGACTAGTTTGAGATGGGTTTTTTTTATTTATAAAGGATTTTGCCAGTTTAAACCAGTTTTTAGTTGAGATGTCACTTGAGTTTATTTTCTCAGTTAGTCTGTTCATATTCTATTCGTTTGATGTACGTATGTGTTTAGTTACTTCATTCCTTATTTGTCTGAAACTATGCCAAGCCAGGCCTGTGTTTAACCTTTTAGCTTTTTTACGATTTTTTCCGCTTCCATATGAGTTTGTTGTTACGTCATTTGACCTTATTGTTGCTATTTTATTGGGTATGTTGTTTGATGCAGCAGTAAATATGTTATCGCAAAATTTGTTGGTAATTAAGTCTATGTGTCGTTAAAGTTGGCGTTATTTGTGTTAGGAATGTCCCAGTCTGATATACTCAGATAGTTAACCTGATCGTACAGCCATTAATTGCGTTTGTAGGTACATGTAGTAGTTTTAGGTTTGGCGAGTTTCAGTATTGTTAAAATAGGGCAATGAAATCTAATTACGTTTGGAACAAATGGATCGGCAACAAAGCTTGTCAGAACGTGATGATTGTTTTTAACAAAGGTAAGGTCAATAAGAGAGCACGTATTATCAGTGTAGTGTGTTGGAGATGAGACAAGCTGTTCAGCGTTGTAGGAAGCGATGAGATCAGACATTCTGTTAGTAGGCGAATCCAGTTTACATTAAAATCGCCAGTGACTATGACATTGTCTACTCTCTCTGAAAATGCTTAATCTATACTGTATACGCCTTCGAGGAGAAGTTTGCGATGGTTTGCGATGGTTCGTATTAAGTTCGACCCAGACGCCTTCAACGTCAATTACCGAGAGGTCGGCTCGTTTGCGATAGTTAAGATCGTCGCGTAAGTAGATCGTTACGCCGCCACCGACTCGATCTTGTCTGTCACAGCGGACGGGGGTTTGAAAGTTACGAATGTGGTTTTGATCGTCAGGGGTTTCGGGACGCAACCAGTTTCCGTTAACACAAGAATGTCATAGGGTTGTGCTTCAATTTTTTGTAAGTCGAATTTAGGTTTGAGACTTGGGATATTCAAACACATGATGCTTAACGCGCTGTTCATAAGTACGATAATGTGGAGGTTTGGTCGCTAGATTCAGATAAAGGGCCGGGGTAAGGATGAACATCGCCAGAGTGGTTAATCAGTAAGAGTACTAAGTAAAGAGCGATCGTGAGCACTTTGATAAAAAGAGCGCAGTTTTGAGTATAAGATGTAATTCCAAGATGCAATTCAGTCCGTGACGTGTACAGAAAACTAGCTGATGAAGTCATGGAGGGTGATTTCTAGAGATTACAAACGGTGCCACGGACCGGGTAAGTTTCATGGGATGGGCAAGGAGTACGTCAGCATACCAGTAAACAAAGTTTAAAAAAGTTATATATAACATTTATGGTACATAAAAGTATTTATATAGCTTGCTAGGCCATTTTCATTATTGGTTTGGCAATTTTACCGTTTCGTGGTACCGACAAGCGTTAATGTGCGTCGAGGTTTCACTGCCAGACTTCACCTGGCTTGATGACCAATCAGCTGGTAGGATGGATACCACGTGACGTTAACAAACCAATGAAATCTCTATCGCCATTATCCTTTGTCTTCAGCGAACAAGCTTTGCGTGAAACGCTAAAAAATCAATTTTCGTATATACGTGACATATTCCATTTAATAACATAAAAGTTCCGTCAAATTTTGAAAAGTGGGACTAGCTCTAACTATGACAACAAGTGAATGTAAATGTTTATACAATTAAAGAATCATTAATAAAATTTATAGAAATTTAATTTCCATGAGATTATTTTACCTATAATCGAAAAAACGGATGTTTTAAAGAAGGCAAGAAGATATTTTTGACAGACATAAGTACCCGTTTTCCCAGATAGGTAAGTATAGATAGGCCTGAACCTAACTTACAACTACTTTTTTCCTTGAACATCGAGACTTTTAAAGTCTATGGATATATTGGCAAACTATAAAACATCTTGATTTCATATGTGCCGTCTAAAGGATTAAAAATAAAAGGATTTAAAAAATACTCTACGTGGATTGTGCGTCTGTCAAAAAAAAGACGTTCGCGAAAGTATGGTAAACATTTTAAATGTGTACAGCATATTGCTAAAAAGAGAGTAATTCAGTGGTTAATAACATTATTACCCTGTGAGAATGATCAGTTTTACGCTTAATTGGGTATTTAGTTGTTAAACTGTTTTAACAATGTTGAGAAAGTCTTTTCTGTCAATTTTAGAAATTGACGTTCGCATCCTTTGCTCCTTTTACGCGATTGCTTCCCCTTACACACTCTCTTAAAAGATACAACGGTCCGAACCAATTGTTTCCGAATGACACAATATGGCGGAAGCTGTGGCAGTTGATGTTTAGGTCAGGCTTTTTTTGCGTTTTTTTTGTGTCTGTCAACAAAATATGATGATCGCAACTATTGGCGTTAGCAACCAATGGCTAGATTTATAGCGTTTCAAATCGTATACAGGTTAATATCACTTATTAAAGGTCATTTGTCGACATTAAATCGACGACCTTGTTGTCCGCGATGTTGATGGTGGTAACATTTTCGAGTTTCGTTCTCCGGCTGTTTCGTACGTCATATATTGACGGAAAATGTTGTTGCTAACATTCAATATTGACGGATTCAATTGTTGCGAACGTCATTCTTTGACACCGATTATTGTTGCGATCGTCATTATTTGACAACTGCAGTGTTGCTAACGTAATGCATAGACAGAATTTCCTGATGCGTTCGTCATGTTTTGACAACTGTTGTGGTGCTATCGTCATGTATTGACAGAAGTCATGATGTCAACGCCATGCTACTTTAGACTCTCATTTATTGAATAAAGAAACTTGGTTAAAAGAATTTAAAAAATAAACAAAATATGTATTTATTATTGTGCAGTGAAGAACCTGTTTACACAACTTATTTAAATGTGCTGTAAGAAATATAATTAAATACTTTTAGCAAAATCGTGTTGACCATGCGTACATTTAATCAGGAGAAGAGTTATAATATCTTTTATTATAACAGAACATTAATTAATTTTGTGTAAAGAATTTGAATTAAGATGTTGTTACTTGACTCCTTTGAAAAATGATTAGAGTAAATAGAGAATTCTAACATGACACGCGACTTTGTCACAATAAACAAAGAAGAAATCTAGCATTGTTGATTGTGCAAAAAAAACGGCTGGACAAATGGCGCCACTTTGTCAAGTTCATGACATCATTGTTTACTTAAAGACGTCTGGTTGCTAGTGGACGTCGGTTACAAACCTACGCGTTAGAATATAGTCCTGCATATTTGAGATTGATACAGAGTTATAGTCATGTTAGAATGAAAATAATCGATGCATTCTTGTTGTTCATCGTCTGATATATCACTTTGTGCAAATCGTTCGGATGCTTGTACATTTAACCACTCAGGCTACGCCCTCGTGGTCAAATTCCTGCGCATCCGAACTCTTTGCACACCTTGATATATTAGACGATGAACAACGCGAATGCATCGATTATTTTTTAATCTTGATATACTGAAAGCGAAATGACTGAATAATATGGGGCTAGCCATATATTTAAGTCAAGTTATTATGATCGCCTTGTTGTCGTCGTCTTTGTCATTTATGCATCGTCCCAAAACTTTAACCTGACCTCATAACTCAAAACCCGTTCAACATTTTCAAATGAAACTTGGTGTACACTATATTCCTAGGAGCAAAACACGTATATCTATACAAAGTCACATAACTCTGGCTTTAATAATTACTAAGTTATTCCCTTGTCGAACTTAAAAAAACCCGACGAGCATTGGCACTACCTCTGAAATGCCTTTGTAAAGTTAATTGTGTGATTTTAAAGCTGTGACACCCTGAACTGACAGACAACTGATGCAACAAGCTGTACGCTCGGGCAGTTTCCAAGCAATGTCACATATAGAGGATATTAAATGAATGTATGTTGAGGATTTGATTTATTGATCGAGTTGGATAAAATATATTTCTATCCATCGAGTCATTGTGATAGCCTTGGCCTTGTCTGCGTCGTCATCGTCTGCGCAAAAAAAAACTTTAACCTTACCTCATAACTCAAATGGACCTTGATAGATATATTCCTAGGAAATGGAACACATATCTATACAAAGTAAGAAAAAGGGACAGAGAGAGGAAAGGTTTGAAGAGAGAGGCTTTGAAGAGAGAGAGAGCTTCTCACATACAGCCTGCAAGTTCAGTCACTAGCCCAGTCAACCCTTTTACTTCAAAGAGAACGGAATTGAATATAACAAGTACGAAGAAAGTTGCCAAACTCACCTGGAAAATTTGCAAAAGTCATTTCAAACCTAAAACAAAGAGCAAGTCCAAGGAAAAAGAAGGCGTTAGATGACCTTAAAGAAGCCCTTTCTGTGAAAAAGAGAAAGGTAGATAAGAATCGGCGAAACAATAGCTCATGTAAGGCAGCAACACGGCTTGTTAAGAGAAGTTTGTTTTGAAACGCAAAAGTAGAGTAGATGTTTTGGGGATCCGGAAGTTTTACATGAGAGAAGATATATCACGCATACTGCCGCAGAAACGATATGCAACCAAAGATGGTAATGGGTACGCTATGCAAGTGTCGCTAAAGGCAGCTCACTCGAAATACTTTGAAAATCCTACCAAAGCAGTGAGTCTGGGAAAGTTTGCTGCCCTGCGAAAAAGAAATGTCCGTCTTTGAAAGATTTCATTCCGGGAGTATTGCTGCTGTGTCTACTGTATTAATGTAAGATACAAGATGCTTTCCCTTACTAAGGCCATGGCAGATCCAGAAAAGATGAAGAGTACCAATGAAATGGATATTCCAAATATTGTCTTGTGTCCAAAACGTGATGGTCAACAATTTCATGATCCTGCATGTATCAATGGTATTTGCAAGGACTGCAATAGTCATATGAGATCACTGTCTGAGTACTACAAAAGCGTCCCTGAGGAAAAAACATTAACATGGTGCAGATGGGTGTATGAGAAAAATGACATGGGAAAAAGTAAGCGTGTGGTTGTTACAAAAAAAGGAACAAAACAAGAATGTCTGAAGGAGTTTCTGGAACATGACATACTGAAGCCAGCTCAAGGTACAAACATCTTTCAACATCTGCACACAGCAATTTAGCAATCAAATCAATTTAATAAGATTAAACAGGAACTTCCAAACAGGGATATATTGCAAGTGATGGATTTTGCTAAAAACAGGGAGGTGGAGTACCAAGATGAGGTAAAGTCTGCCTTTTATACCGCCAGTCAAATAATATTACATCCCATAGTGACATATTACAAATCAGACATTGGTCTCGTCAGACATTCGAGTATAGTCATATCTGAGGACAACGGGCATGATTATCATGCGGTTAACCATTTCGCACAGGTTGTTGACCATGAACTAGAAAATACTCTAGGCTACAAGCCCAACAGAAAAGTGATATTCAGTGATGGGTGCAGTGCACAATACAAATCCAAAGGACCACTAGCTGACATTGCCCACTCAAATGATACAAAAATCAACAGAAACTTTTTTGGATCAGAACATGGTAAAGGTGATTGTGATGCAGAAATTGGCGTTTTAAATAAAGCTGTAGACAGGGCTATTGTAGGAAGACATGCACAAATAAATAACGCCAATGAACTTTACAAGTACTGTAAACAAAACTTAGAATTAGATGACATTCTTTCGAAAAGAACTTTTCATTTTGTTGGTTTGGGAGAAATCAACAGAGATAGACCAGATGTTACAAATGTTAAAACAGTTCCAAATACAAGAAAGCTACACCAAGTGCTGAATATTAGGTCAGTCAAAGACAAACTGAAAGTTAGAAATCTATCATGTTTTTGTAACAATTTTGAGGTGGATGACCCGGACTGCTTAAATGCTAAGTATGTGATTACTTTTGAAATAAAGACCCTTGTGCCTGAGAGACTGAAATGCCAGGAAAGCCAGCCCACTCCAGATACAGTGTCGTCTCGTCGAAATGGTCCAACAAGAAAAACCAAGCCAAAAACCAGGCAGTGCGATGTCCAGAAAAGACAATCCACTGAATCAGATACAGATTCAGATTCATCTCATCGAAATGGTCAAACAAGAAAAACCAAGCCAAAAACCAAGAAGTGCGATGTCAAGAAAAGACAATCCACTGAATCAGATACAGATTCAGATTCATCTCATCAAAATGGTCCAACAAGAAAAACCAAGCGAAAAACCAAGAAGTGCGTTGTCCAGAAAAGACAATCCACTGATCCAGATACAAAGTCATGTCATCGAAATGTTCCAACAAGAAAAACCAAGCCAAAAACGAGGCAGTGCGATGTCCAGAAAAGACAATCCACTGAATCAGATACAAATTCAGATTCATCTCATCGAAATGGTCCAACAAGAAAAACCAAGCCAAAAACCAAGAAGTGCGTTGTCCAGAAAAGACAATCCACAGATCCAGATACAGAGTCACCTCGAGGAAATGGTCAAACCGGAAAAAGCAGTTCCATCTGTTTCAAAACTGTGCTTGAGACATTGGAACAAGCAACCACATTTCAGGAGTTAAAGCAAATGGTGATGTACTTCAGACAAGAAAATGTTATGAAGGATATAGAATTACAAGGACAATCATACAATGTTGTTCAGCTATCTGCATGCATTGACCAATATGCAAAAGATCTGATGCCAGATGAAGTTTGGGAACCAGAAATTTTGAGAGTACCAGTAAGAGTTGGGGCTGATGGCAATTGCCTACCTCGTTGTGGCTCAATTTTCTCTTTTGGATCAGAAGACCATCATCAAGAAATACGAGCAAGAATAGTAATAGAAATGGTTGAGAATTCGGACATTTATCTTGATTACAAGTTTCTGTCACAGGGCCGAGATGAAAACTATGAAATTAGGGCTGAGCAGCTACCGAACCATTTTGCAATGTATTCGGATAAATTTTTGCCTGGCAGCCAATTATCTCCATCAAAAATCAGATCCATATATGAACAAGAAGTTCTAGATATCTGCCAAAACTCTGTCTACATGGGAATCTGGCAATTGTTCGGGCTTGCTTCAGTACTTGGTTGTAATGTGCAGTCTGCATACCCTAATCTCGGAAATCCTCATGTCAGAGAAGACTTGAACAGGCTTATAAAGCCAAGAGAAACAGAAACCAAAGAACGTGTTCATATCCTGTGGACAACAACAAGGACTGATATGTTGGCTAGTAATTGGGTTCCCAACCACTTTGTTCCCCTGTTGCCCATTAGCAAACATTCTGATGAAGTTCTGTTCTCAGACTCTGAGGAGGAAATAGATGAATCACTATCTGTATTGGAAATTCTACAGAATTAAGAAGATAACAGAGCTAATCCAGATGATGAGGGCCTATCAACAAAACAGTATATGACAGAGCAATATGAC
Organism: Mya arenaria; assembly: GCF_026914265.1. Lineage (NCBI taxonomy): Eukaryota > Metazoa > Mollusca > Bivalvia > Myida > Myidae > Mya > Mya arenaria. The sequence goes on from NC_069134.1 coordinate 67,659,805, forward strand.
CAGGCAAGAGATGGCATTATGACAGACCAGTCAGAGATTCCAACAGGTTGGCCCGATGAGCAGATGAGCCAAACAGAGGGCCAGTCAGTATTAGACAACCCCATGGAGACAAGTCCCATAGCAGATCCAGACAGTCAAGCCTATCTGCCGGATAGCCTAGATGGCTCAAGGTAAGTTGAAATGTGAATTATCTATCTAAGCAGCAATGATCAGAGGTCAAGATAACTGATGCATAAAGCTCACATTTTCTGCCATGTCATTTGCTCTAAAAATAATCCTTTTTTGCAACTATCTGCTGATACTGTTTCAACCAAACATTGTATCGACGTTACCATAGGCGACGTTAGCCTTTTCACAGTTAATCTATAGGGCAGAGGGACTGCGGAAATGCACTTTACCGCTAAAAACTATGCCTTGATGAAGTATATATGTGAAAATAATCACATTCATGTTTGTTAATTATCTTTTTTTAATAAAATAGTCGGCGGAAAAAAATGATGTTGTTTAGAACTTGTTTAGAGAACTTGATAATAAATGAGCACTCATGTAAATCTTTTTATTGCTTGAGTAGATAATTATCTTCATTTATGTAATAATTTCAGGTACATTCCTCCAGACAGTCCATCCTGTGGGCCTGATCTTTGGATGTACCAACCAGTGGGCCAGCCAGTATCAGACAATCCCATGGACACTAGTTCTTTAAAGCATCAAGACAGTAGACCTTATCTGCTTGAGAGCCCGTCTAGCTCTAGGTATGTTGAAATATGAATCGTAGCATGAATTTATCTTATCAAAATGTTAAGCATTTAAACCATCTATATATAAACATACATGCTCTGGTCAATTATTAACCCTTGGCTTGCTAATTGCGGCCAAAGTACCATTTGCAAACAGCTGGGATCCAGATAAGACGCCAAGTAACTCGCAGTCTCATCAGGACCCAAGATGCTTGACACCTTGTCAACATTTCTAAAAAATATGGAGTAATTTTTTAGATTTCAAAAACATCGGCTTTTTGAGTTTGCTCATGCCCAAACTTTCGTAGCAAGGATAGAGTTAATCCTTCATTATATCTGCATATATATATGATTTCAGGTATACAACATCTCTTGATGACTTAGTAGCTGAACTTGACCAGGCAAGAGAAGATGCTGTCACTCTGCCAATCCAGCCAGAGAGCCAGACCGGTCAGCCCAATGAGTGGACCAGACAGTATCCGGACCAAGACCAGACAGCATCCGACAACCCAATGGACCAATCAGATACTCAGCTCATTACTAAAGCAAGGTTTGATTGTTTCCTGATTTCTATCATGTATCATTACAGTTAAAGTCACTTTTATAATGGTCAAATGCAAAGCTAGATCATTGAACTTCTTAGGCCATGAAACAAACGCTATGATTGTTGTTTTGTTCACAATATTTCAGTATTTCTTTACAAGTTTCTCCTTATTGAAAGTAAATTGATTCTCAAGCTTGCAGATTTATATTTCTTAGTTTAATTGATACTTTTGGTGTTTGATGATGTAATGTTATATCTTACTAGTGTTCTCTGGTTTTATTAAACTGTCATAATGAAAATGAAGAAAGGTCATTTTGTGTGGTTGGCCACAACAGCACACAATGGCCTTTTTTCATTTGCATAATGACAGTTCAATAAATCCGGAGGATAATGCTGAACATTGTTCAATATTTAATCACTTAATAGGTACGACATTGGAACCCATATTTTGGTAGCTAATGGGAAAAAAAACATACCTGCAGTAGTAAGTGTAAATAGTTGGCTGTTAAATTATTTATAACATGGCCTAAAACAAACTGTGCAAACTATGTAAATTCATTTTTTTTTAACCTTGTGCACTCTACGGTGGGACTTCATAAACTATTTTGAATCAGTAAATACACTGAGTAACTCGGTTGCTTAACTGGTTTAAAACTGATTTAAACTGAGGGTCTGCATATGACGATTTTTGTTGATTTGTTGAACTCTAGCTAATGTTATTTCTTATAGTTCTAATATACATGTATACCATATACATCTGATCATCTCATATTTTACGGTATCCAATATTGACCAAGAATCAGTTTAAAAATCATAAGGAAGTGTGTTTTGAAATTTTGCATCATTGACTTCTTATTGTTCATGAAAAGATCAGGAAATATAGTGTAAAGAGTAAAATATAAAGGCCATGTTTGTTAAATGTTTGGGATTTCCTCCTTTCTTTTTCATTCTTTATATAGTACAACCTCTCTAAAGCAGCCATTCTTTAAACAGGCAAGGATTGACACAAAGGCAAGTGGTTGCCTAATGCAGGATAAAAATAATGCAAAAAGCGTTTTCTGTATTGCGTTCAGCCTGCATTAGGTAGCCAACTGTCTTAAGTTAAGTTGCTTTTTGGTGGCCCCTATAGATCTGGTTGACAATGTTTGGGTTTCTTGTCAGTTAATGTATTTATGAGAGCATACTATGTATGAACCATGCCATGAATAATACTGTTTGTGGATTTATTAAAATAGTGTAGACATGGACAAACATTTATGTTTTGCGGACAAACATTTATGTTTTGCGGCTGGTCTTTGACTTAAATTTAATATACGCTACTCTTTACAAAACCCTCATTATATATTTCCTTACAGAATGGTTCATGATATTGTTTATACTGTTCTTGATTTATTTTTCGGACAATTAAATGACTGCATTTTTTTCTTTTTAAATGAGCTTAAATTGGCTTTTAAATGATTCATACATTCACAATCTATTTTTTGTGGAAATGACATCAGTTTCAACAAATTGGATCTCAGATTATGTTCTTTTGATGTGTTTTATCTGGATTCAAACTATTAGCACAAGAGTTTGTACTCAACATTTTATAACTCCTCCTTAGTACTGAAAAAGTAAACATGTAACCGTCTGAACCTCTGTATTTTCTCACAACTTTGTTGGCATATGTGACCAGCCTTTTTATTGAAACTCAAACCTTAGGTCATTGCAAAAAGTTTAGATCCATACTAATGTCTAATAACTGATATATGTTATTAAGGTTATCATAATGATGTTGTTGTTTTTTTTCAGGTTGTTGATGGACCGACGGATCCGCAGTTTGGAATTTGGGCCCAATATTTCAAAAAATCTAGGAGTGTGTGGATCCTCAATGATGAACAATATTTCATTTTATTTTCTGATATTGTTAAATGCTTGGAGGTTCCATCTATTGGCAACGCTTGATCTCGCATTTATTATTCTTTTCCAGATTTTTTATAAACTTAAATGCCTCGTTTGATATAATCCGAGCCTTCTCTGCCCCTAAACCAGCCCTTTTTACGATTTTTGATATTTCATGTTTCTGGCACACGTAGGGTCAGAGGAATTTCTATGGTGAAAATGTGGGAATCTCACATTTTCACTATAGAAATTCCTCTGACCCTACACCAGCCACATAAAATATCAAAAATCATATAAAGGGCTGGTTTAGGGGCAGAGAAGGCTCAGATTAAGTTTGAGGTTCAGGGTACCTAAACCATGGGTTGGGGTTAGACATAGTTATGATGACATACAGGACCATGTTTGTTAATGTTAATAACAGGACTCCAGATGGGCGTGTGTATCTGAGTTATTTTTCTGTGCGTATCTGAGTTATTTTTCGATCAGTTTCAATATTTCTCAACCAAACCTTTTGTTGTTAACATTCATAAGATAAGAATCGTCTTGGAAAAGACGAGTCTTATGAATGGTCACAACATAGAGTTTGGTCGCTAAATAAGTGTTTTAAAATTTGCGATGTACACACCTTATCTGGGACTCTGATATAGATGAATCAGCTATTGGACACACATTCAGAATAATAACAACGAATTATGAAGGGATTTCATATAATCAGTCTTTACATATAGTGATATCAGCTGCAAACAGCTCAGATCCATATATATCAGATGCAAAGTTTATACTTTGTTTATGATCTGGATCCAAGCTGTTTGACACTTTGACCAAAGCATGTGTAGTTTCTCAAAACATTTGGTAGCCAATACATTTGAACTAGCATGATGCTGGTATGTATATGATTATCTATAGGGTATATATAGTATCTGGGTAATTCTATATTTTGAGAGATTTTCATGTCCCATAAAATTTTCTTCTAAATGATATGGCGTTTTTACATTTGTTTTACTATCTTCTGACCTTCTGTATAATTTGAGCCATTATAAAATACAATCAATCTATATGTACGTCTCTTATATTCGGCTTAGGCCTCTTAAAAATTATTTTCACTTGCCACCTTCAGGAAAATCATAAGAAAATGTATGTCCCATTGTTTAAAGCGTAATGTTTGAATTTGAAAAAAAAGAACAAAGATGTTCCTGAACTAAATCATTTTTTATCTGATTAATTAAAAATACCTTATATTTAAATCAAGACATGCTTAATTAACTCAATAACACTGTTTTCTATGATAAAAATAAATTAAAAGGGTTGTCCCAAACATTTGTCATTACCGCAACAGCCTTATTAAAATCCAGTTAGTCGATATATGACGCTTCGTAGCAGTAACGCGCTTACGTCATCAGATAGTTTAAAATGCGCGAAAATTTAAACCGGATCGATATGGCCGATGTCGATACTCAGCTCAGTGGTAAGTTTTTGTTTTTAAAACGTACATTTTTTGTCTGTCATTACCGAATACATTGGTTTATGACATTACGTTTAACTAGCATTTTTTTAAACAAATCGTTAACACTAAGATAGTGTTCAACTTTATCATAACGCAAAATAAAAGTTGTCAATGTTAAATCCGTTGTATCCGGTAATGACACAGATGTTTCGGTAATGACAATATTGGTAGACCAAGCCATTTAATAATGTTTTTTTTTTCGTGGATTGTAGGCAAACATTGTGATATTACTTAATAAATAGACCACGCGATATATTCTTCAAGTGTGTTACTTAATTTTGCATTCGATAAAATCGAAAACAATTTAAACTTTGTCAATGTTACGCAGCGTATAATTTGAGTTTAATACATTGTTTTGTAATATAAACAAAACTGATAAATAAAAATTGCATTAGCATGTAGATCTATAATGATATTATTTTATTTGTAGGTTTAAAGATAAAACTCAATGCTTTAGACATAAATATTGGTAAAACTGAGCGCATTCTGTACCATTTGTTGAAAACAAAACACAACGAAGAATTCATCATTTATTCGAAACATATCTGTGATTTGCGCGACTCCATTTCAAATTTAAAAGACAAAAGAAGGTTATACCTGCTTCAATTAAATCATGGGTATGACAAGCGGAGAAAGGTCTGCGCTCTGGAGGAAGAGACAACGGGAAAATCCTAACTTGCATCAACAATATAAAGAAAAAGAAAATGAGCGCTACTTAAAAAGAAAAGAAAGCGGCCATATTAAATCTGTTAAAGATATGAATGCGAGGGAGAAAAGGAAAACTAGGCGCAACTGGAAGAAAAACACCCAAAATAAACGCATTAGAGACCAAATGATTTTAGGACACATTGAAAATACCCTGAGCCCCCCTCAAACTCCTGAGCCAATACAAATAGTCAACGACGCCGACCAAATTACAAGAAAACAGAAAGGTAGAAAGGTAACTAGGCGGGATAGGGCTAGAGCATATAGGGAGATATTTAGGTTGAAAGTAGATTTAGACCATGAAAGACGGCTAAAAGAAAAGTACCGTAAACGAGCCTATCGCTTAAAACAACCAAATGAAACAGAACTTGAAAGAAGGGTTAAAATAACAATGGAAAGTAAAGAGTTGAGAAAACATTTAACACTTCACCTTATAACGGTAAGAAACATTCAGGAATCATATAAAGACGCCAAAACTAAGCAGGAGAAAAGACAAATAAGGAGAGCGGCTCTGAAAAAGTCTATTTTGAAAAAGTACAGACTAAACAAGTATGCGAAGCAAATATTTGGAATATCCTCTAATAGCAAAACAAAAACCAAGAAACGACCGTCTCTTTTGAAAATCATGGTTGTAAATTTCTTAGACAGAGACGACAATTCGCGAGTTAAGGCGGGAAAAAAGTCTACAATCAGTCGGTCGGGCGATAAGAAACAAATACGACTTTTAAATGATACCTTAAAAAATCTCCATTCAAAATTTCTATGCGAACAAAAAAGCAAAGTTTCCTATAGCCTATTCTGTAAACTGAAACCATTCTGGGTGCTTAAAGCAACAGAGAAGAATAGAGAAACTTGTCTTTGCAAAATACACGAAAACACAAATTACAAAATAAATAGATTATTCTCAGAAAAAATCATTAAAAGTCGATGTGTTGACGAACTGATTTTAGAAATTGTTTGCAACAAGGGCATAAAAGAATGCATGTATAGAGAATGTCAGGCATGCAAAGAAAGAACGGTTGCAACCAATTTGGAAAGTGGAAGGCAAGTTAGTTGGAAAGAATGGAGAAATGTTACCATACAAAAGGAAAAGGTCAGAGAAGCGGGTAATATTGAAGTGAAAAAACAATCTGTTACAGTGAAATCCAATCAACAAGGGACAATCGAAACGTTAGTACAGGAATTTACGAAAGATTTGAATCGAATAGCCCGTCATATCTTAAATATAACGCACCAGTACAGAGAAATTAGACAGCTACGGCAAACATTAAATGAAAAAAGCATGATAATACACATAGATTTTTCGGAGAATTTCAATTGCAAATATGGAAAAGAAATACAATCAATGCATTTTGGGGCGTCACAGCGCCAGATATCGATCCATACAGGCGTCGCATATTTGCAAGGGACTGCAACAGCCTTTAGTACTATATCAGACTGCCTGAAACATTCCCCGCCTGCCATATGGGCACATTTGAATCCAGTGTTACAACACATGAAAACAAAATCGTCAGTTGACTCTGTGCATTTCGTAAGCGATGGCCCAACCACTCAGTATCGATCTAGGTCGAACTTCTTTCTTTTTTCGATTGAAATAATCGACATGGGATTTAAATATAGCACGTGGAACTTTCTAGAAGCTGGTCACGGTAAGGGGGCCCCTGACGGCGTAGGGGCAACAATTAAACGCCATGCTGACCAGCTCGTCAATAGTAAAGGAATGGACGTCATGTGCGCTGCGGACCTTATGGATGGCCTGAAAGATACTACATCGAAACTAATGTTCGAGATAAAGGAAGAGGCAGTGGCAAACTACGAAAGGCAAATCGCCAATGTGACAATACCAGCAGTGCCTGAAACTATGAAAATGCACCAGGTACATAAAATGATAAAGGTTTATCTACATGTATACATAAATAATGATATGGGATCACCATGCATAAAAAATTAACATTACGGACAATGGCCAAACAAAAGAACAACGTAATTTGCGCGTCGGATACCTTAAGTAATAAATCGACTTAAATTGGCAAAAATATACTGTCATTACTATGCTGCACATTACTTTCCACAGGCTACGGTTGTCAATAGAGGGCTGATAAGTTCCAGACCACTGAGCTGCTTCTGCTTCAAAGACTGCGAATGCTACTCGCCAGTTCTGACTTGTATGAGCAAGAACGTGTCTCATGTAAGTGTCACACATTTTACCCTAAAGTTTGTTGCGATATATATAAAATGAAAGAAATAATCAAGTAATAATTTAGTGAATATCAATTTCAGGAGAATCCTGGGGGCTCCAGCGGTGGCAGTTCTGCCGATGTTGTTGCCGACGATTTCATCCAGGTTTGATTATAATTTGTAGTGTAGCTTAATATATCAACGCTTTACATCGGCAAAACGAATGTATATTTTAACGCTGCAAAATACATTTAACATAATATGCATACATGTAAAGTTATATGTCTTAACAGTTCAGACTATTTTACGATTTTGAACCAATTATTCTCGCAATGTTGATGCTGTTTCATCTGGCAGTTTCAATGTGTAAAACCATTACAGGCAAACAATGATATCCTTACGGTGATTTATATGGCTATCGTTTTCTTGTTTGGCTTGAAAATGTATATCATGTATATTAAATTCATTATAGAGTACGAACGATCCGTTCCGGCCACTAGTATTGAGTGATTCGCTGATTGGTTCCTACTGTGTGGTTGATTATGAGGGGCTTCCATATCCAGGCCTCATTATGGATGTCGACGAAGACACAGTAGAGGTCACGGCCATGTGTAGAATAGGTCCTAATCGTTTCTTTTGGCCACTCGTCGAAGACCGCCTGTGGTACGGCAAGGAAAAGCTTATAACCCTACTTGAAGAGGAACCGGCATTGGTCACAAAGCGACACCGCCACATTGACTCTTGTATGTGGAAACGCATCCTCGAGAAAATGGGGCTTGATGAAGCGGGAAAGAAGGCTTTATAACGTGTTATCCCATTGGTTGAACTGTAAACTAGTTATTAATTTGCTGTTCTATTCATGTTTTGATTGTTTTAATGCAATATTTGTCACACAATGACTTACTTTATTGTATATACTGCATGTAGAGCTAGAGGGGCAAATCGTTATTGTTAAAGATGATTTAACTGATTTTCCCCATCTGTTTTTTTTTTCGAGGAATTTTGATACTCTCGGCGGCGGTAGCTCGTCCTCATGCAAAATCTTAAACCGACAGCCATAATTAATACAATTACGATATCAAAATGGAACTTGGAATACACGTTGTAGGAGACAATTTGCATGTGTTCAGCAAAGGCGTAACTAAGACTTTAAAAATGATTTAGTTATGTCTGTTTCGACTTAAATAAATGGACAGGCGTTGGCGTTTTGCGGCGCTCTTGTTAATGAAATATTGTTAGATGTACCATTTACGAGTTATGTGTGTGCGTGTTGATTGGTATCAAAACCAACCTTTATGGGATTGTTTATATAGATAAGAAATGTATAAACTTATAACATGAATATGGACGTCCTTATAATGCATTATTATCAAGAATACGTCATTCTAATAAAATGAGTTGTATACAAATCTAGTTTGTCATTACCGCAACTAGTGACGTCATTACCGCAACATTGAGTCATTACCGAAACAGTGTTTTTTTATTATTTACCTTCAGAAATGAAAACTGTTTTAAACTTATTCTATTAGCAAACACGTTATTCATATGAAAAGACGATTATAACTGAACGATCAAATGACATATGTTCAGCAAATCATTAATATCGACTACTTTCATACATCAAATTTGTTTGTTTCTGAATAATCGCAATTGAGTTAATTATCAAAGCATGTTTATGACACTATTGGACATATTCGTCATTGCGTACAACAAATTACGCTCATTAGCTTCATAACAATAAGAAAAAATGGACATTTTATTTTAAAATCTGGGAATATTTCGTACTTTGAAATATGTTGCGGTAGTGACATTTTGTCCGGTCGTCATATATTTTCCACCTCCATTTTAGCACTAATGGTCAAAAGTGTGCTCTGCAACAAATACTTCAATATTCAGAATAGTTAATGGAAGCAAACTTTCTTTCTTTTAGTGTGGAATTTTATTTCTTTAAATTTGTAAATAAAATTTGAGAAAATCACTTAAAATATAGAATTACCCATATATTGAGATATATCGATGAATAAAGAGTGATTAAAAATGAAGAATGGTTGCTATGGTGAGCCCCCAGGTCCACAAGATTTGATTTGTGGTTGCCCGGTTAACCAGTCAAGTTATTTGACTAGGGGATGTTTTCAGCACTACTGACTACATTATCAAGATGTTAAAAATGTTCATAATTCTGTAACAGCTGTATGCTGCTTAATTCACATTAAAATACTAGTGCTGAAAATATCCCAACCCAATACGGATGAGGATGTGCAAGGATGAGGTTATGTGCAAACTAAGGTTATGTGCAAACTAAGCACTATTATGATGTTCAACCGACCTGGCTGAGATATGTATATGACACCCAGTATAGCACATGAAATGGGCATTTAACCCTACATTGGTAATGTTACACTTTTACCTTATCCGAGAATTTACAGGTAGGGAGCTTGGATTGAAAATTGATTTCCCATGCAGCACGAATGGTATGAATGGAATAACATAACATTACAGGTAATGGCAATATCCCAATATACAATTATGGTACGATCCTTGCTATAAATAAAACTGCCAGGTGCTATAAATAAAACTGCCAGGTCGGTTTAAATGGTAAATTTATACTAGCTATGGAAAGCAACCTTGATACCACATGCTTACACAATACACACAACATCCGTCTACCATGCTGATATGTTACAAAGCACCATAGCATACAACAGAGGGTAGTTAATGGGTTAAGGGCACATACATAATGTTTTCAATTTATCCTATTCACAATAAAATATCAACATGATAAGGATTAGATGACTAGCTGATCCTGATCAAAACTGTCCATTTGTAACATTAGCAAAAAACATAATGTAGCGATATAGGTACTTTTTTGTTTAATAAAAAAATATCATCTATAGATATAACTAACAAGGAACTGCTATATTATATTTGTTTAATAAATGATCAGTACAAGTTATGTAGTATTGCTTCAAATGAATGTTTTTGATTTTGTGCTAATGTTACTACAAACGGGCAGTGTTTTTTTGCTAATGTTACATCATGCTAATGTTACTATTTTCCGTCCTCTCTTCAATGCAAAAACGAAATTTTCAATAACTTTATTTATTCTAGAACTAATCTTTATAAATCTAAATAGTAACGGTAATACGTTATTACATTTTGACAAATATTTTAATCTTTTTAAAGTTTTATTACATAAAAAAGAAATTACCGCGATGTTATTTTTCCGTCTTATCCGTCTCATGTGAAAAACATTATTTTTGGGGAAGATTCATCAAAATTCTCAAAAAAGTTCAACTAAACAGATTCCAGAATTCAAAATGTTCCATAAATCCTCAATTTTGCCATAATAATGTTAGCAACAATTTATTCCGTCAAAATTTTATGTTTGCAACAGGTTGTTCTGTCAAAAAAAGATGTTGGCAACAACTTGTTCCGTCAAAATTTTATGTTTGAAACAGGGTGTTCTGTCAAAAAGAGATGTTAGCAACAATTTGTTCCGTCAAAAGTTTATGTTTGCAACAGGTTGTTCTGTCAAAAAGTGACATTATCAACAACAACAAAAATTGAATAACTTTGTATCTGAAATGTTTTCTGCTAATATAGTATTTGATTTAGCACAAAGTTTTCATGTTTTATCAACCTGATGAAATGTTTATTACAATAATGTAAGAAACTCTTGAATATTTCAACAAATTTGAAGTTGCGAACATAAAAATGTCTGTCAAATATTCCGTCAAAAAATGATGTTAGCAATCTTGAATTTAAATATTTAATTAAAAGCAAACTAAATTAGCTATAACTTTTATTTTTACATGCTTTCTTTTACATTATCATTATCTTGCATAACAAGTTAAAAAATAAACAGGTTTTGAATTCAGATAAATTTTTTTATCTGGGAGCGATTTCCACACTGTTAAAAGGAATATGTCACGTGCTTAATTCTTTGTATATCGCGTAAATTTTGATACGAAAGAAGGACTTATTAAATTCTTTCATTGTTGCTTTTAAATTTGTGTGTGAGTACGTACAACTTTATTGTTAAAATTGATGTAAACGTGCAAATTCCTCGGAGATCGTCGTGTATTGATCACGCACTCATCTTTCGGCCGGGAAATAAAGATGGCGGACAGGAAGATACAAATTTTTGGACATTCGTATGTTAATCGCCTCACACGATTTATACATAGGCATCAAGGGTACACTTTGAATTTTAATCTACAAGATTCGTCGCATATCCGTTACACGGGGTACCCATGCAGGTGCTACAGTATCGGATTTGTTAAGCAGGCTGCAGGATATTCGTTATTTTAAACCAGACATTGTGGTTTTATTGGCAGGAACGAAAGATCTATATCACCTTTCGATCTCTCCTGACGCTGTCGCCACTAGCATTATTGCTCTTATGCAGGCTCTGCATTTTGAATGTCAAGTGAACAACATAATTTATTGTGCGAACCTCCACAGAACTGACCCATTGTTTCCAATTCGTTATCCTGTGGGTTTAGAGTGGTTCAACCACCGTGTCGACAAGTCCAACATCATCGTTTCCCGGCACTGGTTTAAAGCCAGCCACCTCCGGTTTTGGCGGCCAAAAGGTTTTTGGAGAGACGTGGCAAAGGGGAGCGCTTTCTCCGAGGATGGTGTTGCTCATGTAGGGGGAACCCCCCGCAATCTGCCCATAATGTTTTTGTTTGTTTGTTCATATCTTGCCCATTATGGATACCAGTACAGGTTTATTGTAAAATTACAGTTTATAAGCAGGTTATCTGTTATTACGCAATCCGGCGGTATCTTTGTGACTTACCTGGTTTTCCGATTCTTAATTGGAAATATTAATGGCCGGATATACAGTTGACATTTTACCTGATATCTTGTTTATTTTCCGTGTTCGCGTTGAATACGATATATAGTACATAATAAGACTTAAACATCCTCTGCGTATTCGCAGATATTTATTGTTCCCCTGTCTCTGGGTGATATGGATATTCACACAGTGTCACTGCAAGTTACTTTCCCACGTGAAAGTGGTGATATCATTTCCCGTGTGTCACGGTAATTAAATATCAACAACAAGGTGGCTATGTATTTCATAAACCAAAATTCCCGTGCTTCACGGAGTTCCCTTCGTATGTTTTCGCATTATGCCCTTCGCATCTTGTCCTGTGTTTTCACAGTGATGTCCTTTTTTCCCACATTTGTGGTGATGTCAGCCTGTGTTCATCACGGTGATGAAATCTTAAAACAGCAAAATACTGCAGGACATCAGTATTGCTTACATGCCCGAATGCTTAGGACCCTACAACTATCTAGCACCCTTAGTGGCAATTTCAATTAAACAATAAGTTCAGCAAGTTTGACGATGGATTTTTTCGCCGTGTTCAAGCTTTGCTTAAGTTTGAGAGTACGATACTCAGGAGCTCTGAAGCTTCCAGCATAGGAAGACCCCACCATGAGGGAAGCCCTACCTTCGCAAGCTACGTGAGAAACAGGGGTAATGACCTTTTCAGCATCAAAATACTGTATGACATCAGATTGATGACAAGCCTGTACACTTGGACCCACCACCCTCCTTCGCAAGCCATGTGAGAAACACGGTGATGACCTTTTCAACAGCAAAATACTGCATGACATCAGATTGAAATTTATATTAAAAGTAGTTGATATTTCTCTACTCCGCTGTACCTGCTATAACTTCTTTCGATTTCGTGTATTAAATGTTTTTTATGTTTAGTTTAAAAACTCTAAACTAGGCCTGTGATTCATAAAATGATACGAAAGAAGTTAAATTCTTAATGGTTAAATACTTTGTTGAAAGGTAAATGTACTTAACACCCCTAGCCTGTTATGGAATTCATATAAAGTAGGTACATGTAAGAGAGGTGTTTAAATGTATCATTCCGTATTGGTCATGTGTTTCTAGAAAAAAAGCAGCGTATGGCACAGGAATGGTTAGGACGTGTCTGGAAGCCGCTGAAAGAACATCGTGTAAATATGTAGGGAAACCTCGAAGTTCCCTTTGAACCATGAAGATGGATTTTTTCCAAGGTTTACATGCCCTGCTAAAGGTACATAGATAGTTTAAGAAAAACAAGCTTTGAAGCTTTCGGCCCAGGAAGACCCAACCTTGAGGGAGAGCACACCTCAGACCCTTGGAAACACGGTGATGAAATCTTGAAACAGCAAAATACTGCAGGACATTAGTATTGCTTACATGCCCGAGTGCTAGGACCTTACAACCATCTAGCACCCTTAGTGGCAATTTCAATTAAACAATAAGTTCAGCAAGTTTGACGATGGATTTTTTCGCCGTGTTCAAGCTTTGCTTAAGTTTGAGAGTACGATACTCAGAAGCTCTGAAGCTTCCAGCATAGAAAGACCCCACCATGAGGGAAGCCCTACCTTCGCAAGCCATGTGAGAAACAGGGGTAATGACCGTTTCAACATCGAAATACTGTATGACATCAGATTGATGACAAGCCTGTACACTTGGACCCACCACCCTCCTTCGCAAGCCATGTGAGAAACACGGTGATGACCTTTTCAACTGCAAAATACTGCATGGCATCAGATTGAAATTTATATCAAAAGTAGTTGATATTTCTCTACTCCGCTGTACCCGCTAATACTTCTTTCAATTTCGTGTATTTTATGTTTTTTATGGTTAGTTTAAAAACTCTAAACTAGGCCTGTGATTCATAAAATGATACGAAAGAAGTTAAATTCTTAATGGTTAAATACTTTGTTTAAAGGTAAATGTACTTAACACCCCTAGCCTGTTATGGAATTCATATAAAGTAGGTACATGTAAGAGAGGTGTTTAAATGTATCATTCCGTATTGGTCATGTGTTGCTAGAAAAAAAGCAGCGTATGGCACAGGAATGGTTAGGACGTGTCTGGAAGCCGCTGAAAGAACATCGTGCAAATATGTAGGGAAACCTCGAAGTTCCCTTTGAACCATGAAGATGGATTTTTTCCAAGGTTTACATGCCCTGCTAAAGGTACATAGATAGTTTAAGAAAACAAGTTTTGAAGCTTTCGGCCCAGGAAGACCCAACCTTGAGGGAAAGCACACCTCAGACCCTTGGAAACACAGTGATGAAATCTTGAAACAGCAAAATACTGCAGGACATTAGTATTGCTTACATGCCCGAGTGCTAGGACCCTACAACTATCTAGCACCCTTAGTGGCAATTTCAATTAAACAATAAGTTCAGCAAGTTTGACGATGGATTTTTTTCGCCGTGTTCAAGCTTTGCTTAAGTTTGAGAGTACGATACTCCGAAGCTCTGAAGCTTCCAGCATAGGAAGACCCCCACCATGAGGGAAGCGCTACCTTTGCAAGCCATGTGAGAAACAGGGGTAATGACCTTTTCAACATCGAAATACTGTATGACATCAGATTGATGACAAGCCTGTACACTTGGACCCACCACCCTCCTTCGCAAGCCATGTGAGAAACACGGTGATGACCTTTTCAACTGCAAAATACTGCATGGCATCAGATTGAAATTTATATTAAAAGTAGTTGATATTTCTCTACTCCGCTGTACCTGCTATAACTTCTTTCGATTTCGTGTATTTAATGGTTTTTGTGGTTAGTTTAAAAACTCTAAACTAGGCCTGTGATTCATAAAATGATACGAAAGAAGTTAAATTCTTAATGGTTAAATACTTTGTTTAAAGGTAAATGTACTTAACACCCCTAGCCTGTTATGGAATTCATATAAAGTAGGTACATGTAAGAGAGGTGTTTAAATTTATCATTCCGTATTGGTCATGTGTTACTAGAAAAAAAGCAGCGTATGGCACAGGAATGGTTAGGACGTGTCTGGAAGCCGCTGAAAGAACATCGTGTAAATATGTAGGGAAACCTCGAAGTTCCCTTTGAGCCATGAAGATGGATTTTTTCCAAGGTTTACATGCCCTGCTAAAGGTACATAGATAGTTTAAGAAAAACAAGCTTTGAAGCTTTCGGCCCAGGAAGACCCAACCTTGAGGGAGAGCACACCTCAGACCCTTGGAAACACGGTGATGAAATCTTGAAACAGCAAAATACTGCAGGACATTAGTATTGCTTACATGCCCGAGTG
This sequence comes from Mya arenaria, assembly GCF_026914265.1. Lineage (NCBI taxonomy): Eukaryota > Metazoa > Mollusca > Bivalvia > Myida > Myidae > Mya > Mya arenaria. The sequence goes on from NC_069134.1 coordinate 67,675,445, forward strand.
CTAGGACCTTACAACCATCTAGCACCCTTAGTGGCAATTTCAATTAAACAATAAGTTCAGCAAGTTTGACGATGGATTTTTTCGCCGTGTTCAAGCTTTGCTTAAGTTTGAGAGTACGATACTCCGAAGCTCTGAAGCTTCCATAGGAAGACCCCACCATGAGGGAAGCCCTACCTTCGCAAGCCATGTGAGAAACAGGGGTAATGACCGTTTCAACATCGAAATACTGTATGACATCAGATTGATGACAAGCCTGTACACTTGGACCCACCACCCTCCTTCGCAAGCCGTGTGAGAAACACGGTGATGACCTTTTCAACTGCAAAATACTGCATGGCATCAGATTGAAATTTATATCAAAAGTAGTTGATATTTCTCTACTCCGCTGTACCCGGTATTACTTCTTTCGATTTCGTGTATTTAATGGTTTTTATGGTTAGTTTAAAAACTCTAAACTAGGCCTGTGATTCATAAAATGGTACGAAAGAAGTTAAATTCTTAATGGTTAAATACTTTGTTTAAAGGTAAATGTACTTAACACCCCTAGCCTGTTATGGAATTCATATAAAATAGGTACATGTAAGAGAGGTGTTTAAATGTATCATTCCGTATTGGTCATGTGTTGCTAGAAAAAAAGCAGCGTATGGCACAGGAATGGTTAGGACGTGTCTGGAAGCCGCTGAAAGAACATCGTGTAAATATGTAGGGAAACCTCGAAGTTCCCTTTGAACCATGACGATGGATTTTTTCCAAGGTTTACATGCCCTGCTAAAGGTACATAGATAGTTTAAGAAAAACAAGCTTTGAAGCTTTCGGCCCAGGAAGACCCAACCTTGAGGGAGAGCACACCTCAGACCCTTGGAAACACGGAGATGAAATCTTAAAACAGCAAAATACTGCAGGACATTAGTATTGCTTACATGCCCGAGTGCTAGGACCTTACAACTATCTAGCACCCTTAGTGGCAATTTCAATTAAACAATAAGTCCAGCAAGTTTGATGATGGATTTTTTCGCCGTGTTCAAGCTTTGCTTAAGTTTGAGAGTACGATACTCAGAAGCTCTGAAGCTTCCAGCATAGGAAGACCCCACCATGAGGGAAGCCCTACCTTCACAAGCCATGTGAGAAACAGGGGTAATGACCTTTTCAACATCGAAATACTGTATGACATCAGATTGATGACAAACCTGTACACTTGGACCCACCACCCTCCTTCGCAAGCCATGTGAGAAACACGGTGATGACCTTTTCAACAGCAAAATACTGCATGGCATCAGATTGAAATTTATATTAAAAGTAGTTGATATTTCTCTACTCCGCTGTACCTGCTATAACTTCTTTCGATTTCGTGTATTTAATGGTTTTTATAGTTAGTTTAAAAACTCTAAACTAGGCCTGTGATTCATAAAATGATACGAAAGAAGTTAAATTCTTAATGGTTAAATACTTTGTTTAAAGGTAAATGTACTTAACACCCCTAGCCTGTTATGGAATTCATATAAAGTAGGTACATGTAAGAGAGGTGCTAAATGTATCATTCCGTATTGGTCATGTGTTGCTAGAAAAAAAGCAGCGTATGGCACAGGAATGGTTAGGACGTGTCTGGAAGCCGCTGAAAGAACATCGTGTAAATATGTAGGGAAACCTCGAAGTTCCCTTTGAACCATGACGATGGATTTGTCCAAGGTTTACATGCCCTGCTAAAGGTACATAGATAGTTTAAGAAAAACAAGCTTTGAAGCTTTCGGCCCAGGAATACCCAACCTTTCTCCTACGCAAGCTATCTGAGAAACAAGGTGGTTACCTTTTCAACAACGAAATACTGCATGACATGAGTTTGATGATAAGCTAGAACACATGGACCCACCACCACTCTCCTTCACAAGCCAAGTGAGGATTTTCCGGCTCCATTTGCGTACACAGTGAAAACGACTCGGGTTTTGATGAACAATTTGTTTTGGAATATCAACTCTGCAATTAAATGGGAAATATGAAAACATGAAATACGAGACTTTTTAATAAGATTTTTTTTAAAAAAATAGCAAGAATTAGAAATATTATCTGCTTAAACTTGACAAACAACTATTGAAATTGCATGCAAATGACAATGGTTATCAGAAATCAAATGAAAATGTTATACAACTTGAAAATGAAAATATTTATAATGAAAAAGGATTAGGTGCTCGAATTCGATGCGGAGTAAAATATTTTGAAGAAAGTAGTTCAAAGTGATTTTCTTAATTAAGAAAAGTATCGTCAAACGAGGAATTACTTCGTATAATATAAGTAGTGAAACAATTACTTCTATACTTCAGTACTTATAGCAGCGGTCTCAAACACTGTCATGTAAAGAAAAGGTGTTGCAGACACTCCGTATTGACACCTACGAAAATGGGCTTGTAATTGTAAGAGAAAGGTAAAAAGGAAAGCAATGGTAAAGAAAGAACATGTGGCTCGACATAAGAACACAGCTTACGACACAAACTAAACCTTTGAACCATGGCGATGGGTATTTACGCTGTGTACATGTACTGCTTATTGTGTAGAGTACAAGACCAAAGGCTTTGAAGCTTTCTATCAAGAAAGAACCCACTTTGAGAGAAACAAACTTCAAGCCCAGTGAAACACGATGGTGACCTGTTCAATATCGAAATACTGCAGGACATCAGTATTGACGAAGCACGAGCACTAGGATCCACCAACATCACCGGCTTCACAAATTACATCATCTCCTCCTGACCAGCAGCCTTGTTTAGGGTTCCTGTCTACAAGTGAATGATGGCAGAAGACTGTACAATCCAGGAACAGTGAGGAAAATGAATTCTCCATTGTGTCTGGGAGAAGTCGGAACACAAGAAAGATCAGATAACTATTGCTAGATATTCCGGCTCCATTTGCGTAGACAGTGAACAAAAAAATCGGGAGTGAAAACAAAAGAGGAAGCTCTGCCAATGAAGACGCATTGCTATATCCGAACGCTAAAAACATTTAAAAAAAAAACAACTATTCGGCAACTTAATGGGGAAAATGTAAACATGAAATACGAAAAAATTTTTATCAGTTTTTCAGAACAAATGGCAAGAAATAGAAATACTCAATTGCAAAACTTGAAAAACAAATAAGAAAGTTGCATGCAAAAGACAATGCTAATCACAAATAAACTGATTATAATGAAAAAGCAGATAAAAACTAAAACAAATTCTTGATTTAGAAATGTCTCGTCAAGCCAGGAAAACATTTACTTCATTAAATATAAACAGTAAAATTTCGCTTATCCAATATAAGTGAGAAAAATGAAAAGAACAAAACTCTTATCCAATAAAAGTGAGAAAATCAAAAGAACAAAACTAATAATGACAGCCAAAAATCCCTGCCAAAAGTAATAGATGAACTACCACTGTTTTATCAACTTGTTTTGGTCAGTTTTTAACAATCCTGCATTTGTTAACCAGCCAACATTCTGAACAGAAATAAGACAGCAAATCGCATGGGGTTACTGCTTTATTATTATTTAGAAATGAAAATTGTTCCATAATCGTCGTGATTTTTCGTACAAGAAGCAAAGCATTTCACATCTATTACTATGCATGTAATTTCATCCTCATAAAAGTTTGAGATATAGATTGAAAACGATATGTTTCATTTTATCAAGTTTCATAAAAGTATTGTCATTATCATAAAGATTTGTATAAGATTTCAATTGCATCCAAGATTATCGTATATTTAGTTTGCCAAGCAGGTCTTATTTGAATTTTCAAGTCTTCAAGTAGAACTTTGATACTGTTTTAAGTTACAAATCATTACCAGCCGAAACAAGAATGAGATTTCAAGATCGATGGACGAAAATTCCGTCTTCAGAGAAGAAAACTCAGAGAAGAGAACACAAACCTTCGGTTGGAGCAGGGATTTCCATCGTTGGAAAAAGATCTCGACAGAATAGTAGCACCATGCAGGACTTCTACATCAAAACCTCAGCTTACACCACACATACCGCTTGAGGTACAGAGAGAACGATCGGATGATGAGCATGCTCGCTATGAAAAGTATTCGTCTCCAATAGCAAATGAGACCCAGAACCGGACTATGGACATACATGTCACTCAGCGTAGGAAACGGCTGGATAATAAACAATGATTGGTTAATGATCAATAATAAAAGATGCACTCTTACTCCCAGATAAGATTCACCACAATGATCTTGTTTTAATATACTAGGTATGTTTATCAAGGATTGTTAGGTACCGCCTTGGGAACGGTCAGTCAAATGTCAATTTACTGGGGGTTTAAACCAGTTTGTGTGCACAACCTCACTCTTATCCCAACAATCCTGAATAAAGTAAAAGGTAATTTTTTTCATAATTTGCATAAAATTGAAGAAATAAAAGCGTATAACTGCACATGGTCAACACCAAAGACAAAGACCACTAAAACAAGCAATCACAAACCGGAAACATGGACCAACAGCACACATCTCCACAAATAACTCTGTACAAAACTGTGTGATCATGGAGTTTCATAATTAAAAGTATCATTGTACAAAAACTGGGAACATATAAAGAAAACAATATTTACAAGAGCGGTCACAGACAGCTATATCCCCCGCCTCAAGGGGGCATTTTTTGTAACGAAAGCCAATCAATGGTAAGGGTAGTTTCTCATGGACACAAGAAATGCGTAAAATTAAGAAAGGGCAATAACTCTTTCAAAAAAGGTCAAATTGCAAAAGCCTGACAATATGCGCTGCGTCACTATATAGTCATAAACGTAAGAGGAGTTGCGAAGAAACAAATTTTAAATGTAAAATAAAGAAAGGGCAATAACTCTTCAAAACTGGTTGAATCGCAAAAGCCTGACAATATGCGCTGCGTCACTATATAGTCATAAACGTAAGAGGAGTTGCGAAGAAACCAATTTTAAATGTAAAATAAAGAAAGGGCAACAACTCTTTCAAAAATGGTTGAATCGCAAAAGCCCGATGATACGCGCTGAGTCACGATATAGTCATGAATCTGAAAGTTTGGTAGAAATCGCATGAAAAACGTAAGAGGAGTTGCGAAGAAACCAATATTAAATGTAAAATAAGCAAAGGGCAATAACTCTTTCAAAAATGGTCAAATCAGGAAAGCCCGACAATATGCGCTGTTTCACTTTCACGATCATCAATCTGTGAAAGTTTGGTAGAAATCGCACGAAAAACGTAAGGAGTTGCGAAGAAACCAATTTTAAATGTAAAATAAGCAAAGGGCAATAACTCTTAAAAATGGTCGAATCGGGAAAACCCGACAATATGCGCTGCTTTATTTTTTGATCATCAATCTGTGAAAGTTCGGTAGAAATCGCATGAGAAATGTATGCGGAGATGCAAAGAAATGAATGTGGGACGGACGGACGGACGTACACACACACGCACGCACGGAAGGGCGCCTACCTATTTACCCTATATAAATATTCCCTCACCTGCGGGGGATAAAAATAAAAGTGACATGCATTAGTTAATAATCTCTCCTTCCAAAATGATTTGAAATTTAAAATATTTAAAGAAAAAAAATCACATACCAAACCACGAGTAGTCAACCAAAAATGTTTCAGCCAAAAAAGGTTTTAAAGATAACATGAATTAGCAAAATCTACTTCAATGGTTTTATCAAAGTACACCGCGTTTAATTTGAAAGAAATGAGCATAAAACTAGGTATTTCTATCTTATGCGACTATAGTAGACCACAATAAGTCTTTAAGCATTCACCAGCCATTTAATATTTTTTTGCTCTTTCTGCAATTAAATACACGGTTACACTCTTGTTATCAGTAATAAACATTTCCCATTAATACAATATTTAGAAAGTAGTTAAAGGTTTATCAGTCAAAATTGATGATTGTTATACATGTGTGTGTACCACTTTAAATGAGATCCAAACTCCACAGACTGAGGGATACAATTTAGAGCAACTGTTAAAAAAAACTTTTATGATCATTGTTTGAAACTATTACCATCACATACAGCCTTATAAAATGAAAGGCCTTAGAACTGCGTGATCATAGAGTTTCAAAACATATAAGAAAACATTATTAATCAAAGTGCTGAAAGCACTGATGGACTAGGGCTTCATTTAAGGGAATGTTGACAACCATGTTCTAAGCATTGACAAAATCGGCTCACATCACAAGGGGTCACTGTTTGATTGGCTAGCTTAAACTTTAGACTAAAACTGCTTGCAAGCTGCAAAGGAAATTTGAAAAATCTAGTTAAGTGTGCGTAGAGTGAGGGGTGTGTGTGTGTGGTGTGGGGGGGGGGGGCTAAAGCGTTAAATCAGATAAAGTCATAGTTCTTTTGAATTTCTCAAAGTCGTTAAATCAGACTTGTACAAATTAATTTACGTGGTTGGCACACATACCTCTTTAATTTGATCAAATCCTTTTATATCAAAGGTCTGTTATTTGCAGTTTCAGAGAAGATTTTCAATGATGTAATTATACACTATATAGAAAACCGGTCACCTCTTTTTCAGGGGAGCTTTAAACCACAGGGCCGTACTTTGAACAATCTTTGTAAAATACATCTACATTGTACACCTATGTCAGACTACACAATGCTATTAGGAAGTAGTTTTTATTTAAAAAGTGAAGAATTATTTTCTCCTTCTTAATTTGTGCTTGGTATTCAATTCATATAACATGTGACAATGATAACTTAGTGCTGTTGATGAATACTAAGCACTGCCTTCTGTCTAATGCTATTCATATTACTGCTGCAGACTTTTGTACATAGCAAAGCAAGTTGAGTAGACTAAGATGAGATGAATATCGTTTTTTTTAAGTATGAAATATTGAAATGTCTTTTAAATACTTTGACCATCAAATTTCATAACATGGTGTCAGCATTTAATCACACTGCTAGTGAGAATGGAATACCAAACATAATTTTATTCTTTATTATATACCCATCATCAATCCACATGTAATACATGTCACAAAATACTTTAACCCATATTCCGCTCCAGTGCAATACGGCCATATATACCACTCTTGTGCCATCACGTCATAACAAGTATGTTGCGCAATATTAAATTGACGTCATTAAAGCAATTAGTGCATCCTTGAAATGAAATTTATTATGCAAAGATGTGGCTTCTAAGTGATCTAATCAGTAATGTATATAATAAAAGGGTTATTAGTACTGCATTTTGATCCGGATATGGCCGAATGCCATATTTGATTCTGTTATTTTTTGTAGATTTTGATTTTACTCGGCTTGTGCCTTGTGAAATCAAAATCTGCAAAAATCTACTTGAGTTGAATACAACCTCCTGGATCAAAATGCAGTACTTATAACCCTATTATGTACAAAACATGTTACCCCGTGGACAGATCATCTTTAACCCACAGGGCCATTGTAACTTTGAACAATCATTGTAAAAGACAACTATATACAGGATGCTTAAGGAAGTAGTTTGGAAAAATTAAAAATTATTTTCTCCGTCTTAATGTGTATGCATTAGATAACTCAATAAATGCAGCAGTGGGCCATTCTTAAATTGTCCTCTGTCACTGTCCTGAACGCTCCCTATCTCAATACTAAGATGCAAAAGGTTGTAGGTTCATGATTCTCCTGGTCCAATATGTCATACAGAAAGAAGATGTTGAATGTAGAATCAAAAAGCTTTCTTTTCAGGCACTCCAAATTGAATAGTACTGTAACATTTGAAGTGCCAAGAATTTGTTGGATTCCTACGCAACAGGTATCAGGTGTTGCAGTACATTTGGCAAATACTTTTCACCTGTCCTTGTAAATCTAAAAAAGCGTTCATTTCGCAAAAGTAGTTCATATAACTATATTAAGGTTGCTAAATCAGTTTGAATAATTCTGTAAACTAGATGTGCCTTTAATTGCAGCAATTTGAACTCCAACTCATAAAGGCAATTAAGCTGGTTAAGCAATACTGCAGTTCCTTGGTGTGGGGATTGCTTTATTTACTTGAATAAACAAACAGTTCTTGCGTTGGAAAGTACAATATATTAACATGCATTTTTCTTGCCCTGACTCCATCCAAGCCTTAAATCTTAAATCAACATGTACTTGGGGCTATGTGTAATATCAATGAGAACTAAAAATTATGTTCAATTTAGTGCCACTTATGGTATTTCATTCCACATGTAAAAACACTAACATGTTCTTTAAAACCAATATCCTATGTAATGATAAAACCATTGCCAAGTTGGTAATTTGAAAAGACAAGAAATTATATCTGGTCAGGGTTTGACATAGTCTTTCTAGACAGCTGGACTTGTTTTGCAGTTACTTTGAAAATCTTCAAAAGCTAAACTGAACAAGACTGGAGCAAAAAAAACTCACAATACCAAAAGTGGTTTTAAAGACTTACGAGATCATTCTCACATCACCTATACCATTAGTTCTTATCTTCAAACTTAAGTCAGCATAATAATTAAAGTGACACTCTTATTCAAAATCAACACATACACATGAATAACAAACATAGATTTTGACTGATAAGCCTTTAACTACTCACTAAATAATGCATTTATGGAACATACTAAGTTCTGATAACAAGATTGTAACCGTGTATTTAATAGATGAAAACGCAAAATTTATTAAATGATTGGTGAGTGCTAAAAGATTTACTGTGATCTACTATTGTCCCATAAGGTAGAACTACCGTCTTTTCTGCACATTTCTTTCAAATTTAACTCAGTATCCTTCATAAGAACAATTGTTTTTGACATTTATTCATCCATTTTGGTATATTAAAACATTTGTATTAATTCTGTTCAATCTTATTTGAGAGTAAGAATGCATCTTTAATGTTTTACATCAATATTGCAATAAGTGCCAATAACATAGCAATCAAGTATGATCACTATAGGCCTAAATATGAGATTTCAACATTTTCCTGATAAACAATAAATAATTATACTTAACAATTTTCTCATTATTTACACAAGCTGAAAAAACTGGTCTCTTTTGGAATACTTCACATATTTCATGGCTTTCATCATTCAAACTAACATTTTGCTTGTTATTTCAATATTCAATGATTTTGTAAACATTCATAAATGATGGTTAAAATGAACATTCATGCTAATAATGCCTACCAAAAGCACCTGACTGACCAATTAGGCCAGAGTTTTTTATCTTTAGATTTACGGGAGATTTTTCAAAAAGTTGGGTAAGGAGGAGGAAATAAAAATAAAATGCATATAATGTCCCAAAGGAGAAATAAATAAAAATAAAATGGATTTTTCTCCGATTTTTTTATTTTTTAAATCTTCTTATATCATGAACACAAAACACACCTTACTTGTGTCAGCTATTTCATAGGCTGAAAAAAGGGTGATAGATCACCATAATGTTTCAAAAGCATAATTAAAAGATCCTTTTAATGACTGAAAATATTGACCTCAACACTGAGTTGAAGCGCTCATTGAAATTAATTGTATATATTTGTTCGAATGCATCTATGCATATGAGGTGCATATATATATTATCAACCCATGGATTTTATGAAACATGTCAGTGTAATAAAGAAGTTTAAATGGCCAATTCTAACCTTTTGCCCACAATATAAGCATATCCTTTCCATTGTGAAGTAATCAAACATTGAACACAGTTTCAGACACGGTATAATAAGGAGGTCAAATGTGTTTTTCTGTCTTTAACGAAATAGCACCGTGACAATTTTAAAATGTAAATTATTTACCGTGATGTGTTTTTATATAGAAAATATAACCAAAAAAGTAGAAGCCCTGATGGAAATTCCTCTTCACTTCAAAGTTTGACAGGGCTTACGGATACACAGACAGTCAAAATCTACATTTATGTACTTCACCAAAGAAAATTCGGGAGCATTATGATAAATTTTACAAGTGTTATATGTTTCAAAAAACCAGGTCTAAGAACTGATTTTAGAATCAGTCCTGAAAAATATCCTTCTAATTCCAGCTATGCCCGTTCGCAATAAGCAACAGATAAGTTTGACTTCTTGCACTGACTGCCAGGTATGTTCAGATTGTTTTCTGTTTTATCGGAAACACACACTACCAGTATGTTATTTTTACATCATTTTCAGTATTCTATAACGATTTAAATTCTAAATCATTATTAAACTAATTAACAACTACGAATATCACGATACCTTGTGTTTTTCTCTTCAAATATGTGATCGTGAAGCAGTGTGTTCAATGCTCCCCAGAGTCAAATTCAGAAAAAATATCCATTTTGACTATGATGAACACGATATCATTTTGCAGTTTGTGTTTGTCAGAAGCTATACATTTTTGCGCTGTAATCCAATTCACCCTTGTTAATATACGACGTGCGCCAACGACTTTTAATAGACACAACCCACGAATTTTTGTCTCCTTATTTTGACCGGAAGTTTCGCAATTATTCCACGAAACGCGAACAACATACTGAATCTACAAAAAAATCACAATAAACACGCTCTAAGTTCACCACGGTTTGATTTAAATAATGAAACATAAACATCGGAACGTTTTTGTAGTAAAACATTTATATATAGCTGCAGAAATTGTGAGAGATAAGGGGTATGACAAAAAGTACTTTCACTTTTGACAGGACGTTGTTATGGTAACGGGTACCTGTTCTGTTTCCCCGCGTATTTCCGACTGGTTTACGTGGTTTGTGCAGTAAAAAGACCGATAATGAATGACAATTGGTACACCAGTTGGTTCTTAGATATGGGTTATAGAACACTAATTTTATTTTTTTATGCCCCCTTTTGAAAAAAAGTGGGGTATATTGTTTTGCACATGTCGGTCGGTCTGTCTGTCTGTCTGTCTGTCGGTCGGTCGGAATACCAAATGGTTTCCGATCAATAACTTGAGAACGCTTTGACCGAGGGACCTCATACTTGGTATGTGTATTGGTCATCACCAGCAGATGAACCCTATTGATTTTGAGGTCAGTGGGTCAAAGGTCAAGGTCAGTGTGACCTTTACATGAAAAACGGTTTCCGATCAATAACTTGAGAACGCTTTGACCCAGGAACCTCATACTTGGTAGGTGTATTGGTCATGACCAGCAGATGAACCCTATTGATTTTGAGGTCAGTGGGTCAAAGGTCAAGGTCAGTGTGACCTTAACATGAAAAACGGTTTCCGATCAATAACTTGAGAACGCTTTGACCCAGGGACCTCATACTAGGTAGGCTTATTGGTCATGACCAGCAGATGAACCCTATTGATTTTGAGGTCAGTGGGTCAAAGGTCAAGGTCAGTGTGACCTTTACATGAAAAACGGTTTCCGATCAATAACTTGAGAACGCTTTGACCCAGGAACCTCATACTTGGTAGGTGTATTGGTCATGACCAGCAGATGAACCCTATTGATTTTGAGGTCAGTGGGTCAAAGGTCAAGGTCAGTGTGACCTTAACATGAAAAACGGTTTCCGATCAATAACTTGAGAACGCTTTGACCCAGGGACCTCATACTAGGTAGGCTTATTGGTCATGACCAGCAGATGAACCCTATTGATTTTGAGGTCAGTGGGTCAAAGGTCAAGGTCAGTGTGACTGTAAGCTGAAAAAAGGTTTTCTGATTGTCCATATTTTATTTAAGTGTCCAAATCCTACTAACAATTTTTTATTTAAGTGTCCAAATCCTACTAACAATTTGGCTCCCAAGGGGGCATAAATGTTTCACTAACATCTCTTGTTTCTTAACATTGGAGCAACGTTCGTCGGAAAAAATAAAAATAAAACTACGAAAATGAATTTTATTTTCATTTGGGTTTTGCAATATTTAGGTACGGCGCTCCCGTAAATCTAAAGATATAAAAACTCTGGCCTTAGTATCCAATTTTGGCAGGGCTTATTGGTGGTTCATTGAAATCAACCATGACCTCCCACAATCTGCACTGATCAACAGTAGTTAATGAATTGTTTCAATTGTTCTTATTTTCATTTAGAAAACCACTGCAGTGAATAAAATTTATTCCTCATCACTGATAGAAAGTTTAGAAAAATGAAAGAAGCCGAGTTACATCTAGTAGGATATCAAATCCTACAAATGTATTCATCATTTTATATAACCGTATTTAGTAAATGTTAAATTTTTGAAAGTCTTAAAAAGTTTCTTTTTTATCAAAGAACATTTGTGTGTATAATTTTGATGATATTTTGTGATTCATTTAATTTCATTCTTGATTCAATTAGGGTTCAATCCCAAGCTTTGACTTGTTCACATTTAAGTGCAAGAAAAGTCACTTAATTATGATCTGAATAAATTCATTATAATATAAGGTCACATAAAGGATATATTGTGCTTTTAAAAAATAACATTTTTCATCTGTATAAAATTATGTCAAATGCAGTGCATTGAAATTTTATTATGAGTTTAAAGCTGCACTCTCACACATTGAACGTTTTGACAACTTTTTTTATATTTTGTCTTGGAACGAGCCAATTTTTGCGAAAATCCATGAAAACCAGTTATACAAGACTGCTGACCAAAATTTAAATGGCAGATTTTTATATTAAAGTTAAAAAAATGATGTTTTAAGCATTATTCTTTAACTGTTAGTAACGGTTTAAGTCATAAAACATTAATTTTCGAAAGGAAATATGACAAACTACGACTGATTGTTTGTCAGCAATCTGATATCATTGTTTGAAGATGTTAAAGCAAAAATTTGCTCTTTCCAAGACAAATAAAAGTTGTAAAAACGGTAAATTTGTGAGAGACCAGCTTTAAACTATGACAGGAATAATTCAAGGGAATGATTTTTTTGTGATTAATAGCATTAAAATTGTCTAAGGTATTCTCACATTAGTCACACTTTTTGAACTTTGTGCTGTCTTCTTTTTGTTTGTCTCAAATTAATACAGCATTGGCTTCACTTGTTGTTTATGAAAGGGACTGTATACCAGATTGGCACCAATTTTTTTTTCCTGTAACGAATCTAAGGACACTTTTAATAAAATAGTTTACTCTTTGATATCGTTATTGTAAATAAAATACCACAATGAAAAAAATATTGCAGTGAAGTGTCGTATCTACTATGCTATGAAGACTTACTTTTACTGGGTGGAATTTTCCAGATGTATACCTAACATGGTAATATCATGTAATAACATCAACGGCAGATCACGCATAAGGTATGAATTCTACTCGGTAGACATACCTAGTAATCTTTTTTAATGAAAAAACACGAAATAACTGCTATTAATAAATCATTTGTAAACTATGGGGATCATCAGTTAGTAAGTTTCACAGTTGTACACATCGATACCAAGTTTATGTCAATTTTCTACAATTTTCGCTTTTTCATCATTAACTGAGTACAACCCCTTTAAACTGTTTGTACCTTATAATGTCTGTGACTTATCAAATATTTAATAGTTATGGTCTACAACCAAGATTTGTTTTAATTATCCAGGTTTCAAACATCATTGTGTATGCGATTGGAAAGGTAATCTCGAAAGCTCACTTAGTATAATTTTAACAAATAACATTCACCCTGCAAGGTACTCATATTTGGATGATACATAAAGATTTGCACAGTCATTTATGTATACTTGCATTTATTGATACAGGATACCTTTTTCAAATCTTTGATTTAGATTGCAAAGTATAACTTATATAAATAAATATATATTCTTAACTTTATCTGAATACACAAGCTAATGCATCAGTCAATTGTAACCATGCCCCCCCCCCCCCCCCCCAGTCCCGGAATAGCGGGGACTTTTACTTTCGGTCCAGCCAACCCCAGCTAAAATCCCCGCCCTATGGAGATAATATGATGGTACAGTCCCCACTAAATGCCCCCGCACCCAAGGGACATTAGGTTAAACCCCATCCACATTGTATTTTCCGGGAAGACCAGGCACTGCGGGGCCACCTGAAAGGTAAAAACATTGCCCGTTTCGCCGGCTATCCCCGGTATACCCCCGGATGTAAGAGCCGTATTTACAATTGACTGCATAATGATCCATAGTGATCCAATCTCATGCCAAGATTATTTCTGGTCTGACATCGCGAGGTTAGTTATTTTTAAGCATACAAAAGCGTGGACAGCATTTGAGAAAGACTGTTGTGAGGTTAAATCTTCATTACTTCACTATTCCACAACATTGGGCGATAAGGGAACTTTATTGAATATTTTGATTTTGATTTTGTTGCCTAAACGCCAATAGGCAACTGTTTAATTAATACAAATTCAATTCTATCTCCACAATATTCGGCACTGCATTGTAAAATAAAACTCAAAAGTTACACTTGTAAGTTATTTAACTAAATACCTTTCCCGCAAATATTTCACAAATTTATATTGATCTTTCAACAACAATGCATCACCATACTGTATCCCTGACTGATTTTTGATTTTCATTCTTGGCTAGAAAACAAAAAAGTGAGCACAAAGCGTCTTCAGAATAAGAACTTGTAAAGTTTGCACCACGCCCCCCCCCCCCCCCCCCCCCCCAAGGGAATAGCAGTCGCGTTTATGGCTATGAACTAAAGTGCCCTAGTCCAAAAATCAAAGCGACATATATCATTCAGTCAGCCATATAAGGTTTTAAAGATAACATGAATTTACATAAATTTCATAAAGTGGAAGGAATATATGTTTAGTCGAGTCAGCCAAAGAAGGTTTTTAAGGATAACATAAATTTGAAAATATTTTATGAAAAAAAACGGACTTAAATTGTAGTCAACCCTATAGTTTGTTTCAGGAAAGAACTAGCAGGCAAGTACTCTTCAAAGTATTACCTTTATATCCACGGTTTCGAGTCTATCCAGGGTTTAAGTGAGGTTTTGGAGCTCCGAAACCACACTTAAACCCTTGCAGATTCGGAATACGTGTACCCCCCTGCTATCTGCCCAACTACCTGATTCTAGCAAATCCTATTAACTTAAAACACCATATGATGGTGAATTAGGAACATCTTCATCTATAGAAGGGTAAACCATTATTTAAACATTAAAATCATCACGTTATAAATCATAAGGTTCGTTACTCAATATACTTACTTTACTTCGAATTGAAGATGCTAAAACCAAATTGGAATGAGAAGTTGGAAGAATATCAAAGTAAAAATCAATGGAGCAAAAGACACAGGGGGGTGGGCGCTATTTCATTAAAAGCAAACATTAAATGAGAAACTGTTTCAAGGCAAACTAAATGGCAGATTTTGAAAGAAAAGTACCGTTTGGTGTACCAACGTTTGCCTGGTAAGTGAACTTTTCTTTAAATATTGAAAAACGTATGTGTCCAGTATGTGGCGAAAAACATATTCTTGGATCGATGTCTTAGTTTGGTAGAATAACTTTAAAGATATAAAAAGTTCTTGAACAGATTGTGGCTGAGCAGGCAATGTTTATAAATTAAATTAACATGTCGATTCTATCCACAACGTTTTGTATTTTGTCGGCAAAGATGGCATATCTGTGCATATTGTTACTGAGTTTGCATGTATAATCCTAATTTTCCAAAATCCATGGCTATTTATCGACTGTTCATGTTTCCAGCAGGCCGTTTTGTTCCTCCCCCCCCCCCCCCCCCCCAACAATCTTGTTTATTGCAAGCTGATTACCCGCATTTTGGTGATATGCATTAAGAGGATGCGTTTTTAGTTCTGTGAATCATTAATGATCACGAGTCTTTTCAGTTTGGTATGTGTATCATAATTAGATATCAACGACCTTTTCACTTCACCATGGCCCGATAAGTAAGGCGAACGAGCCCACGTTATGCAGAAAATCACACAAGACCGCAGTGACAAAGAAATCCGTCAATACAACCCGCAGCCAATTGTATAAACAATGGTAAATAATTACCTCTGTAAGTAAAACCGCCGGTAAATTCTGTGGTAATATTACCATGGCGGTAAAAAACGTTGTATAAAAGAAATAACCAAGGCGGTAAATTTACCCTGGTAAATTTTACCAAATGTCCCATTATGCAAAAGAGTGACGTCATTTTCCCGCACAGCTGTCAGATTGGAGGTATCTTTTTTATAAAAAAGAATTAACCGTCCACATTCCATTTTTATAAAAAAAAAATCTAAAAGGCAGGTTTAATGACAAAATTCATTAAATCCGTCCAACAAGTTTCATGGTAAATATTCAACAAAAAAGTACAAAGTATTTATTACCTACTCACGTGGCTGATCAATAAAACACATGCAACACTTCAAGGGGTAGGTTTATTCTGAATTCAGGGGTGTTACTCTTTACTTCATACAAAATGGTTAACGAATACCGCAGGAAAATGCGAACATTATTGCAATGATATGTAAGTCATAATGACACAATATATTAAACAAACTGAATAATTTAAAAACAGAAAATTACTGACAAGAAATAATACTTGCTTACACAAAATACAAAAAAATATTTTGAATAAAATTTAATGGCATCGTCCGTTTTTCTCACGCTGACACCTAAGGAATTTATAGTAAGTTTCAAGTTGTCATAGAAATGATGCACTGAGTTTCATAGAATTGATTCTCATCAGTGATCAATAATTCATATCTTTTATCTAATATGTACCATTGTGTCAGTATTTCATGTATTTGTTAATTAAAGCTGGGGATCCATTGTTATATTATTATTGCTGAAATTTAGAATATATGTAAGCAAACACCACTGATTCTTTTAGTGTCAATACACACACATATTATAAGTTTACTTGATCTTTTTTATATCTCCAATGTGAAATGTCATTTCTTGAAGAATTTCATTTAATAAATGCTGCATCCAACCACTTAGTAAATTCATAAGATTATTAAACTACATGCGCCATTTGTATAATATATCAGTTATGTTTATTATTAATGACCAAATGATCTTGAATCCTGATATTGTTTGTGACATATGTATATGTTTGTATAATTATGCTTCTACCCATAGGCTTGCAGTAACTTCATCTTGGCACTAATAGTGCAATCATGTATAATTAACTTAATTTTAGTGTCTGCTCATTCATGTCATCATTGTTTCTGTTTAAAATAGAATGAAACATGATTTTTTCAGTTATTGTCAGCATTATTAAAAAATATTTTTAACTATTTAAAAACTAAGCTGTCTCATTGTGGATGTCAAATTTAAGTGTTAGAAATACTTACTTATAGTAACCATATTTCCATTTTACAGGAGCATAAAGTCAATAGACATGGAGTGTAACTTTTAATTTCGATTTTCATTAAACTATAAATGGTCATATTAAATTCAAAATCAAAGTCAATTCTTATGTAGATACCAAAAACAAAAATCTGCAATGTTTAACAGCATATAATACACTAGCGGCTCCATGTAGTTCATTTTGTGATTCTTGACGGCACATTTGTCCTATAACCTTGGTCCTCCACTGATAGCAAGCAATCTTAAGAAAAGTAAAATTACTTTGTAATCATTAAAATTATCTGTTGTCTGAAAAATCAGATTTATATCTTAAGTGGTGGTGGTGGGGGGGGAGTTGCCGGCGTTCCAAAGAGGCCAATGTTTCTATAAATTTGAAAGGTAATTTAACAAGAGCGTCGGTAAGAGATGATGGCTTTCACGATTAACAAACCAGTTCTTAATGTTTTGCTTTCACTCAAATGACAGTATACTGATAATTTAGCGAAGAAAATATAACATCTAAAAAAACATTACCTCACTGCTCTTCGTGTCTTTAATCATGTGCCTGTTATATGTATTAACATCACACAGGCTCTGCTGGCTTTCGCTGATGAAAAGCCTAAAATGATTATTTATATTCATCATCACAATTATGAAATGGTTGTGTACAGCATTATATAAACGTGTTAATCACAGAACTGAACAGTATATGTAACAGTATAATTTATATACATTTTAACAAACTCAAAAAATCATACTTGGGTATGTTTTCGTACCACAGCTGTTGTTTTTATCAAATATAGAGTGAACTTTAATACTATCAAGTCACTGTACAGTATTTGGTTAGCAATCACCCCATTGTTGTTTACTGGCGGTTCAATTTCATTGTAAATATTTAGGTGCAAAATACTCAAAATATGTACAAAGAGGAATTTCAACAAAGTAAGTTCGAGACCTGCAATCAAGTGTAGCCTAGGTCTCGAACCATTGCATTTAATTTGAAAGATTTTGGAATTATGAAGAGCAAGTGAAACTTTTAGGTGTTGAGGTAGATAGTTTATTAAATTTTGATGCCCAGATTTCTAAAAATGTGTAAAAATGCTGCTAAACTATTAAATATTCTTCAAAGACTAAGCGAATTTTTGACAACCAATACTTAGCTTATTATCTTGAAATCTTTTATCAGATCCAATTTCAACTACTGTCCTGTCGTTTGGCATTTTTGTAGCAAGACCAACACAGAAAAAATGGAAAAGTATCAATACAGAGCTTTAAAATTGTATTCAATGATTACACCTCAACTTACGAAAATCTTCTTCATAGAGTGCATTTGCCAACATAACATTTGAGTAGAGTAAGATACATTGCTATTGAAACTTACAAATGTATGTATGGTATCTCACCAGAAAATGTTCATAACTTTGTAACTTCTAATACATGTAATTTTGATTTGAGAAACGAAATCTGTGTAGACGTTCCATCAGTAAGAACAACTAAATATTGAAAAAACTCTTTCCGTTTGAGGCCAGTCAGGTATGGAACAGCCTCCAAAAGGAAATAAGGGTCTCCCAAAACTACCTTGAATTTAGAAGGCTGATCCGCACCTGGACATGTCCCTCCCTCTTATAAATGTTCAATGTGTAAATAATACCTTCTTGCTTTAAAAATAGAAGAAATTGAGAACTATAAGATGTTGCACAGAATATCTTTTACCTTTGTCTTAACGGAAAAGGAGTTTTGTTTTCAGTGGGATGGCTAAATAAATACACCCACTGGACAAGATATGGGATTTAAATACCAGAAAAGATTTCAGCCTTCTTTGACTAAGATAGCAAATTATTAAATTCAATTACATGGGCTAATATCTAATTATGTTTGTTCAAATTTATATAACATCTGTCGAACACATACAACTACTTGTGTTTCGGCAAGTTTTTTTTTTTCGGTGTTACGACTTTACTTTTTCAATTAACATTCTTTCACAGTGAGGAAATTTAATGTCTGATATACAAGAAAGAAAAGGTATGTAACTCAAACTTACCAGGCCCCAATATCACGAAAATACTTTTTTTTTCGGTGTTACGACTTTACTTTTTCAATTAACATTCTTTCACAGTGATAGGTGTAATATCAAAATAACATGATACATATCATACCTCCTCTAAGCAATACTTGCAAAGTGTTTTCCTATCATGCTAGATTAATTATAAGGTTGTTTTTTGTTTTACAAAGTACATGTCGATGTACAAAGCTGATATTCCCATGTATTCTTTGCTACTTACAATTTTGCTACCTCAATGTATATGATAACCATATATGGTTCTACACTTTTGTAGTGTTTTTAATAGTCACTGAAACTTGCACTTGCAAAGACATCTGGCTCATTGTTTGTGTCTAAAATGTTGATTATTATCATTTTGGGTATATATGAGATAAACAACATATCTGAGGAAATTTAATGTCTGATATACAAGAAAGAAAAGGTATGTAACTCAAACTTACCAGGCCCCGATATCACGAAAATACTTAAGTCAAATCTCAAACTCAGTCTCAACTCATGTCACCATATAAAAGCATAATTTTCTTCAAAATCTTTCAAGTTTTATACTTTTTGAAAATGTATTTTCTTAAAGAATTTGATAGAATATTTTTTTCCATATTTCAAAGAAAACTAATTCTAGAGCAAAAAAAATAATTGAGTATTTTATAATACATAATTGTACTCATATACTTTTTTGGCTGTAGAATAGATTTACCTTGGAATTTGGCCAAAGGCTTTTTAAAGCATATTCTATGATAGAATGTGCTTATAAAACTGTAAAAAACATGTATGATTTTTAACAAATGTTGATGCTATGTGGTATAATGTGTTGAGGCTGAGTTTGAGATTTGACTTAAGTATTTTCGTGATATTGGGGCCAGATTTCACGGTCGAGTCCAGTTTTTTAGTTTCTTAATCAACATACAAACAGTCCATTTTAAAATAGGTGACATGAAAAGAGGAGTCAATTCCCTTTAAAATGGTATGCAATATGTTGGTATAACTTTATTGTCTATTAGACAAACAAGCCAAATCCAATGTCACATTCTCGTCTTTTTCTGTAGTCAGAAACTGTACAGCAAATTCTAATTTTCAGTGTGTCCCCGTGTAAACAGGTCTACACACAGAAATATTTAAGTTATTTTATGCTTCCGATATAAAGAAAATACAATTCCGTTCCGATATCCATAAAAAAACGCCACGATTTTATGAACAACAGTATCAGTCTTCAAACTTAATCCACTTCAAAATTTCGTAAAAGGCAGCCATATTCGTTACAAGCGCTAAGATGATGAAATTAAGCAAGTTTCAAGTTTTATTTTCATCATGGCATGCGGCAGATTTCACAAGTGCTAGTGTTACGTGGACGGAATGTGTTCCGCTAACTTTTGAAATATAAACATGTTATCTTACTGATTTTTCTTGTTGAAACAGAGGAAATAATCCTTAAACTAAGTGTATCTGTCATTTTTTATATAAATTTCATTCTTTAAATGGTTAAAATTATCAATAAAACAAGAGCATGTAAAGTGGACCACGTTTCATCAACGTTTTTCAAGTTGTATTTTTTGCCATTAAACATTTGAAAAAAGTGCTGATATAACTCATTTTCTTTTATTAGTCATAATGAAATATGGATTCATTTGAATTTTTAAAATATCTGTTATATTTCCATAGATATCATACAATTTCAAATACCTTCCATTTTTGGCCGCTATGTGTTCGTTTTTTCCCCACATAATCTTTAATACATGAAATTGGTAACATTTAGTAAGTTGTAGATGGTCATATATGTATTTACTTTAAAAGATGAACATAAATTATATTTCAGTTAAATATTTTTAGTTATTTATACTTAAAAAAAATAAAAATTGCTAATGTTATGGAAAGACGGATGCTAATGTGACAAACACGGAAAATGTCCGGCAAGTGTTACAAGTAGGACAGAACACCAGAATTGCTAATGTTACAGAGGACTGAAACTGTAATTAATACTGTTATATTGTACATAACATTGAGCTTTTACATGTTTAATTATTATTAACCCTATCATTAATATTACAATTATGTTTATATTGCATTAACACAATATTATATACATGTTTTACTATTTTATACCATAAACATCTTCAGTTTCATTTCTTTTATTAGATGTATACATACATGTATGCATGTGAATATTAACAACAGGTATGCACCCTTAACCCATTAGCTACTCCCTGCTGTATGCTATGGTGCAATGTAACACAACAGCAAAGTAGGCAAATGTTGTGACTTTGTGCTTTTTCTCTAATACCTGGTTTATCCAACTGTCAACCTAGTAGTTAGTAGCTTGCTTGCTGCACATTTCATAACATGCCCATTTCTGTATTGGGTTTGAGTATTTCTAGCTTATTCTTTTCTTTCTGTATAAATATGTAGATTTTTTATGTTATTAATACATCAACTGCTAGAAATGTTCCCCAGCCTGAAAGCTGACTGGTTAGCCAGGCAACCACAGTGTAAGTGGACCTGGGGGCTCACCATAGCATTCTAAGTTTTCAGAGCATTAATTGCAATCCAGCTTCAATATATTGGTACATACAAAATTGAAATTAAACAAGTAGTAACTTCTTAACTCTCTTTTATTTTCAAACAACAGTTTATCGACATATACATGTACATGTAATTACTATCGCAAAGCCTATCGCAAAAATATCGCTATAATTCAATAACTGGTATCGATCAAACAATAGTATTCTTGAAAAAAATCTAAGCTACCAACGCAAGAGAGATGAGCAGGCTTCAAAGTGTCGATAAGAAAGTAACCACCCAGCTCCATAAGAGGCTGTTTATATTCATATAGATATCATACAATTTCAAAGACCGTCTATTTTTGGCTGCTATGTGTTGGGTTTTTTAAGATAGATATGTTTTCTTATAAATTTATATGATTAAGATGCTGCACAATATAATGTTGTCATAATAAAGGTGGACAAAAATCATAGTCTTCACTCTTAGATTAATTTTGTTTAATGAGTTCACAAAAGATTTTGCCTAGATTAAATTTGCCTCCTAAATGTTTCATCTTGAATTGACACTGACTCCTTAAAGAGTTAACCATTAATTGACTGTAAACAAAGTCTGATACATAAAGCATATATACAAAATATTATGAAACCTATATTTGCCTATTCTCAATGTTAGACCTTGAACTGATCTTGACATATCAAAATATGGGTTAGACTAACGAAAATCACAACTGTCACTATATGCAAAAAGGTTCCATTTTTTAGAATAAAACACTCAATTCTTTAATATTAAGTTTAAACTGATAATATAATCTTGACCCGGCTGCTGTCAGAGATGGGTACTCCAGAGAACGACTAATGTTCATGTTTTCTACAAAGAAAGGCTTCTCTTCCAGAGTCCAAGGGCTAGCTCTAACTTTTTTGAGGCACTGTACCAAGACACCAACGCCAGGAAGCGCTTCCATGTTGTTAGGAGTCTGTATAACCTGTGAATATATAACAATAGAATTAGGAAAGCATCTCAAACTAGCATTACAACTTTGACAAAAACTGCTCTGCTTGGACCATTTGGACATAGTTACTAGCCTTTTATGCATAACATCCTTTTTGTTACTATCTGAAAAATTGTTATGTTGATGCTTTCATTACTGGTGTTGTCAAACAGAGATTGTTGCCAATAACAAAAACCTGGAACAATGGGATTTTACATGCATTTTCACTGACTAAACTTTTTCATCTGAGTGTACATGTATAGATATTCAAAACTGCCATCTGAACAGATTTAACTACCAAATCCAACAATCAACAGTCTGGATAGCTGCATTGAAAAATTAGAAACACAAATTTATAAACTTGAACAAAAAATTAAACAGTAATAACGCAAGGCTTACAATGCATGGGCAATTTTGGCTGCCAAAAGAATGAAGTCTCCAACTGTGCACCTATCAATTAGTATTGTAATATTCAGTTTGCACGAGTATGTATATGATAGATTGTTGCTAAGCTCAAAAAATGGAAAGCATGTTTTTCCGTCTCAATATTGGATCCACATTTCAACCGAAAAGAATTGCATTTAATTTTTAAGTCATTTAATATAGTCAGTATTACATTAACCCTATGCATGCTGGGTAAAAAATGTTGCCTGCTCAAATGTTGTCTGCTTTGTTTTCCTGTCAATTTACTTAAAACTTGGAGGAAATATTGACTGAGTGGCAAACAGCTTGGAACCTGACCAGACGCAGAGCTACTCGGCATCTGGTCTGGTTCCAAGCTGTTTGCAAAAACTATAATATCGCCGCCAGCATGCTAAGGGTTAACCTAGTACAGCTTTATACTACATTTCATGGTCAGTAAATGCATTAGTTGTTACATGTTAATGTTATAAGACTATACAAGGCTAATTTAATTATATGGTTTGTTTGTTTGAATGTTCAGGCTAAAATATGTTGTCAAGACTGTGGTTTACAAGACTGAGAGCATAATAATCTGAGGCTATGTATAACTTACTTATTAGCGTCAATAGTGCTCAGTGAAACTGCTTCATGGTTTATCTGCTGATTGTCATCAGTAATCTGAAACGATATACAAACGTTTAGACAATATGCTCATGTAATAATCTACTGTGGCAAACACTTACTTGTAAGTAAATATAACAACAATTACTGAGTAACACACACCTCATGAACAGGGTTATCAGCACAAATCTGGTCCACATCAGAGGTAATATCCATGTTGTTGTCCCCAATTTTCGTCTCAGTAACATGCGATTGGTCTGCTTGTTGCATCTTGTCAGTGTTCTGAAAAGATATACAAATGTTAAGACAATATGGTGAGGTTACATTACTGTGGCAAACACTTACAAGTTACATAAGAGCAGGTTAACAGAACAATTACTGAGTAACACACACCTCATGAACAGGGTTGTCAGCACAAATCTGGTCCACATCAGAGGTAATATCCATGTTGTTCCCAATTTTCGTCTCAGTAACATGCGATTGGTCTGCTTGTCGCTTGTCGTAAGTGTTCTGAAAAGATATACAAATGTTAAAATAATATTACAATCTACTGTGGCAAACACAGAATGGCACAATTTCAATTACAGAACCACAGAATCTTACCAATTTATATGTTGTTGTTTTTTTGTTTTTTTTATTGGTCATCTACTAAATAAGGACCATTTAAATACCTTTGGTGCAAACAGTCCAAATATACTATTAATTGACTTGTTAAAAGCCTTCAAACAGTATTTCGTTCATCAGTCACGTTATCACAATAATATATTCAGTCCGTATCATAACACTAGCAAAACATTTCTGTCCATTAATAACGTTATCAAAATTATGAATTGTCTTCTAAATAACGATAGCAAATGAATTTGTGTCCGTAATATAACGATCGCAAGAGTATCAACTGAAAATCTAAATTCTATTCGTTTTCATTTGCAAAGCTGGTGTTGGTTGTGCAAATAAACGTTCCGAGAATTTGAAAAAGTACAAACACGCGATAAATTACATCAGAATATCATCGAACACGAGTCATCATTGCTAACGTCATCTTTTTCTATCGTTACCAACAATGGACAGAAATATTTGTAACATTTTCAACGGCTAATTGTTGTTTTATTACGCTACTGAGATCTGTTTACATACCCGCCTGGGCGCCGCCATTTTGGTTCACGGAATGAATAATGGGAAATCACACGCAATTCGCGAGTGATACGGTAATTTTTCATTGCAATCGTTATCGACAAACCGGACAGAAAAAAATTCCGTAACGATAGCAAAACAATTATCAAACCTGTTGATAGTAAAAATCGTTGTGAGATTGTTCTAAATGGTCGAAAACCTTTGGTGTTGAGTTTTGCAATATTTAGGTACGGCGCTCCCGTAAAACGAAATATAAAAAAACTCTGGCCTTATTTCCAGGTCACAACCTCATTGTTATTTTATTTGATATGTTATGTATGTTTGTTATTCATGTCGGAAAATGGCTCATTGAGCTAATGTTTCTTGTTAACACAAACCCGACTTTAAATAAAGATCCTTGTATCTTGTATTGAGAAGCCATGCACAAAGTTATTTTGGAAATTTGACATCACTGATTGCAATGTTACATACTTTCGCTAGCTTGAGCAAAATAACATATCACCTCCGTACGGTAACATATACAATTTTATCAATAAAACATCAATGCCTTTTTTCGCTTTAGAACAGTTCATCTTTCAGATCATTAAGGTGTAATGAAAAAAAAAAAAAAAAGACTGAGACATTCGCCTTGCTTCACGCCTAACAAACGTTCGAATACTTATCCTGTCTCATGTAATAATTAAACATGCCTTTTTATTCTTCATATTATTTTCCGCTATGTTATGCTTTTCCAAATGATCGAACGTTTTAGAAAAGTCGACAAATCAGCAAAATAACTTCTGCTCACCTAATTAAACACATGGCTGGTCATGCTATTTAATAGAAAAAAATGTCTATTGTGCCCATTTTGGCACGAACCCCAGCTTGAACTTCAACGTAAATATACTTACTTTCAGCCCATTGAATAAGGCGTGCATTAATCTATATTGTAAATTTACCAACAACACTTAGCATATCATCTAAAAACCTTTCTTGTGAATTTAAATAAATAAACCATTCTCTCCATTTGTCTGGAAAATAGTCCATGTTAAACTTTTATAAAATTCTATTCAAAATGTTATGCAGTACTTGACCTAATACATTTTTACCATGAAAAATAAATTCGTTTATGGTTTTATTTGGTCCTGATCGACCTGCGGCCCACATTAAAATATTATATTCTTAAGTTAATACAAGTTTAAATTATACTCTTCGGGTGGAAAAATCTTTATTTTAGATTATTTATTGGATTAAAATAATTAGTGAATTAATCGAATGAAACATTCCGAGGAAATTCGATAACTCCCTGATATCGGCAGATCCTTTTGTGAAAGTCTTTTGTATTGTGTCTGTTATCATTGCATTGTTTACCGAACATCGCCCTTGCGATCGACACACACAGAAAAAGCAGCAAACGTTCAATATCAACATTACACCCTTAGTAGCAATTTCAATTAAACAAGAAGTTCAGCAAGTCTTTTTCAATGAATTACTATCATATAAACCTGCAATATAACTACCTTTTTCTAAACCTTACATTTATAGAAACAAGTCCAAAGCATTTTTATAAGTTGTTTGCGCGTGTACTACGTTTTTTAGTTTTATTAGAATTGTTTTCCCCTAATATTGAAACAATATAAAACCAACTCATCAGGAATTCAATCGTGCGTAATAAATGAAGCAAACTGAGTTAAAATAATCTGACTAACATTACAATAATCTACTTAGCCCGAGTCGTTATTACTCATGTGTGTACAAGCAC
This sequence comes from Mya arenaria, assembly GCF_026914265.1. Taxonomy (NCBI): domain Eukaryota; kingdom Metazoa; phylum Mollusca; class Bivalvia; order Myida; family Myidae; genus Mya; species Mya arenaria. The sequence goes on from NC_069134.1 coordinate 67,701,981, forward strand.
CGGTGTATTTACACACTATGCCATTTGCAACTCTAAGACCTCTCGGTTTTAAAAAGTCTAACAGTAGCGAACCGTTTGAATGTGTCCCTTTATCCGTTGATATTCGCGGTAATTCATCATCCGCATCAAAATACTCGGGTTGCGGGGGGGGGGGGGGGGGTACACGTATTCCGAATCTGCAATGGTTTAAGTGAGATTTTTGAGTCCGATATGCAAGATGGCGACAAAACAATGAAAAGTACTGTGTATCGTTATTCAAGTCTTGTTTGAGTATAATGCCTTTTTAAATCGTTTAATATACATTCAACTTGGTAAGATCATGCCTACTGGATAAACTAGGCACATTGTAACAAAGACTAAGATAGAGGTCTGTACCAGATTTGAAATAATCACCATTTAGTTAAATCCAAATGTGGGAATCTGTATATTTGAAGATAGTAATGTTGTCAGGGCCAATTTCTCCCTAACATATACAATAACACACCCTGAAAAACATGTGGTTCCTGAAAAGCTGAAGACCTTTGTTTATGTCAGCATTGTACTGTTGGCTGTGTTAAGTAACCTAGACCATGAATCTAAGAGAAACAAGTCTTGAAATGAAACCACAATTAAAATAATATAAGCTTAAATACTAATACTAATTTATATAAATGAGGTTTATAAATGGTATCAGTGACATGTTTGAATTCCTTCGACGCAATCAGCTACATGACATTTACAGAAAAACTGATTCAGTAGAAATCGAAGAATAAAAAAACAATCCTACTCCTACTTCATATGTTAACGAAACACTCGAGCTTTCGTCCAGGGGATTAGAGGAGAATCTTTGGAAAATGCCCGAGCGCTCCGGTAGTGTGTCGAGCATTTGAGAATTTAAGTCAGTGATTTTATGCTAGATCATTTTCGCGTGCGTACATCTTCTTGGGTTCCACATAAGAGCTTATCCCTCACTTAATGGACTATTTGAAATTGTGGGCACTTACAAATGCATGATATAATAACATATTTATATTGTTTCGGACCTGAACCCTCCTTGGAATAAAATAAATCCAATGTACTTGGGAATTTTACAGAATGATTAAGGAAACACATCAGAATAATTAAAATCAATACTCACGTGTAATCTTAAACTATTACTACAGTTACCAAGTTTATAGCAGTCTGGAACAATACAACAGTGATAAGGGATAAAAGAGCTTAACTTTAAAAGACTAATATCCATCTTTCCAGAAGTATTTATCCGCTTCAAGAAAGTAAAACTATCCTCAAGCGAATAACAAATTTCCCACCCATCGTGATTTACATTATGATGAGCATTGCTTATTTGGCTTTAAAAATACTATTCGTAAATTAACTTAAAACACTACTAAGTTCCATTAATTCATCAAACTTATCTGACAAAGTTAGCGAAGAAATCCAGCACTAAACATATGAATTTTCAATAATAGAAAATATATGCAGCCATTTTTTTATTGATTCGGTGAACGTCGGACTCGGTCATTATGTGTCGTTCATGAATATGATTGTGGGTAATTCTGTGAGTATATAAGAGCGGCAAAAGCTCATTTGAACGATGCTACCCGAAGTAATAACATTGAGTTGACATCATGGAACCAGCTACTGTTCAGGAAACCACTTCTGCAAGGATACCAAATTGGTATTCGGTCAGCACCCCTCTATCTTCAGTACCAGTTCTGTGCCGAAAACCATTTTGGTTTCATTAGCCACTTACCTTATACCTATATCCTGAGAATACCATATTGGTATAGATCTCAAAAGACGAAAACAACTGACTGACATTTTATTAAGTGTAATAACCAAATCTGGTAACTTCCCTACTAACAGTGTCTAAGTGTATTAACCACATCAGGTAACTTCCATCCTAAACCGTGTCTAAGTGTAATAACCAAATCTGGTAACTTACAGTGTCTAAGTGTAAAATTCACATCTGGTTTCTGATACCATACTTAAGTGTTTAAGTGTAATAACCATTCTTTCATACAAACAGTGTCTTAAGTGTTATAATCAAATTTGGTAACTGATTCCATACTTACATTGTTTAAGTGTAATAACCAAATTTGGTATCTTCCATGCTAACCGTGTGTAAGTGTTATAACTACACCTGATATCTGATACCATACTTAAGCGTTTAAGTGTTATAACCAAATCTGGTAATTTCCATATACCTCGTGTAAACTAAGTACACATACCAAATCTGGTAACTGATACAATACTAAGTGTTTAAGTGTTATAACCACATCTTGTAACTTCCAACCATATCGTGTTTGACTAAGTGTTAATAACTAATCTGGTATAATTATACAACATGCATATAAGTGGAGTACTTACTTAATAACATCTTTTGTCAACGTTAGAACTGCCTTGATCAAACCTAGTGAATAACAACTAAACATATTACCAGATCAGTACTATCTTCAACATAGTATTATCAACTAGCTGCCAGCCACAATCTAACCTGATCTGATAGATCACTCAACCACCGACCCTAGCTACATAATTTATATTAAGCATTGGACAATAAACACTGAACGATATCAGCCCTAACGACCAGGACGGGCTCTATCGCTACCTGATACAAGTCAACCACACGTGGGCACAACAACGCAACAGACGTCTCTGTGACGATATACCATAAGAACTGTATTAACCATTTAGAGGGAGACGTTATGGACTATCGGATGTTACCTTACGAACTGCTCGGAATAAATTGCTACCAATGAATTAAATACCTATGAAATTCATATGTTAGTTACAGTTTAATAAAAGTATTGAAGAATATCGCCTCTTTATCTGAGTCACCGAAGGTTAATCGAAAGCCAGGTTCAAACGGACCCTGTTACACTAGCTGTGCCGTAAAAAAGTCATAAGCTGGGTCCTAACAAATGTTGGCAGCAGTACTTGTTTGACAGTTTAAAAGAGGAATTTGGAACTGATGATAAACTTTCAAAATGGATGACCCAGAAGAGACAATCAAAAGACCTGACTAAAAATCCAGCATGTCTATTCTAAAAATGGAGACGATTTAGGCGATACTCATTTAGTTAAGCATAGCATAAACACCGGCAATTTCAATATTTATGCAAAAAGCTACAGAAACATGCTCAGTAGCAAAAATCTTAAACATAAACCCGGTTTAGTGGCAATGGGCAAACGCCAAAGATATAGAACACAAAAACCAAGCCCATGAGAGACGTAAGAAGTTCCCTAGGATTGAGTTCCTACTACCGACGATTTGTGCCACAATTTTCTACTCTAGCTAAACCATTGCATAAACTAACTGAGAAAGGGGCTAGTTTTGATTGGAATAACCATTGTGAACACTCATTTGTCAGTTTAGTTTAAACTTTATTTAATTTTACAACGTTTGTGAAACAAGCTATTCCAACTTTTATTAATCACTCTCGTTGGCACGATGTTGCGCGAGATTGTAGTCTTGTGATGACGGGGGAACCGGAGAACCCGGAGAAAACCCACTTGTCCGGCTGAGTGACCACTAACCAAACTCACATGCGCCCAGGCCGGGAAACGAACCCGAGTCGCCTTGGTGAGAAAAGAGTGCACTAACCACTGCGCTAGCCGGTTCAGTAAAACATTTTCACCATTACTTGTACGGACGGTAATTTACCGTACGATCTGATCATGGTGCCTTAAGATGGCTCACCAATTTTATGAATCCAGAAGGACAAATGGCCAGGTGGCTAGATATTTGTCTTTATACGATTATGTTATCCAGCATCGTGCTGGACGGGTTCATTCCAATGCGGTTGCCCTTTCGAAACGTCCTTGTCTTGATTTGAGCTGCAAGTACTGCAGCCAAGCTAAAGAGAAGTATTCTGTGTCATTCGTCAGAAACCTAGAATGTTGGTTGGCAAAGGAAAAATGTTCGGCAGAAGCAAACGAGGGCCTTACCAGTGTTTGTATGAACGTTGCTCGCGAAGTGTATAACGACAGTAGGGGTGTAGTTTTTACCAAAACTAAATCTGGTGATGGTAACAAAAAGGATGGTTCCACGTCCAGTGGTGGACTGATCAACCAAGGTGGGCGTGTTTCATCGGAAGTAAGAAGTACATCATGTACTAGTGTAGGCTGTCCAAGGGGCATTGAATCTGGTGACACCAATCTCCATGAACAGGTACCTTCATCTGAGAAAGTGTCCAACGATAAAAAGAGACATCTAGCGCAGTGTTGAGTATTGATTCCTTAAGAGAGGCACAGAAGAAAGACATAGCTCTTAGTTTATTATGCGAATGGAAGCGTGTCAATAGAAAACCAGACTGACATGAAGTTGCGCCGCAGTCTATTATTGGAATCAGATGGATTCTCTTGTCTTGTCTGACGATAATGTTTTGTACTATGACTGGGACCATGTGGAAAAACCTAATATTAAACAAAACGTCTTGCCAACCGGTATGCAACAACAAGTGAAACGTGAGATACGCGATGCTAATACTGCGGGACATTTTGGCGTTAAAAGAACACTTAAGCGAATCAAGTTACGATTATTTTGGTATGGAATGAAAGAAGCTGTTAAGCAATGGTGTAGGAAGTGCGATGTGTGTGCTGCCAAGAATGGTCCATCAAAGAAAGCAAAAGTAGGAATGAAACAGTATATCGTTGGGGCTCCTCTAAATAAATCGCTATGGATATAATGGGACCCTTTACGAACAGTGATCAAGGCCACATGTATGTTTTGGTGGTTTTTGATTATTTAACTAAGTGGTTGGTAACGTCTCAGTTGTTTACTGAGATGTGCGAACTTCTGGGAACTGATAAAAACCAAGACCACAGCATTTCGACCACAAGCCCACGGACTTGTGGAAAGGGCGAATAGCACTATTCAGATCATGTTATCAAAGTTTATTTCCGACAATCAGCGTAACTGGGACACAATTCTTCCAATAATAAATTTGGCATACAACTCGAGTGGACAAGAAAGCACAGGATATTCCCCTGCTTATCTTATGTTCGGACGAGAGTCCAATCTTCTCGTGGATCTTGCTCTTGGGTGTCCTTGTGAACAAGAGAAAACCCCATATGTGTATCATAATTACGCGTCTGAATTACACGACAATATGATCGAAACTCATGAAATCACCCGACGAAAATTTTGAAATCTAGTGAAATTGTTAAAAGGATATATGACCACAAAGCAGTTGAACATTATAGTGTTGGTGATTTGGTGTGGTTAAGTAATAACCTGAAGTTAGGCAAGTTGTTAGTCGCAAACTTTCGCGCAATTAGCTCGGACCATACACGGTCATTGGAACAATAAATGGTGTCGCTTACCACATACAGCGAAACGCTCATTCGAAATCAAATAGTATTCATCATGACCGCCTGGAAAAGTATAATGACACACAATCCTCCCGGTACGCACCTCCAAATAACTAACTAGTTAGTTCTGTTACAAAATTGTTTCTTGTCTATTTTCAGTACAAATGCAAGATATGCAAAAACAACTACTATGCCTCATTCTCAGCTTTCAGTAGGCATGCAATTGAAGTGCACCCGGGGTTTAAGCACAAGTTTAACACATGTGCCGCCATACTTTCACGTACGAATAAGAACCACGAATGTCGGGAAGCGTCATTTGTCCTTGTTAATAATTGTACGGGAGGCACTGGCTCTACTGTTGAGTACCAATTTCATAAGTGGAAGGTGAACTGTTTAAGTGGCCTTCATGAAAAAGTGACCCTTATTTTGAAGCCCACAATAGAAGAGAGGTTCGAAGAGTACTTCGGGAAACATACTCCAATGATTTCACCTGTTCCCTTTCCAAGGGTTATTATTTCGGATGACTCAGTTCCAATCGACGATGGACAAATATTAATAGCCACGCGAATCAACTTCCCAATCACCTCTACTCCCTCTCAAACTAAAAAAAAGACAATCTCAAAAACGCATTTTAGCGACCATATTCACTAAATGTAGAAGCAAATGAACACAAGAAAAGCAGACACACCAGTGAAACAATGAAAGACCGAAAAGTGGAAAATCCAAAGAAAACTGAAAGTTCCCTAGAGCAAACCAAACCCAAAGAAACACCTTAAATTAATCAACTAAAACCAATGAGAACAAGAAAGAAACACCAAAATGTACAATGCATAGTGAAACTTGAAATCTAACGACAAGGATCAAAATAAAGACGATTTGAAAAGGGCAATCAAAACAAAGGAAGAACCTAAAGCGCATGCAAACCAGACAACTGAAAGATCATCGGTGACAATCAAGGCTGTAGAAACTCTAAAACAAACAAAAGAAACAAGTAATGTAAAGAAACCACTCAAGAAACAGGAAGACAAACAATGTCAAGCTGAAATGATTCCAATCAACAAATTGCCAATTTTTGATAAAAATCATATCTGCACACCATTGGTTGACGAAGAGGACTTAAACAACGTGATCACCCTGAATGTAGGTGGGGACAGTGTTTAAGACCACCGGCAACACATTGGTACAAGTTCTAGAATCACCACTTGCCTCGTTGCGGAACCAGGCCTTCTTCGATAGGGACCCAGAACCATTACGTTTTGTGCTAGGATATCTACCCAATGGAGCTGCCCTAGACATCCGAACCCTTCCTCGGGACTTACCTCTCTTGCATCGAATTTATTATGATTCACTGTTTTATTAATTGCCTGGACTTACGCAGTTGGTTGAATTGAGGATAAACAACCAGGCAATGTAAAACAAACGAAGAATTTCTCTTGACCGTGGAGGACAGTTAGTTTTTTTTTACCATTAATATTGTTGTATTCTAGTCAGTGTTCATGATGACAGAAGAAAGTGTTTTTAATCTAGTCAATGACAGAAAATATCCATAGTGATTATATTTGATGGACATAAATTATACACGACTAAGGTGTTTATATAGTTAATGCTGTTCACGTGTAGTTAACTGTTTTAGGAAGAGGATTCTCAAGATTTGTGCGTGCTTTAAATTGTTCAGTTATAAGCTAGGGATGGCAACGAGTACTCGATCAATCAACCGAGTACCCGATTACCAAATCACTACTCGATTACTCGAAAAAAAAAATGTTTATAAAATTCACCAAATACATGATTTACAGATGTTAGTATCAGATTTGGCGCGTTTCCAAGAAGACAATTGACGGTCCCTCTAATCCCCACTGTGAACATAATTGACCCTAATAAATTAATTGACAGTTGTTGTGAGAGTTGCAAATTGTCAAACAAATGGCCCTAATTTGCAAATAGCACTGATGTCAATTAGCGAAGTTTTACATCTCTTACACAATTGTATTGTTTGCCTATAAGAGGGTTTTCACTAAACAATAGACGTTGACGAGCGAATTAGTAACGACCGTTACGAGCAATGATTCTTGAATGGGCGTATTTTTGCAATGCTTATCACAATTGATTGGTGGATATCTTAATTCAGGAATTTTGCATATTAATAAGGTAAATACCAATATTTCAGTATATTTTTTTTTAAATAATACTTAGTAGAGTAAACAACTAAACAAATTTGTAATTAATTTTCGTTCATTGTCATTCTGATTGTTGTTCATTATTGAGTTATTCCTGATCATTTAGACGCTTGAATATGATTTCCATTTATATTGAAGTACATATATATATATATATATATATGTATAAAATGATATGGAAAAGGACAAATTAAAAGCATGAAACAACATTTGTTTTCCTTTTATTGATTTCTCTGTTAAGGTACATAATGACAGTCTTATTAAAAGATAAAAATGGCCAATATTACGACCAACGCACAATATACATGAACTATACATGTATAAACGAACTCGTCTTTCCCGAAAACCAATTCAAGTTATCCGAGAAATCGAGTACCCGAGTACTCGATCGGAAGATTGTCCAAGTACTCGAGTACCAATTTTACTACTCGTTGCCATCCTTAGTTATAACTTGTTCATTCCAAAAATTAAAAAAAAGTTTAAAACTTTAGCTGATTGTTTTGAAAGAGATTGGGAAGTGACATACATATATTGTGTTTCCTAATAAGCGTCTTCGCTAAAACTTAACTTGCCAGGTTTTGGAAACCAAATTCAAACTTGGAAGAGGCCATTGTTACGGACCTGAGCCCTCCTTGGAATAAAATAAATCCAATGTACTTGGATATTTTACAGAATTATTAAGGAAACACATCAGAATAATTAAAATCTCTCTCTCTCTCTCTCCCTCCCTCCCCCCCCCTCTCTCTCTCTCTCTCTCTCTTTCTCTTTATTCGGTTTAACACTCACTTGATGTTGTTAAAAGTTGGCACTTCCACCAGGGTGTACTTACTTGAAACTCACATACATATTTAAATGTATCTTGTTAAGCAATGAATGCACTAAAATAGGGGAATTGTATGGTTAGCTCAACTTTTGATATAGGAAAGAGATGAGGTATAATTTTAAAAAAATAGGATTTTATTTATGTTATGACTTTTTCAAATGAAACCAAGATATGGCGTTGTCGATATTAGTCGCATTTGCATTTTGACATTCAACTGATCTTGACCTTTACATGTTATATTTTTAAATGATTAGAAGTTTAGGAAGAATAGTTATGACATCTATTCATCAACATATGTTGCGTTGTAATGCTTTTTGGGCAAATTTTCCCCCTGGGGTATTTTGGACACGTTTATATGGTAATTGATACCATTGATTTTTTTTACTAAAATGCAAATAGTTTGTGTTGAAAAGAACATTAGACAATGGTGAGGCAATCTGTATTTTATTTTACTCTTGTTCACTTACTTTTCTTATATTGCTTTAATATAAAAAAAATATATATATATCGGTACCACTCACAAAATGAATATTTTCATACTGTGAAAAATTACCGAAATACGATAAATTACCGAAATACGCTAAATTACCAAAATACGTAGATAATTACCGAACAATACAGACAGAAACCGACTTCTTTCCTTTGCTCCAATTCAAATATTCTCTCACAAATATTGTCCCTACTAAAATCCACCAACCCTGTTCTTAACCCATATACATATAAATTCACCTCACTCGCGCACTATACAATTGCATGTACCTTATCCGAACTGAATTTTTTCCCGAAATAGAAGCTTTCTTTGATCAAAAGCGATGTAGAAATACACTTTTAAATACGTTTAGAATAATTATAAATCACAAAGTGCCTTGAAACAAGTATGGGCTAATATTGACGTTTTCAGTGAAATCCCTTAAACCCAGGGGCATACCTAGTCATTCTCCAATACGCCCAGGCGTACAAATGAATTAAGGTTCCCGAAAAATGGCCAGGAAAAAGTCCCACGTCATGGGATATTGGTCCCGCTCCAACCCCGTATATTTTTTTTGGACGAGAATATAGAAATACATTTTTTCACTGCTCTCAAGTGTACGGGCACACATTTCAAAATGCTTCAGGTACGCCCCGCTTAAAGCTATATATATATATCGAAAAATGTTAGTTTCTAAAAATAAATTTGAAAAATACTTATTAGTAGCATGATATTTTAATATAAAACATTCATTATATCAATCACGTTTGACATTCATTTGTGCGAGGTTTATGCTTTTTTAAATGATAAGTTACCAACATAAAATAATTTGCCATTTGCTCACTTAACGTCTTTCCAATCTAAAAATACGAACTTGTCATTTGTCATTTACAAGTGAGGGGAAGGGATGAGTATTCATGCACTTGCCAATTTATTTCTATATTACTGCGCCGTACCATAATCAATACACGACAATTTTACTGAAGACTAGTGCATTGTTTGACCACGAACGTTGTCATGTCATAAATTATTTCTTTCTATGCACAAATTATAACCCAGAAGCGTATTATCACATCCTTTAGCGATTATCAGCATTTTAAGCGGGTTTTCAAATAATCCTTTTATTATAAACAGTAACAACTAATACATGTTTAGCTGTTTAGAGCCTATTCAATGAAAATGGGTCAATGTCACTGCAACAGGTTATAAAAGGTAACGTTATCGCATAATTTAGACTGCGTTATCGGGGTTTGATCATGTTCAATGATAGCTCTTTTATGAATGGGGAAGGATCGGATAATCGGTATCTTATCTCTGAACAAAACTGTCAAGTAGTTCAATGCGTGTGTTTTCCCTGTAGCTGGGAGCTCCAGTGTTCATCAGCAATGTTCTGTTTTATAATGACCTGATAATATTCTATGTATCATAATCACACCGACCAGTTTCACACGATGGTCTTATGGTAATGGGCTTGACTACCAATACAGCGGTCATGCTGCAGCCGTTTATCACAAATTCCTGTATGTTCATGTATAAAGGGACAGAAGTTTCTTACTGACATAATGTCACGTATACCGACAGAGTTCATGCCTAAAACAAGTATATGAAATAAAAACAAGGGGTACCTGTCCTTGTCTTTAAGAATATGTTCTGTTTCGATTTTTCGTTAACGTCTTTAAATTCTTTCAGACAAGTTTTATCAGTTTTCCCCACCCACACAGTCCTTCGGATGGTACTTAAACGGCGATGGCGTGTTTCACTTCTATATGCAAAAAGTAGTAAAGGTTAGATTATAAGGTAGTAAAACTACCCGCGTATTCAGATTCTCCGTTTTCCCACTCATTTTTCACTGGGGCCGTTGTATTTTACCATAGCAGTAACACAATATGTCTTTATTAAACAATGCAACTGGAACAGTGTTTATTCATGTCGTCTTGATAAGATGATCATTTGACCATAGTTTAAAGTAAATCTTTCAACGGGTTTAAAACTTGTTGAACAGGCACACAATCCTGTGACATTGAGAGCGTGTGGAGAAATGGGTTTTGTGTGTTGGGTTAATTAGGTGAATGATATAACCAATTAAGGACTAATATCCTGTTATTTTACTTAAATGTTGAGTCAACACAGACGGCATCATCATTATACTTTACATAAAGAATATTCTTTCATACTTTAACTGTATACTTCTGCAACTTCGGTAGCATCACGATATGTGGTATTCAAGAACTATACATATAACTTGGCGGTCTAGGTCTGAATGTCTATGTCAAAAATATTCTGGTTGCTGTGGGGAGCGAACCAACGACGATACAGCCAAGAAAAAAATAGTTAACTGACATCTTAGCCACCAAGACTTATGTAATTGCTGAAGGATATTTAAACTTTTATCGAATACATTTGTGACACCACGTAATAATGTCTATCAACCAATCACGTTACTACCTTTTGATGAATCGCGTTCTAACTTTGTTTTCAAAATTGTGGTTTCAAAGGGAATATTTGAGAAAATATCAACAATAGTTGAAGGGTTCCAGCTGCCAGTATCTTAGTTTAAACACCCCTGATGTTTTGTCACACTTTATTTTGTAATATTTTGTTTCGGTAAATATGCATTTTACAAACCATGACCGATTCCCTTTAACAATATGTTTATCAGAAGGATCTTTGGTCTAAATGCTTCTATCTAACAGGTGGAAAAACATACACTTTATTCAGACTTCCATAAGTTTATTGTATAGGGGCGGGTCCAGGAATTGACGTTAGAGGAGGCGTAACTTAAGCGTGCAACCTTTTGACAGAGTTTTATACAGAGATTATTCACAAATACATGGAGGCAAAAATGCCCAGCGTTTTTACAATGACAAACATAATAACATAGTGATCAAGGTACAGTTACAAGAAACTTTTATATGTACATCACACACATACACACACATTATTATACATGACATATCAATATATGAATATCACAACTATATGAAAAAAGACATAGGACGTTGTATTCATAGCGTGACGATTCTTTGAATGGAGTCAGTTTACCCATAATACATGTAACATGTTTCCCTAATTTGCGTAGCATTATACAAGTATACAGCAAGATTTCTATGAATATTATGACATGCGCCCCTACCCTATAACCGAAATGCATAATTATGGTTAAAAATGTTTGCAGGGATGTTTTTGGGAACTCCCACTAGAAATGTTTAACAATTCAAGTCAGAAATGGAGCATTTTAAGCGAAATTCACAAAAGAAAGCGAATACTTTTTTCTCTGATATTGACATAAAATGTTAAATCGGACGATATTAGGACGCCATTATGTATATGTATATATGAAGATTTTTTTACGCATCAGATAAGCCATACGGCCAATGAAGACAAACACAATTTTTATTTACAAATATTTACAGCGTGGTACATACACATACATGATGAGGAGAAGGCACACACTAATGTTTAAACAATGCTCTGAAGAAAACAATATTGCTTGTAATAGTAAGTCGTCTGACATTGCAAATACTATATACAATTATATTATCATAATATATATGCAAAAAGCTACAAAAACATGCTCAGTAGCAAAAAGTTTAAACATAAACCCGGTTCAGTGGCAATGGGCAAACGCCAAAGACATAGAACACAAATTCACAAACAAGAAACATAGAACAGCACACAACTCTACAAACAGCACAGTGCATAAATACTATAAATACACAATATACGTCAGACTTGAATTTTTAACAAAATCATTTAAAGGAAGATTTGATAATGGAATAAGATATTATGATAAGGGTATGCTTAGAATTATAACAGTTAAATGATTTACAGCTAAATATCGTTTGCGTCTGTTTATAAATTAAATGTGTAAATCTATTTACATATCTAACCATGCAGGGGCAGACCTAGCAACTGGTCGAATATGTTTAGGTAAAATAAAGAAAAAAACGTTTTCATACACACACGTGCTCTATCTTACTAAAAACGTGAGTAATTTAAACATGGCGATATAGCTAAATATCAATTCTTTCAGACTTTGAATAAAACAACTTGAACATAGCGATTGTTTAAACATTGATCGAGTTTTTTTTTTTTATATTTGCATTACATTGTAGGACACGAAGATATCGGCAATGTTTGGACGTGAATTAGCATAGCCTTTATTGATATCTTAACACCACTGAAATCTGTACGTGTAAAAGTTTGAATGAATGGAAATCATGATTTCAAAACAAACCTATACAGCTAGTTTAGTTTTGAAGACATTGCAACAACCTGACGGCGGTACATTTGTGATTGTACGAATACCACGTGCACGAACAATTATTTTATACACAAACAAAACACAATTCTAAAGCATTCAATGTTTATATTTACACTCTATACATATGTTCCCAATATTTCCTGCGGATGGTTCAATTACAACGCTGAAAGAGAGCTTCCAAGATAGTTAAACTTTGTATAAATTCGGTTTTTTGAACAGCGGCATCGTCAGTGGATTCACTTATTTCATCAAAATTTATATTCAAAAACAACAGAAAAAATCTCAGTAGTCATACATACATTTTACCGTAATAAAATTAATTTGACCAATTACAAGCGCCGTTTGTGTACTACCAGGGATAAACCGCTGATGCATTCAGATAATGGAAATGAATGCTATTGAAAATATATGCTTTTGTCGAACGAAACGCAGTAGGAGTATAAATGGTTCTACACCTCAACTGTGCTATTTCAAGCACACATCGGTGGTTATAAACGCTGTAGATGCAATTCACATTCAAGTCTGTGTGCTCGAAAAATGATATTTCAGTTTTTAAAGAAGCCGCATTCTTTGCGCGAGTTCATGGTGGTACCTCTGTATATTTCTTCTGTCAGACTCGCAGTACGCTCCTTCAGAACAAAGTCTTAAAGCGTTGCGAACACACCTCAGAGCAAACTGAATGTCAGTTTCCGCTTTCACGATCGCCTTGCAAAAATAGTAGATCATTTTTCTTCTGACCTCAATACCTAAAATGCATAACAGGGCAGTTATATAACAAATTAGCTTAGCATAAGATATCATTGAATGAATTGAATACATATTAGTATATCAGTTTTCGTAGAATATATATTGAATATTAGTATAGTGCGATATCACGTGTTTTGTTTAATTTCAATGTTTCGGCATTACGCCTTCATAGGGCCCAATTTCTCGAAACTTCTTAAGTCCCTTATAACAGGATTAAGCTAAGCTCACTATTTTTGGTTTTCAATAATGTGCGTTATATTTACTTCTTTAAGAACTTTTATACTTAAGATAGGAAATAAATATATGATAATCACAATAAACCATTTTCCTTTCATAAAAGTTCAATTTAAGTATGTATTTTAGCTAATTGAAATAAGTTACTTAAGCCTGTTAAGTTAAGAAGTTTCGAGAAATCGGGGCCATTAGATTAAATTTTATAAAAGCAAGTATTTTAATAATAAACAAGATGTTATCTGAGATGAGAAAGGCCTATAAAGATTGGTTCAATTAAATGATTGTTTTCGAATTGAAGATCCATTAAGGAGATTTAGAACACTTTAAGAAAGTAATCGGACGAAAGAAGCATATCACATAATAATAGTCACGGTCAAGTTGATTTACCTAACGTAAGCTCAATAGAAGAATACAACAATTTATTGAAACTGTAACAAGATTGAAGACATCAAATAAAATGTTATAACCTTCAAAGTAGTTGGTTTCCAAAATAGCCAGGTTTTCTTCAGCTTTCGTGCGACATGTTTGTGGAATTGGTACTGCAAAATCTATTTGAAAATCATTAGTTATCATTAAATAACTTTCAACATTGTTCAAAAGCGTTAGTCTTTTCCCATAAGCAATGTGTTCGTCAGCAAAATCTGAGCTAACAAAATGCTCTGCTCTTTCAAAATACTGCAGAGACCTTTCCAATGTTACTCCTTCCCTGTACCCATGAAAGTGTAGCCTTCTATTTACGTAGTGAGCTATCATGCTGGATACTGCTTTGATGAAACCATCCGAACATTGATCACTGATAACAAACATTTGCCTCAATTTCCCTTCACAGCGCTCCATGTCTAGGTCGGGTCCACCTGTAACCGCTTCAATAAAAGCGCTGTAACCTAGTACAACAACGTCCAGCAACGCAGTGTCTGCGTTTTCGGGACATCTGCTTCTCAGCTTTTCTAATAGCTCTTTTCTTTGTATCGTTTCATCAACAAGTTGAACTAGAAGCACACCAGTACAAATGTATTTCTGAAAAATGTAGCTTGCTTTTGTAGCGTTAAAACTGCATGATAACAGTTCACTTTCTAACTTGTCCATTTGCTCTTGCAGAAATATCTTCGGATTTAACAAAATACCATTGTCAATATTCTGCTTATGGTTGCAGTAAAAGTAGAGTATAGATTTGCATTTGGATATTGTTATGGTTGGTCTACGTGTGAACGGTTCTTTGTAGCCAGACCCAAATCGGAAATAAGCTTCTTTCAGTTGATTTGCTATTTCTACATACCCACATGAAGCGAATAGATCGATAATCGTAGGAACTCGCATGTATTTCATTAGTTTTTTAATAACTTTAAGTATTCTTGTTTTGATCGTATTTGCACTTTCTGTTCGCAGAGTTTGTCCAGCAATATTCAGGTAGGTTTCTACAATACATTCTATATTAATATCAACATATTCCCTCTCACTCAAAACAATAGTTTCTTTTAAAATACGAATAAAATCCTTTTTATTTTTTTCTGATCGAATGCTTATATCCATTTTAAATTGAAGGCCACTGTTTTAAACACCTCTGAATGCGGAACAGAGGCACACAGCTTAGGTTTCACAAAATATTATTTAAAATATCGAATGTCAATTTAACCTTGAGTAACTGCCTACCACTTAACGTGTATCGATTACGTTTTAAGAAATTAAAACGAATTGTATTATGTTTGCTGAATTCATTCATGCATGTTAATGATTTGTCAGTTTTCTGTTTAATGGGCCTTCCACCATATCAATATGGAAGGCTAATTATTTAATGCTTATTTTTTATTGTTGTATTTAGGTTTAAGGTCATTTTTGAAAAAAAGTAAACAAACATCCTTGGCAACATCTGTTCGTGTGATAAAGAGTTGAGAAAGGTTAACGAAATAATATTTATTTCAGAGAGTTGTTATGTCTCCCTCATTCATGGGGAGCCATATTGTTTTTACCCTGTCCGTTAGTCAGTCCGTCAGTCCGTCAGTCAGTCTGTACGTCACACTTTGTTTCCGCTCAATAACTAAAGATCCTCTGGGTCCAGGAACTTCATACTTGGTATGGTAGTTGTTCATGACCAGTAGATGACCCCTATTGATTTTGTGATCAAAGGGTCAAATGTCAAGGTTACCTTCAGGTAAAAAACAATATGTTGGCAGTGACCTTAAGCTTAAAATTGGTTTCTGCTCAATAACTAAAGAACGCTTGCAACCCGGATCTTAATACTTGGTCATGACTAGTAGATGACTCCAATTGATTTTGAGATCAAAAGGTCAAAGGTCAAGGTCACCGTGACCTTAAGGTGAATGAACGGTTTTGGCTCAATAACTAAAGAACGCTTGCACCCAGGAACTTTATACCTGGTATGCTAGTTGGTCGTGAATAGTAGATCAGCCCTATTGATTTTGATATCACTAGGTCAAAGGTCAAGGTCGCCGTAAACTTAAGGTGAAGGAACGGTTTCCGCTCAATAACTAAAGACACTTTGGGTCCAGGAACTTCCTACTTGGAATGCTATTTGTTCATGACTAGGAGATGACTCTTATTGATTTTGAGATCAGTAGATCAAAGGTCAAAGTCACCATGACCTTGAGGTGAAGAAACGGTTTCCGCTCAATAACTAAAGAACGCTTGCACCCAGGAACTTCATACCTGGTATGCTAGTTGGTCATGACTAGTAGATGACCCCTGTTGATTTTGAGATCACTAGATCAAAGGTCAGGGTCGCCGTGACCTTGAGGTGAAGAAACGGTTATCGCTCAGTAACTAAAAAACGCTTGCACCCAGGAACTTCATACTTGGTATGCAAGTTGGTCATGACTAGAAGATGACCCCTATTGATTTTGTGATCAGTCCGTTAATCAGTCAGTCAGTCCGTCAGTCTGTACGTCACACTTTGTTTCCGCTCAATAACTAAAGAACGCTTGCACCCAGGACTTTCTACTTGGTATGCTAGTCGGTCATGATAGTAGATGACCCCTATTGATTTTGAAATCAGTAGGTCAAAGGTCAAGTTCGCCGTGACCTTGAGGTGAAGTAACGTTTACCGCTCAGTAACAAAAGAACGCTTGCACCCAGGAACTTCATATTTGGTATGCAAGTTGGTCATGTAGATGATCCCTCATGATTTTGTGATCAGTAGGTCAAAGGTCAAGGTCACGATGATCTTGAGCTGAAAAATGGTGTCCGATCAATGATTGAATATCGCTTCCGCCCAGAAACTTCATACAATACAAAATTTACATTTTCCAAGATTAATCAACAACACTTTTTTCTCTTCACTATTTAATACGGGTGAATAAACCAAACCTCACTTTTGGTTCGTCTCCAGTCCAAAGTTACAAATTTCATGTCCTTCATTTATTTTTTTCAGATACGACCACACGATAGGGGAGACAAGCGCTTTTTAAAAAAAGCAATCTATAGTTATTATTTCGTTTGCATGTTCAGGGTCGTGTATGGAGAATGTTTGGTCCGATTGTTTTACTCACTACACCAACCTCCTACACTCATTTTACTCCCCTTTTAAGTCTCTTTTACCCTGTCGTCAAAGTCACTGTTTTAACTTTTGCTTGACATTCTTCCTTAACAATGCTTCCCTTATCCTACTTCGGATACTGGACTTACCGAAATACGCTATATTACCTAAATACGTAGATAATTACCTAACTACGCAAAAAAGCAACCGACTTCTCTCCCTTGCTCCAGGTCAACTCTTTTCTTACAAATATTGTCCCTACTAGAATCCCCCAACCCTGTTCTTAACCCATATACATATATCTTTTACCTCACTCCCGCCCTATACAATGCACTTCTGTCTCTGTTTTTTCATCTTCTGTTATAATGAGATTACGAAGCAAACAAAACGATTACCGTTTTTTTTTTGGACAAACTTGAAATCTGAAATAAGTAGTTATTTCATGTATACCTTAAACGAACTGAAGAATTTTTCCCGAAATAGAAGCTTTCTTTGATCAAAAGCGATGTAGAAATTCACTTCAACATAGGTTTAGAGTAATTATATATCACAAAGTGCCTTAAAATCAGTATGGACTAATATTGACATTTTCAGTGAAATCCCTTAAACGGTAAACCTTTATATATCGAAAAATGTTTGTTTCTAAAAATAAATTTGAAAAATACTTATTAGTAGCATGATATTTTAATATTAAACATTTATTATAATAATCACGTTTAACATTCATTTGTGCGAATTTTATGCTACTTTAATGACAAGTTACCAAGATAAAACAATGGTGCCATTTGCTCAATTAAAATTATCTTTCCAATCATAAAAATGCGAAAATGTCATTTGTCATTTATATGTGAGGGGGAGGGGGGCGGGATTCATTGAACTTGATAATTTATTATTATATCACTGCGCTGTACCAAAATCAACACACGACAATTTTACTGAAAACTAGTGCTTTGTTTGAACACGGACTTTGTCATGGAAAATGAGATGTAAAATGGCACTATAATAAAATTTTATTCGGTGCGTTTACCAACATAATTACTTTCTTGGACAAATACAGTGAGAAACAGCAAATTCACTGCACTATACCCTGTAAAATCGTGGTCTTTTTACGTCCATTCAATTTTCCCTGCAAAAATATTTTGTCCTTAAATGAGTTTGTACTCAATTATTAATTGATTATTAATATAAATTAACACCCTAAAGCGATTATCAGGATTTCCCCATAATCGATCTAGCAGCATCAAGTTGCTTTCTATTTCAAATCATTTTTTGATGCGTTTTCTTATCATTTTTTTATAAAAAAAAAAAATTCTATGCACAAATTATCATCCCGAAGCAATTATCAACATGTTCCCATAAAGTCGATCTAGCGGCCTAGGGACGTGAAAATAGAGGCCTAGCGGCCTATATATATATATATATATGTATGTATGTATGTATGTATGTGTGTGTGTGTGTGTGTGTGTGTGTGTGTGTGTGTGTGTGTGTGTGTTAAAAAGTAATGTTATCGTATAATTTAGGCTGCGTTATCGGGGTATTGGGAAGGAACGGATAATCGGTACCTTATCTCTGAACAAAAATGTCAAGTTATAGTTCAATACGTGTGTTCTCCTTGTGGTTTGGAGCTCCAGTGTTCATCAGCATTGTTCTGTTTTATAATAATCTGATAACGTTTTTTTTTGGACCATAATCCTACCGACCAGTTAAACACGATGGTCGTATGGCAATGGTCTTGACCATTTCTGAATGTATATGTCAAGAACATTCTGGTTGCTGTAGGGAGCGAACTAACGACGGTACAGCCAAAACAGAAAAAAAAGTTAACTGACACCTTAACCACTAAGACTTATATAATTGCTGAAGGATATTTAAACTTCTATCGAATACATTTGTGACACCACGTGATAATGTCTATCAACCAATCACGCTACCGTTCTAACTTTGTTTTCAAAATTGTGGTTTTCAAAGAGAATATTTGAGAAAATATCAACAGTTGTTGAAGGGTTCCAGCTGCCAGTATCTTAGTTTAAACATCCCTGATGTTTTGTCACATTTTGTAATATTTATTTTCGGAAAATATGCATTTTACAAACCTTGAGCGAGTCCCTTTAACATTGTGTTTATCTGAAGGGCCTTTGGCCTAAATGCTTCTACGTTTATCTCACAGGTGCAAACACATACACTTTATTCAGACTTGCCATAATTTAATTGTCTAGGGGCGGATCCAGGAATTGACGTTAGAGGGGCGTAACTTAAGGGTGCAACCTTTGACGGAGTTTTATACAGAGATTATTCACAAATACATGGAGGCAAAAATGCCCAGCGTTTTTACTATGACAAACATAATAACATAGTGATCAACGTACAGTTACAACAAACATTTATATGCATACCACACACATACACACATATACATGACATACCAATATATGAATATCAAAATTATATGAAAAAAGATATAGGACGTTGTGTTCATAGCGTGACGATTCTTTGAATGGAGTCAGTTTACCCATAATACATGCAATATGTTTCCCTAATTTGCATAGCATTATACACGTATACAGCAAGACTTCTATGAATATTATGGCATGCGCCCCTACCCTATAACCGAAATGCATATGGTTAAAATGTATGCAGGGATGTTTTTGGGAACTCACCCTAGAAATGTTTAACAATTCAAGTCAGAAATGGAGCATTTTAAGCGAAATTTGATTACTTTTTTTCTCTGATATTGACATAAAATGTTAACTCGGACGATTTTAGGACGCCATTATGTATATGTATATATGAAAAAGTTTTTTTACGCATCAGTTAAGCCATACGGCCAATGAAGACAAACACAATATTTATTTACATATATTTACAGCGTGGTACATACACATACATAATACTGTATACAATTGTATTATCATAATATACGTCAGACTTGAATTTATAACAAAATCATTTAAAGGAAGATTTCATAATGGAATAAGATATTATGATGAGTGTATGCTTAGAATCATAACAGTTAAATGATTTATAGCTAAATATCGTTTGCGTCTGTTTATAAATTAAATGTGTACATCTATTTACATATCTAACCATGCAGTGGCAGACCTAGCAACTGGTCGAATATGTTTAGGTAAAATAAAAAAACGTTTTCATACACACACGTGCTCTATCTTACAAAAAACGTGAGTAATTTAAACATGGCGATATAACTAAATAGCAATTTATCTTTCAGACTTTGATTAAAACAACTTGAACATAGTGAGTATTTAAACATTGATCGAGTCCTTTTTTTATATTTGCATTACATTGTAGGACACGAAGATATCAGCAATGTTTGGACGTGAATTAGCATAGTCTTTATTGATATTTTAACACCACCGAAATCTGTACGTGTAAAAATTTGAATAAATGGAAATCATGATTTCGAAACAAACATATACAGCTAGTTTGGTATGGAAGAAATTGCAACAACCTGACGGTGGTACATTTGTGATTTGCACGCACAATTATTTTATACACATACAAAACACAATTATATAGCATTCACTGTTTATATTTACACTGTACACATATGCTCTCAAAATTTCCTGCGGATGGTCCAATTACAATGCTAAAAGAGAGCTTCCAAGATGGTTAAACTTTGAATAAATTCGGCTGTTTGAACAGCGGCATCGTCAATGGATTCACTTATTTCATCAAAATTTATATCAAAAACAACAGAAAAAATCTCAGTAGTCATACATACATTTTACCGTAATAAAATTGATTTGACCAACTACATTGATGCAATTCACATTCAAGTCTGTGAGCTCGAAAAATGATATTTCAGTTTTTAAAGAGGCCGCATTCTTTGCGTGAGTTCATGGTGGTACCTCTGAATATTTCTTCTGTCAGACTCGCAGTACGCTCCTTCAGAACAAAGTCTTAAAGCGTTGCGAACACACTTCAGGGCAAACTGATTGTCAGTTTCGATCGCCATGCAGAAATAGTAGATCATTCTTCTGATCTCAATACCTGAAATGCATAACAGGGCAGTTGAATAACCAATTAGCTTAGCATACGATATCATTGAATGAATTGAATACATATTAGTATATCAGTTTTCGTAGAATGTATATTGAATATTAGTATAGGGCGATATCACGTGTTTTGTTTAAATTCAATGTTTCGGCATTACGCCTTCATCAGGGCCCAATTTCTCGAAACTTCTTAAGACCTTTATAACAGGATTAAGCTAAGCTCACAATTTCTGTTTTTCAATGAATTGCGTTATATTTGCTTCTTTAAGAACTTTTATACTTTAGATAGGAAATAAATTTATGATAATAACAATAAACCATTTTCCTTTCATAAAAGTTCAATCTAAGTATGTATGTTAGCTAATTGAAATAAGTTACTTAAACCTGTTAATTTAAGAAAGTTGGAGAAATCGGGGCCATTAGATTAAATTTTATAAAAGCAAGTATTGAAATAATAAACAAGATGTTATCTGAGATAAGAAAGGCCTATAAAGATTGGTTCAATTAAATGATTGTTTTCGAATTGAAGATCCATTAAGGAGATTTAGAACACTCTAAGAAAGAAGCATATCACATAATAATAGTCACGGTCAAGTTGATTTACCTAACGTAAGCTCAATAGAAGAATACAACAATTTATTGAAACGGTAACAAGATTGAAGACATCAAATAAAATGTTATAACCTTCAAAGTAGTTGGTTTCCAAAATAGCCAGGTTTTCTTCAGCTTTCGTACGACATGTTTGTGGAATTGGTACTGCAAAATCTATTTGAAAATCATTAGTTATCATTAAATAAATTTCAACATTGTTCAAAAGCGCTAGTCTTTTCCCATAAGCAACGTGTTCGTCAGCAAAATCTGAGCTAACAAAATGCTCTGCTCTTTCAAAATACTGCAGAGACCTTTCCAATGTTACTCCTTCCCTGTACCCATGAAAGTGTAGCCTTCTATTTACGTAGTGAGCTATCATGCTGGATACTGCTTTGATGAAACCATCCGAACATTGATCACTGATAACAAACATTTGCCTCAATTTCCCTTCACAGCGCTCCATGTCTAGGTCGGGTCCACCTGTAACCGCTTCAATAAAAGCGCTGTAACCTAGTACAACAACGTCCAGCAACGCAGTGTCTGAGTTTTCGGAACATCTGCTTCTCAGCTTTTCTAATAGCTCTTTTCTTTGTATCGTTTCATCAACAAGTTGAACTAGAAGCACACCAGTACAAATGTATTTCTGAAAAATGTAGCTTGCTTTTGTAGCGTTAAAACTGCATGATAACAGTTCACTTTCTAACTTGTCCATTTGCTCTTGCAGAAATATCTTCGGATTTAACAAAATACCATTGTCAATATTCTGCTTATGGTTGCAGTAAAAGTAGAGTATAGATTTGCATTTGGATATTGTTATGGTTGGTCTACGTGTGAACGGTTCTTTGTAGCCAGACCCAAATCGGAAATAAGCTTCTTTCAGTTGATTTGCTATTTCTACATACCCACATGAAGCGAATAATCGTAGGAACTCGCATGTATTTCATTAGTTTTTTTAAAAACTTTAATTATTCTTATTTTGATCGTAATTGCACTTTCTGTTCGCAGAGTTTGTCCAGCAATTTTCAGGTAGGTTTCTACAATACATTCTATATTAATATCAACATATTCCCTCTCACTCAAAACAATAGTTTCTTTTAAAATACGACCAAAATCCTTTTTATTTTTTTCTGATCGAATGCTTATATCCATTTTAAATTTAAGGTTATTAATTAAAACACCTCTTAAGTCAGAATGGAAAGGCAATATGCTTAGGTGTATACATTTTTATCTATTGCTTATTCAACCATTCCACTCAACGTGTATCGGTCAATTCATTCTTTAAAAAAAAAAGACGAATGTTGATGTCAGGCATTAAAGACGCGGCTGAATAGGTTTTATTGAATATTAATATATATCTATTTATGTTCATGAAACATTTCCCTCGTTCAGTATACAGTCTACATCGACAGCCGTTAATGAGGACATGTGGTTGTGTTCGTAACTAAAAAAGCCAATAATGCAACCAGAGCCATAGCGGTACATTGCATTCCATTGTATGGAGAAAACAAAGTTTGCCCTTGGTGAAAATGTCCTTAAACACCTCTTACCATAGTGAATTTTCGCGTTTTCTTTCCCCGCAAAAAGATGGAGGAGGAGGCTGAATCGTTGTTTCACGTGAAAAATATCGATACCCCATTGGCTCAATAAAGTCATTTGACAATATATACAATTGTTAACATTCCGAACAAACACGGACATAGCCGAACTATGGCGGTTTAATCAACTTCTTAGATCGTAGTTACTCGGTCGTCTCCGGCATGGGTAAATTATTTAGACTGGTACCTGGCATTATCACCGATAAAATTATTGGTCGATTCGGCCGAGATATCATTTCGACCTGATCCTTTTCGGCCTACTTTTATTTATTAATGTTTGTTTTAAATCGTGTAAATTATGCTTTGAACATTCATTTTATATCAGTTAAATTTAAATTGTGTAAATTTCGTTATTGCGACTTATATTTGTTAGTAAAATCGTGTGAATTAAGCTTTGTACTCCCATTTTATATCACTTAAATTTAAAATAATTAATTAATGTCGTGTTAAGGCACTTATAGTTATCAAATGCATAATTTAAACTATTATTCACAATATGCCCATAAATTCTCACATGCTTATTTACTACCACAGCGTGTATATAAATCGTTTTCACAGAAAGTAAATTTCTAAAATAACGAACTCGTATGACCGGCGACCTGTCAATACAAAAACACAGAGAATAACTTTTTCAATTTTCTGTTTTAAACATTAGGCTTATTCGTTTTATATGACGTTTTGGAAGTTTTACACGCATCAAAACGGTTATTGACGACAAATTTAAAGTAAAGTTGAATAAGAGTTGATATCATTAACAAATCTTCTTTTTTTTCATAACTAAAATTTATCCGTATACACTTCCCCATTGACAATTGCAAACATGTATCCCTATAGACGCGGCCGTCTAATAAAACTTTATTTTGTTTCTATTTCATGGCTTAAAGTGACTCGCTCATGTTTTTGGACCAAAAATTAGTTTTCCCGGCAATGCATCTGAAAACACCTATTTTTTTATTATTTTACTCTATGATATCGAACTTGCAGAAAAAAAATAAAGTTATAGCATAAAAAAGTATTTTGGGTTAAGTGGGGTAAAGTAAAAAAAGAGTAGGAAAAGGCCGGCAAATCCACACGCCAATCGGGACTTTAACAAAATTGGGGGATATGTTGACCTTTTAAGGATACATTGATAACATCACGTGATAATGTCAATCAACCAATCACGGAACACCACAGCGGTAATTAATTTTCAATCGCGTTACTAACGCGATCGAAAATTGTGGTTTTCAAAGACGATCTTTGAACACACCTAGTTTTTATAAAGTATATAAAAATTATGCACTGTACGTGTGTTTGTGGAGTTTTGTGCTGTTGTTCCGTGTTTATTGTTTGTGATTTTTTTGTTTTGGTGTTTCATGTCTTTGTCGTTTACCCTGTGCCATTAAATTGGGTTTATGTTTAAACTTTTGGGTACTGATCTTGTTTCTGTAGCTTTGTATATAAATATTAGCATTTGAAGTGCGTTATTCAGGAGTAGCTCGTACAACCTTGGCAAACGGTTTTTGTGTAATAAGAGATCATTTTGCGAAGGAATATTTTTCAGAGTTTCGTTGTAATTTCATTGTGCAGGGAGTACGATGTCCTATTTGGCACTCTACACATACTTCTTAATCTCCAAAGACCCTGCACATTTAACTCTATTTAACTCTCTCTATGCTTTAAACCTATTATTCGACACTACAGTTTTCCTTAACAACGCTATCCTGTCCTACGTTTCACTCTCGCCCATGCCCAACTCTTTTCTCACGTATCTTTTCCATACCGTGTATCTTTACCTCACTCGCCCTATTTCATCCAGTATAAGAAAACATTCACTATTGTACATTGTCTTTCATTTCTACCCAAAGCGATTCGGGAAGATAATGCTTTAAGTCTTATAATCTATCTAGGTCTAAAAGAAGTCCAAGCATAATCTAAGAAACCGCCTGAATGAGGAGAATTGTCTTTTCTGAAAAAAAAATCATGGTCATCAAATTGTAGAAAGTTATCATTAATATCAGGAGAATGTGTGTCTCAGTGTAACATAAAAGCTCATCTTTGATGGAGTCCATTTTTTTTATAGGTTTAGGGTTAGAACTGGAACGCATGTTGCCTGATCATCGTTGAGATCTGGGTTAGACTCAATGTCGCCCAATAAAAGGAATCAACTCGGCTCTATTAAATGAAATGTGTTAATTTTAACTATTATAAACAGCTTATTTATTTTGCCCATGAATATAGCCCGTGCTAGTTTTGAGCATAAGCACAATATAATGATGCTTGGAGTCGTTTTAACCAGAACAGTATCTACAGAAAAGTAAATTTGTAAATTAATTCCAGAACATAGCATAGCAAAGAAAATACGGAATTGGCGAACTATTCCTCAAAAGGTCTTATACGTACGGAAAGTACAAGAACCAGAAACATTAAAAAATCTTGCGTTGTACTGAAGACCCTATAGAAATTCTGTATGTAGGTATGTCACTAGACATTATTTGATGACGTCGACAATTAAATTCGGTTGACAAAGGGTTGCAAGAAACATTCAACATGAGCACTTTAACACGAACAGGAGCACAGGAGAGAGAAGAGTAGGGGAAGTACACGGGAATCATGAATACAAATAAAAAATATTGCAATGAAAAAATAAACTGAAACCTTTCCATATTTGGCTTTAAGAAAAACATATATAGCTTGAGAGACTTAATTTGCGAAATGTAAACAATTTAATCGTTGTAAATCTTGTCGGTATTCATGTTTATCAATTACAAAATGGATTAAACTAAGGTAAACAATTGTAAATCTTAAAATGAAATATATTAAATCGTAAGTGTAAGACATCCGTTACTAAATGCAATAGAACGCGGAAGTTAACGAGCTTGGTTGTGATTGGCCGTAGGCTGTGATCATTGATTATTAAAACACTGTCAGGAAAGATCAAATCTGAGGTCCTCAAATACTTCACTTATTCATGGTTAAGATACAATCAATCCATGAGATTGTCCTCATTGCTGCAGACATCTTCACCCATAACAAAGCTAACGTGTCGACATCACTGAAATCACAAAAAAATATATCAAGTCATCTTTATGAGGCACATGCATATGGTTCCAAACAGTTACGTCACTCCAACCCTCTTGATTGAAATAATAGCATGTGCTGAAGCGCTCGTGAAAAAGTTCAATACCTCGGACTGTGGCTGCAGTATCCACTACTGACTTAAACTGTTGTCTTAAGATTGTTCCAACGTGGTCATTCGAAATATCCCCCAAACCTGGGGACTAAAATCCAACACAAACCTTCCATGGTCTTAAATTTTGAGAAGAGTAACTATAACACTAAATCATCCTTCAGAATCAGTATTTATTTCATCTAACCTTTGCAAGTGCACAACTCAGAGGAGTGTTCGTTTACAAATCTTTGACAAATATGTATCACATGTAAGCAAACACAAGACTATCACATCTTGAAACCATACAAACCATACACCAGATCATTTTGTGATATTCAATGTTACATTAACGCACCAAAACACCATCTGACTCCAAAACACATGTATGCTTAGACAAAAGATTATACACAATTTTATTTTAGGTAAAACTAGAACAAATTTACATTGAATATTTAAGCCTGCAAATAATATTTTACCAAAATAATTTCATGTTGTGTCCACAATTTTATTGTGTGGCTAACAAAACTATTAAACTACACACAAGATTTAGAGGACTCATGTATGTATAACACATTACATAATATGTGTGGAAAATTACAGGTACACCGTGTAGCTAGCAAGCTAGCATATACATTAAAGGGACCCGATCACAGGTTTGACTTTTGCAATGATCGTTTTTTAACATTGTTGAAATTGAGCTATTTTACCAACTTTCATAAATAAACACAAAACAGCAACTAGAAGAAACTAATTTAAACAGACTTTGGTAAATCCAAGCCTTAAATTATTCAATTTTCTTTAGCCTTACTAATGCTTTGTAGCAAAATAGAGAATTTTTCTGTCACCTTTTTGAAATAAAATATAACAACAATGCTCTGTTTTGACCCTTTGATGATGTTTTATCATTGAATGAAGCATTTTATTCAAAGAACACACAATTTCTTTATTCTATGTCTGAACCTATTAAACATGGTCGAGTCCCTTTAAAATACAGTATGAAGGCTCTGTGTGTCACAACCTTTGTAAATCACAGGAGAAATAACAAAACACCACAGCCTAACAATTACAGTATAGAATTACCCTAACAGCATAGATAGACCTTAACAGTAAAGCATTACCTTAACAAAATAGCATCACCAGACAGAAACCTTAACTGTAAAGTCTAACCTTAACAATATACATGTAGCATTACCTAAATGGTAGTCAATGACTAAACAGAACAGTGTTACATTAACAGTATAGCGTAACCTTAATGGTAAAGCGTTCCCATAACAGTATAGCCTAACCTTAATGGTAAAGAATTACCATAACAGTATAGCGTAACCTTAATGGTAAATGTCCCGTAACAGAACAGCGTAACCTTAATAGTAAATCATTACCATAACAGAACAGCTTTACCATAACAGTAAAGCATAACCTTAACAGTATAGTGTAGCCTTAACAGTATAATGTTATCTTAAAGGTATACATGTAACATCACCATACAACAATATTCATTTTTTGCACTAGGCTTAAGACAATTGCATGACACATATACACAAAGTCTATACATTTACACAGTAAGCACACTTTTAATATTTGATTTGCAAACATTATAAACTGTAAACTTGTTAGACTACAAATACGATCATGCCTACAAGAGTAAGTTTAAATGCATATTTTTTAAGTATCTTTTCAAATTACACTATAACATTGTTCAGTGTCAGTTGTCAATGTGCGGGAAATGCAAAATTCAATGGCAGTGACCAGATGGCTAGGAAGTTTGTTACTCTGGGGCTGTATTTATAAAACATCTTAGTGAAAGATTTCAACTTACTAAAAAAAAGCCTATTTTTGTAAGTTGAATTTTTAAGAAAAATAACAATGTTTATAGATCAGAAATATTAAAAAGCCAAGAAAATGGGCAAAATAATAAATCCATGAGAATACATTGCAAATAAATATAGAGTATCTAATATATTCAGTGTTGAGAATTTGAAATTTGTTACCAAGTTGAAAATTTTCACTGAGAAGATTTTTAAGTACGGCCCCCTGAAGTGATGAGGAAAGTCAATCATGACAGATAGCTAGAAGCACTCAATATACAATCACTAGTCGTCTGGCCCCATTCACTCGAAAAACATCTTAAGTTCCTTGTAACAGGATTAAGCTACATGTAAGCTCACTTTCTCACTTTTTTGTTCAGGTAAAATGTGTGTTATATTTACATTCGTAAGATATTTTGGACATTCAAAGGAAATTATCTTTATGATAGGGATGATGAATTTTTTTTGTATCTGGTAGAAATTAAGCTTAATAAAATATGCTACTTAAGCTTGTAACACATAAAAACTTTCCAGAAATTAGGACGTGTTTTTGTTGTGTTAGTTTAACAAAGGAAGAAATCATTGTAACATAAATCAGCAAGCACCAAATCATTGTCATAAATAAATCTGAACACTTTCTCTGAGGTAAGAAGGAATACAAGCAGACTAGCTTTACACATAGCACAGCTGAGTTAATGAATGCATTTATAAAGCTATAACTTAGTATTACAAATCATACAAAAGCCCTTTCAAATAATCAAAGCAATTGACTGATACAATGACATGAAATGGGAGTCTTCGAGAACAAATATTGGTGAAATAAAAAACATCTTTATTATATAACTTGTAATAACTTTAAAGCTCCACACTTTACAATAGGTGGCATCCAGTTATTACCCCCAGAATATGATTAAAATTGTTGCCTGCGCTCTATTTAACGAATTAATTGACTCAGATTTTTTTCTTTATTACCTGTTTACTAAACATAGAGTTTTGAAGGGACTTTTCTCCCACCTCAGATAAGTAGATCCAATAATTTAACCATGCTAGATATTCTTATCTTGCCCACGGGCGAAGATAAAATGCCCGTATGGAACTCCTTTTACCACATGATAATTACCTCCCTTGTTGAAGACTGTCGTCAGTAGCATCAAGGAAATCTTGTCTTATGGTAATATTTAGAACACTAATTAATTATTTCTCGCTTCAAATGTCACCATAAAACTGCGCGTATATCCATGACAACCACGTGCTATCGCATATCCATACGCAATTATTTTCACTAAGCAAAAAAGAGTTCCAGCAAAAAATACATTTTTACTTAATTTTGTTTAACTGAGGTGGGAGAAAAAGTATCTACCATAGCCGCTCATATAAGATAGCTTCATCCCGACCCTCGCGCAGGGTGTTTTGCTGAAACTCGGTAAACCTCGTTTCCGCAAAACATCCTACGCTCGGGTCGGAATGAACCTATCTTACACTCTCGACCATGGAAGATACTTATAATCTTCCAATTTTTCACTTTATATTATCTATCCTTGTGTATAACTGTCAAATACATGTACACTGACACATACATGCCGTATACCCGGTGGGGGGGGAATCCCTCGAAGTCCAACCCATCCCCTGGTCCCTGTTGTTTTTTCTTATATCATTACTGTATATATCGACCTAAATTTTGCTGCGTAAAAATCAACTGGTGTAATATCAAAATCTCCTGGCCCCAATTTCTCGAAACTTCTTAAGTCCCTTATAACAGGATTAAGCTTAAAGCTCACTATTTTTGTTTTTCAATAATTTGATAGGAATTATCTTGATGATAATCACAATAAACTATTTTTCAATTATCAAAATTCAATTTAAATATGTATTTTGGCTAACTGAAATAAGCTACTTAAGCCAGTTTAGCTTAAGAAGTTTCGAGAAATTGGGGCCTGGTATTCAGACAGAAATCCCCTGGGAAGCCTCTCAGAAATATGGCATGTATGTTCACGTATTACAAACAACTTCCCTGATATGTAAAGCAAAAGAAAAACAAAACAAACAACAATACATGAAAATAAATACTAATAATCAGTAATATAACACAAGCACTCACAACACATAGCACAGATATGTTTGTGGAAAAACAAATTAAATGCAAAAATAAATGTAGCTGCTTTTGATTGTTAAGTAAAATGGTATCACTAAGCAATTTTAAACACAAATAGAACAGAAAATAAACTGTAACATTGTCATGAAAACAACTAAGTTTCAAGTTATTAACAAACATTTTGAAATCTTAATATACCCATGTTTCAAAGTGAACACAAATCGTTATGACCAAAAGAAAGTCAAAACAGTGGAGAAATGTACATGTATTTCTGTGAATATGAAAATAATGTGACTGTTAAAGGGCCTCATTCACCAATGTTATATTGGCAACAACTTGCTGTCACATTGTCTAGATTGATTTTTTATTACTTACTTTTATAAACAAACACCAACCAGCAACTGGCAGTAACTCATTCAAACAGAAGAGTTTAATTTTCAATATCGTTACTTTTTTAGTAAAATAGAGCATTTTCTGTCACCTTTGAAATAATTAGCAATGTAAGAGCTCTTATTTTCTCATTATTTTTTTTGATGATGTTTAATCGTTGTAACAAGTAGTGTGTTCACATTTCACACAAAATTATTATTTACAATGTCTGACCCAATAAAACATGAACATCCCTGTGAACGACCTTGTGAATGATGCCATTTTACAATCACATTATATTTAATTAAAGATAAACGGCATTTGTCTGACAAAAATGAAATTTATATTGGTTGCTAAAAACCTATAACTTAACTAATGTAAATGCCACTTACACTATATCATGGACCAATAACAAAAATCCTACTCCCAGACTATTTGTCATTTAAGCGCCCTATTTTTGTTTCATATTAACTGAACACGTGAAAGGAAAAATGATTGGATCATTTTATAAATGAGCGTACAACAAAATATCCATAAATCAAGAATTTTCATTATACATGAAATGGGGGTCACAAACAAAAATAAAAATCAAATTTGCAAAATAAAATGATTTCTCAGAAATATCAGACCAAAAAGTCAGTCCTCAGATATATGTGTTATAATGAGATGGCCCTATTGTGTATGGTGTTATAAACAGTTCCATGTTAAAACAGGTTTGGTACTGGTTTATGTGAATATAAGCATAAGATTTTCAAAAACATAATATAGATTATCAGTGAAAAGAAATTTGTAAAATCATTAAAATATTTGGAGAAATTTAAAAAAAACTTTGGTGGTTCAAATGCTTTCAGAATTATTTTTTTCAGCAAATATTGTTTTTCTTTGTAAACAAAGTGATATTATATAGAAATGATAGTTATACAAATATACATATTTTAAAATAACTATTGCACATATAAAATAATGACACATCTTAAAAGAATACTTATGAAATAAATTGACAATTACAAAGTCTCAAAATCATATCAATAATTTGCCTCCAATTGAAACCAAAAAGAAGAACAAAACATTGACAAAAATCAGATCTTCAATTTTAATGGCAAAAATAAAATGTTAGTATAATAATGCTGTAGTTAACAAATGCAGAAACAAAAGATTGAACATATAATAACCAAGTAAAATGAGAATTCTTCTAATTTCCAGTTAAATAGAAGCAACTAGGTAATAACTTAACAAGAAATAAAAAGAAGAATTAAAACATTGAGATTGTATTTAAAATAAAATGTTAAAATGCGCATGTTTGTTAATATAGTACAAATGTATTAAAACATGAGAAATAATACAATATTGTTTTTAACCAACAAATAAGATTTTATGAAATTGCAAGTAAACAAATACAATACATGAAATTACAGCTTGTTCTTTGGTCAGACATACATTTATACAATTTTTTAATATTTTTTGGAAAAAAAACATACCGAAAGAAATATTACAAACTTCATATCAAAATTATATGGGGTTACTTTAAGCCATCCTAACTCAGCATATCATGTATTACAAAATGGCTGGATGAAAAAAACAAGCTTAAATGTACAACTATAACCTTCACATGCATGGCACAGTACCGGTGTGCAGAAATCCTAGCAGACCTCTAAATAATTAAATATAAAGTATCAGTAATTATGTACAACAACATGGATATGACATGTTTTCACTTCGGTATAAGATCTTTAATCCACAGTCAAAAATCTTTAACAGAAAAGATTTACTAGCAGGAAAAAATATAGGTGCATCATATGATATTGTCCGAAATTGATCTGGACTTTCTGTGATTAAGTGTTCTTCACTTTAATTACTTTACATATGAAAACATCTCTTATCTAGAAGTGAACTAAGAGTACCGGTAAGTAGGTCTTCCTGTTTATTTTATTACAGGTGTGAATGAATTAAATAATCATTTTCACACTGAAATCCATTTTTTCTTGGTACATTTACAAGTCTTCCTGTGATAGTTAATACCAAATTTGGGCAAAAGGAGAAAAACGGGTCAGCTGGTAATGAAAAGATAAGGTCGGGTCCAAATATTTATTTACACACTATATTAGATGGTAATTAGGACATCTTTTAATTTTGCTTTTTAATGAGTTATTAGAGACCGGGTATAATTTTGCATGCACATATACTTTATTCTGCTAGTATTTGTGAGAACAAAGCCGCAATTCTAAACAAATTAAAAAGGTGTAAATACAATTGTATCACTTCAATGTACACTTTATATTGTAACAAATAACATACCTTCACTACCAGCTTTACTGAACAATCTAATGTATTCAGAAAACTACTACATAATAGCAAACTTTTTATAATGAAATAAATACAAAAAAACATTTATAAAACTGTACCCTGTACTTTTTTTAAATTATTATTTTCATATCTTGAAAAAAAAAAAAATACTAAAATTTGAAGAAAAATATTCCTCAATTTATATTTGGTCATTAATGAGACGATTTTAACTGTTAATGTTTTACCATTCATACTCATCCAAGAACTAATGAAGTGGTATTAAATTTTGATCCTAAAAAAGTGATCTTGATCAATGTTGATGTTGTTTTCCCAATTGTGCTTAGCAAAGCATTCTAGAACACCCTTTCCTTTTATCAAAAGTAGTGTACCAAAAGAGAATAATTCCAGATTACCTCATGGTCAACATTCCATATATATATATGTAGCAAGGTTGAAAATAATCTGTTATTGTACCAATCTGTTAAACCCCAAATCTTATATTGAATTCTGCACAGGGAGCCTACATGTTAATATTCCATACAATCAATCAGAACTAAAAAAAAATGATTGACCACATCTATAAATGACCAATCAGAAAATTAAAATACGAAAGCATAAAGCAGCATTAGATTTGAAAATCAAATCTATCAACTTAAATCTCTTAGACAAACAACCTTAGACAAACATTAAGGCGTGGCTACAAACAATTTGGGGCATGATCAGTTGATCACTGTCAATTTATGAAAAGTCCAAGTGTCTTAAACTTATCTTTGCTCATAAGGCTCCAGTCGACTGATGCATTCAAAACCCTATCACATTCATGGCCCATTCTGCCTTGATGTTAGCCTTAATCTACTTTATCTTGATTCCTTTACTGGAAAGGTATAAATGTAGATATGCAGTGCAAAAGCTTTTCATTCAGACAAAGTAACATCTATTTTACCAGATACATTTAAAAATGTGTATCATGTGCAAGTCTTTATGCGTGATGACGTCATGACCATAAATGGTGACCAGTCAGCAAGCAAAAAGCTATAATTATCATGATGATCATGACTAATTTATGTCTATTTTTAACAGCAAGAGGAATATGTATAAACTATTTTCGTCCCATTTGTTCATCTGTTGATCCAGCGCTTCATGCTCTCCTCCCAGTCGGTATCGGTGTTCGCACCGTCCTCATCGTCCGTCCGTATGTACGACTCACCATCTGACTGGAAGGTCCCCTCCTCCTCTGTTGAGTAACGACTTGCTGTCATCTCGTTAGGCAACTCCTAAAAAGCAGACATTTATGTATATTTATATATATATATATATATATAACCCTACTATTTTTTCAAAATAAAAATGAGATAAAATCATTTCATTCTGTTTTGTTGTTACAAATATCTATATAAACATAAAACAAATGTATTTTATTGCAGCAAACCAACTAATTTAACATGTCGGTCATCATGTTCTGATGCAATGTTTAGCAGTCATTTTCCACTGTGAGGAAGACCATCAACAGATGCCAATGTTTGTCCGTTTTTTGTAGTTATTAACAACTCTAAAATTATTCAACCAAGAGTTATCAGACTTGTTACACACAATATGCATATTGCCACTGGCAACATGTGCACCAAGTTTTATGTGAATATCTTGAATTGGTTTGAGTTGTGGAGAAAACGATGTTCTTGTATGACACCGTTGACAACAATAAAACCTGCAAGGTTTTCAAAATACTTTTCTTATTTTCTTTAAAAAAAAATGAAAAGGCTACAAAATTGAGTATGGTTTTAGTTGTTTTATAAAGGAATATCAATAGTTTCACATTGAAGTGAATATAAATCAAAACCTTTGGGTGGTTATCATACAATTCAGCATCTTCGTCATCTGTACGAGTGTAACTTTCATCGTCGGTCCGAACATACGACTCTCCATCGTCTGTCGTGTAATCGATCTTTGGAAATATATGACGTAGATATCTGAAACATGAAAGTTTAAGGTCATAAAATCAAAGAGCCACAAGTGGATACCATTCTGATCATTGTATTTTTGTATTAC
Source organism: Mya arenaria (assembly GCF_026914265.1). Classification (NCBI taxonomy): domain Eukaryota; kingdom Metazoa; phylum Mollusca; class Bivalvia; order Myida; family Myidae; genus Mya; species Mya arenaria. The sequence goes on from NC_069134.1 coordinate 67,737,425, forward strand.
TACGTTTATATACTGTGAACTATACCAGTAAATCAATTAAAATTGCTGCTTCACTTTCCCTATTTTTCAATGTGGGATTAACAAAACAGAACGGTTTGCTACAAAATATAGATTTATGTAGGTTAGAAGTTCCAATAATTTGCCTTGTAACAATGCACCCAAGAGAGGCTTGGTAACAATGGTTGACAGAGTTATGGCTCATGTACTATACACAAATTCATATTGACAAATATTGTTGCTTCAAATTCCATTCAATTCCTTCACAACTTCAAGTTGTGGTGAAAAGGAAGTGAATTATACTTTTCTAGATCTGAACAGATTTTATTACAATTTTTTTGTGTGTTACCGCTATAAAAACAAATTAAATTACAAACAGCCATTACCTTGACAATAATTAAGTTGGAGTTATATACTGTAATTTGTCATCAGAGTGACCAATTGTTTGAAGTTTAAAATTGATATCTTAATTTGCTTTGTAGTTATTAAGAGACAGTGGCGTAGCTACATATAGGCCTTGTAGGCTTAGGCCTACAACTTTTTTTTTGAAAAATGACAAAAATTGAAAAACCCAACAAGAGCTGTCACAGAGACAGCGCGCTCGACTATTCCGCTGCTTTTCAATGTAAGGATTGAAAAGTTTTGGCGAAACATGCATGGATCACTGTTAGATTTGATTTTAATGCAATACATGGTGTGTTGAGATATTAACATAAATGTGGTTCCATGCAAAATTTTAACAAGAATTTCTAAGTCTAATAATAAAGGGCCATTATTTGCAAAATACAGTTATCTAACTTGGTTATTCAATTAAGTTGGGTGGTAGAATACCATTGTATAAAGTCTCAATGCAATACATCAAATAGTTGCTGAGATATTATCCTATGTGTGCTAACATGCAAGACCTTAACCAGAATTTCTAAGTCGCATAATAAAGGGGCAAAATATATATATTATAAAAAAGATAGAGTTATCTTACTTAATTAATTAGAAGGTTAAATAGATGGGAGCCTGTGTGTAAGTTTCAAAGCAATACATGATGTATTCGCTGAGGTATTGACTTAAAAGTGGTTACATGCAAAACCTTAACCAGAATTTCTATGTCGAATAAAAAAGGGGCCGTTATTTTAATTTAATGCAAACTGGAGTTATCTTACTTAGTTATTTAAGTAGACTGGATGGTTGAGTAACATTGTTTAAAGTCTCAACGCAATCCATCAAGTAATTGGTGAGATATTAACCTATGTGTGCTTACATGTACATGCAAAACCTTAACCAGAATTTCTAAGTTGAATATTAAACGGCAATTATTGTGTATTAAATGCAAACTAGAGTTATCTTACTTGGTTAATTAAGTAGGTTGGATGGTTGGCTACCATTGTATAAAGTCTCAATGCAATACCTCAAGCAGTTGCTGAGATATTAACCTATGTGTGCTTACACGCAAAACCTTAACCAGAATTTCTAAGTCGAATAATAAAGGGCAATTATTTGCATTAAATGCAAACTAGAGTTATCTAACTTGGGTAATTTAGTAGGTTGGATGGTTGAGTACCATTGTATCAATTATCAATGCAATACCTCAAGTAGTTGCTGAGATTTTAACCTATGTGTGCTTACACGCAAAACCTTAACCAGAATTTTCTAAGACGAATAATAAAGCCTATTTTTTGCATTATATTAAAATAATTATTATCTAACTTCATTAATTTAGTATGTTAGATAGTTGGGAATACATATCCAAAGTTTCAATGCAGTAACTGATGTATTTACTGAGATAATGACTTAAAGGTGCTTACATGCAAAACCTTAATCAAGGTGTGACGCCAACGCCGACGCCAGGGTGAGTAGTATAGCTCTCCTTATTCTTTGAATAGTCAAGCTAAAAATGCAATTAAAGCTAATAGCTACTCAAAAACTGAACAATTCAAAAGTTTTATTTTAACCAAAAACAAACTTGGTGTTTATTTTAACTTCGTGTAGGGTGTTTTGCTTGATTTTATTGTAATCATTGCAAATACAATTAAGTGTGTCTAATGTGCACACCAAAAAGTTTGGCCAGTGCTAATTAACCTACTGTGAACCACATAAGCAACATATCATATGTTCTAAATTAAGCATAATTTATATGTAGTCTCATTAAGAATTCCCCTTGTTTTTTTTTCATTTAACTGCTAGAATAAGCAAAAGTTCTCTATCTGTAAACTTTATCCCTCCCCCTGGAAATTCTGTGTATGGCTGCTTTATACAAACAATTGTTTAAGGATGCCCTAATCATGAGACTTGGGTCTTACCTGTCCCTGTCCTCCTCCTCGCTCTGATTGCTTCCTGTACTGCTGTGTCCGCTACGACCTGTTACACACACAGGTAACATTAATATAACTTACTGTTTAGATACTCATTTGAAAAGAATTTTGTAAAACCATGCCTAAAAAAGTTTATTTTTCAATAGCATTACTTTTCTTATTTTTTAGAGAATAATAATACCAGTAAATAGTTGAGCTCTAGTTCAAACTTAGTACAATGTTTTATCATTAAAACAAGCGAAATGAAATATGACCTCTAAAAAATCATCTCTTTTTCAAATTAAAACCCAGACAAAAGGAAATCTCTACAAGTCTCCCACCAGTGCTGCTGTTATTGCTGTTGGCGGCCTTGACCCGTGTGACGTAGCGTGTCTCCTGGTCGAGGCGTTTCTGCACCTCCCGTTGCCAGGACTCCAGGTCTTCCCGTGTCTGTAACATGTACGTCTCGGCAATCTCCAGCTCACCTGTAATGCAAAATAAACAGTATCATTCTGTTCAAAAAATGCAATTGTCTTTCATCATGAAAGATATTTCATCTTCGACAGCCTTGCTACTTTGTTTGGTTTACACAATGCAAGAACCATGACTGACAAAATCTTGTTTAAATGAATATTAATGAGGTAGGGTAAAACTCTTCTTCCAATGGAATTGTGATTAACCATGAAGTAATACAGGTTATTTTAACTAAACATAGAGAAGCACCCACAACACAATTGCACTGGATTAGATTCCGTAGTGGTCACATTCAGAACCAATGAAACCGCCTAATTTATTATTAATGATTACAAGATTTTCCAATTGAAATGGCCCATGGTTCTCAATAAGGCAGATTATTAGAGTGTACGGGGCCTATCAGACGGCAATCTTCAAGCCAGAGGGAAAGGTCTTGTTTTATAAATGTTTATCAACAATCCAGATATCCATGTGTGAAACATACAATGATGATCAGCAACACTTAATATATAAGTTGTATAAATGTTCAATTTCTTGCACATAGACAATGACTGCTATGCTGACCAAGATAAGACTAGGGCTTTAAAACTATGGCTATAAATATCCAGCATATAAGAATCATTAATTCTGTCCCATTTAGAATCACACAAAAGTCATGTATCATAGTTTTAAACATTATCTATTTCATGAAGATACATTAAAGCACATATATTACATGTATCACCATAAGGATTGAGGAGATACCTTATATTGTTACCTCTCGTCTTAACTACATATTATAATACCCATTTTGTCATATTTCGGCAATGGGTCTGCTAAAATCTTGCTGCATAAGAACACAAGAACACACTTATCTCTCTCCTTAATCTAAGCCACACTGCTGGATAAATGGCCATAATATACTTTGATCATTCTTCATTTAAACATCCTGATATCAAAGTATTGGAACTATTCTATTTAGATGAGCTTGATTGTGAAGACAACAGTAGGCTGGGTCAAGTCAGGCTTGGGTCAAATTTCTAGGTAGAAACCAGTTTAAGCGACCAAAAGAATTTGCCAATGCAGGGATCAAACCCACAACCTCTTTGGTGAGAGATGGACCCTTATGGTTGTCCAGTTAGCCCAGTGGTTAGCACACTCACTTCTCACCAAGGCAACCTGGGTTTGATTCCCAGTCTGAGTATGTGTGAATTAGGTTGGTGGTCACCCAGCCGGACAAGTGGGTTTTCTTCAGGTTCTCTGTTTTCCCACACAACATATGACCACACTCTTGCGCAACATCATGCCAACGAGAGTGACTACCCATAAGTTTCTTCACAATTGTTGTAAAATAAATTAAGTTTAAGTTATACACAGACAACTCTCATATTTATTTCATTACACAGTTTCAAACATATTTAATATACATGTGTGTAGTCACATACCATTTATATTGTCATCTTCATCTTCACTGCCACTGTTTTCTGTAAATAAAACAAATTATTATCTTAATATCAATTTAATATTATCTTAATATTAATTTAATAATAATTTTGTAATTTGGTATCTACTTTCTAAATCAAAGCGCGAGGCGCTGAAAGACTATCTGCGGGCAAATATGTGAGAGTTGCAAATTTTATTTGAACTATGGGAATGGGTGAAGAGCACATAAATAAAAGTGAAAAATGTGCCGACAGCGCTTGTGCCCACACTGGGCGAAGAAACAAACATATCTATATCTTTAAGGCGTCTTGTGTCATTTTGTTTTTGTAAATGTCACTTCAATCGTCGTAATCCCCCATCCCCATGTATTTAGTGTTACAATGCATGCCCCATTTCAATCGTTTCTAAAGGTTTTTCGTTGCTTTGATTAGATATCATATGATAGGTAAATACAATACATCATATATATATATTTATCATTTCCTTTTATTAACATACACGTTTTGTTTAGGGAAAATCATTTTTTTTACAAAACAAAACATCATTTTTTTTACAAACAACTTCAGCTATAATTCCATTCAAAATGCACAGCTTTATATCAGTTCAGTCGACGTATCCCCATGTATTTGAAGTTACAGCAAATGCTCTTTTCAATTGCGTCTAAATGTTTTTCGGTGCTTTGATTAGATAGCATACGTTAGACAAATTTTATGAACTTACACGTTTTAATTCTTTAAGGAAAATGATTTTATTTTTACTTTAGCAATAATATCTTTTAAAATGCAGAGCTCATACATGCCATATTTTCTGGAGACCATTCAGGCTGATTTGTTCAAAAGGCTGAAAATTCAGGGGGATTTTGGTTGTATTCAGGGAGATTTTTTTAGCAGGTCTAAGTTGGCGAAATATTAAAGTATTTTTAGACGCAAGTACGAAAAAATGTATTCACATATAGTTTGCTTTGAAAACCTCCTAACTTTTTCATTATACTAAATTATTTTATGTCATGATTTATCATATTCTTATGATAAACTGTCATGTCATACTGTAATGCACTTGCAGAACAAAATATGTCATTGCAAAAATATGTTTTCGAGACAATTAAATTAAATTTACCTTCCTCCAAAGCCTTTTAAAAAATTGTGCTTAATTCTATCAGCTTTGATGACTTTCAGACAATAAGAGAATAGAATATTATTAATTTCTTCCTTCCAAAATAGTAATACTTCTTTGCCTTTGATAATTACTACAAAGTAATTGATCACTTGTTGTAAAAGTTTCCTTTTGGCATTTCACCCTTGTGGATTTGTACATTCAGTTACACTCACATACTGTGGTTTCACTTTGTCATTATTGCCTGATGTAAAATTTCTAAAAAAAAAAAAAAAAAATTTTTTTTTTTTTTTTTAAATCCGAAGGATTTTTATCTCCCGCCGGGAGACCGGGGGATGGATCGAAATTTCGGGGGATTTTTCCCCCCACCGGGGGATATGGCATGTATGAGAGCTTATCAGATGGTCGTTTTCCAACGGTGAGGACAAACATGTGGTCAGTTAATGTATGTAGAAACTATGTTTAGAATATAGGTCAGTTAATGAAGATGAAACTATTTTTAGATTATCGGAACTAGTCTGTTTTTATGAATGAGAATAGGATTGTGCTTTTTAAAGTTTATTGATAAATTTAATGCTATTTATGTTTAATGTAAGTACCTGTGTAGAAACAGTACTAGTGCTCCGAACTACTTTGCTTCACCAAACGTATGCATGACTCACTGTCATATCAGGGCATGTGTGCTTATATAAATTGAAAGCCTATTGTCTAAAACTATGCCAAGAATACACCGGAACAAAGCTTTTATGCAAAAATGAAAACATCTCATTAGAAATATAAACGCCTAAAATCATAGAATTAATAGTATCTTGTTATTGTGTAGCAGGTAAATTACAATGTATAGTATTTGAAGCATTAGCAATGCGAAACCTGAGATACAACTATTTTAACACTAAGACAATAATTATATTTGTTTCTTATCTCATAAAAGTCAAATAAAAAATCACCATTACAAATAAACGTGCTTCAGGGTCACATCAGGTATAAATCCTGCATGCGATGGGACACTTGCGGTCGGTAATAATTTCTGAAACATCATGGGCTAAACTAGAGTGAATATCAATACTGTATGTTATCTTCCTACCAGAGCCTCCATTATCTTGACCCTCATTAATCTGATATATATAACGATCTAAAAATAGTTATATTCTGCTAAAAATAAAACGCTGGGAAACATAATTACAGTGCGGAAATAGCCGAACAAACAAAAACTCATACTCGGACTGCAACACGACCAATCCATTTGTATGGTTTCGACGTAATTCTGCTTAACATAGAGCGCATTGAGACAAAAAAATGGGTTAAAACAACATGAATAGAAGTAGTTCTTTGGAGTTAGTGGTCTTAAGCCTAATAATGATCTTTAATTGAAGAGTGGCCATTAGCAGTTTCAAAACAGCACTACATATTGACCACTAACTCAACAGATATCTGAATTAATCAAAATTGATGGATAAATGTAACTCTTATTTCTTCCATGATGGAAAATTAATTTGCCTATCTAATTGCATTTATTTAATATATATAAAAAAGAATCTATGTATATTACCAGAGCTGAGCTCTTTCACCAGTGAAGACATGGCCCCTGTTATACTGTCAGCCGCTGATAATAGGTCATTTCTCAGGTTTTTCGAATTCATTGCTGAGCTTGACGGTTGACTGAAGGCCATTTGCACATCACCTTCCAAACCTGACAATGTCAACGATTCCTGGCCAGGAGTAATTGGCACCGTGCCAACACCAGCCTCAGAGGAGGGGCTCACAATGGGGGCGCTCAGTCGACCGAGACTGTAACTGTTTGAACTTGTTGCACTAGTGTTTGTATCTGAGGAGTAGTATGCATTGTGGTACATGATGGGGACACTCGAGCGCCCGGGCGTGTAACTGAGGCTGCTGTACGTGTCGCTAGGGGTGTTTGGGGTGACAAGGGGGGCGCTGGACCGCCCTGGAGTCGTGGCGTACGGCGACACAAGGGTAGGGGATGAGGCACTGGTGATGTGGGGACTAGAGCGGGGAGAGGTAGGCTGGTTCTGAAATTCAAAGGAAACAATAGTTACACTATTTTACAACAAATGTTCGACAATATATAGCTTTGCTTAAATTCCCTCTATATTTAACCAAACTGAAAGAATACTTACATAGAGCAGTTACAAAACATACTTAAAGCTTCAAAGATAAATACAATATTCATAAACATTTCTTTTCGTTCTTCTGTAAAGACTTAAAAAATATGATCACATGCTACTTCAGTGCTCCATAAATCTGAGACCAGTTTGAATAGAACTAACATTTCATTGTCAAACACTGACAATGTTTTTTTTAACTTAATGCGGTCTACATGTAGATTTAATAAATTAAATATCAAATTAAGTAAGGAAATTATTGAATGTAGTGACATGTGTACATGACATAATGACATTTTCCAAACAGACATGTAGAACATCACCCAGATCAAAGGGCCTACAAATCAGCTTGATATCAACAACTTAAAAAGCGTTATTAAAATTATTTCAAGTTTATTTGTGAGGTTTGTCTATATGGTCGGTATATATGATATTTGTCTATATGGTCGGTATATGTGATGTTTGTCTATATGGTCGGTATATATGATATTTGTCTATATGGTCGGTATATGTGATGTTTGTCTGTATGGTGGGTATATATGATATTTGACTATATGGTCGGTATATGTGATGTTTGTCTGTATGGTCGGTATATGTGAGGTTTGTCTATATGGTCGGTATATGTGATGTTTGTCTATATGGTCGGTATATGTGATGTTTGTCTGTATGGACGGTATATGTGATGCTTGTCTGTATGGTCTGTATATGTGATGTTTGTCTGTATGGTCGGTATATGTGATGTTTGTCTGTATGGTCGGTATATGTGATGTTTGTCTATATGGTCGGTATATGTGATGTTTGTCTATATGGTCGGTATATGTGATGTTTGTCTGTATGGTCGGTATATGTGATGTTTGTCTGTATGGTCGGTATATGTGATGTTTGTCTATATGGTCGGTATATGTGATGTTTGTCTATATGGTCGGTATATGTGATGTTTGTCTGTATGGTCGGTATATGTGATGTTTGTCTGTATGGTCGGTATATGTGATGTTTGTCTATATGGTCGGTATATGTGAGGTTTGTCTGTATGGTCGGTATATGTGAGGTTTGTCTGTACGGTCTGTTTATGTGAGGTTTGTCTATATGGTCGGTATATGTGAGGTTTGTCTATATGGACGGTATATGTGATGTTTGTCTATATGGTCGGTATATGTGATGTTTGTCTGTATGGACGGTATATGTGATGCTTGTCTGTATGGTCGGTATATGTGAGGTTTGTCTGTATGGTCGGTATATGTGATGTTTGTCTATATGGTCGGTATATGTGAGGTTTGTCTGTATGGTCGGTATATGTGATGTTTGTCTGTATGGTCGGTATATGTGAGGTTTGTCTATATGGTCGGTATATGTGATGTTTGTCTATATGGTCGGTATATGTGATGTTTGTCTGTATGGTCGGTATATGAGATGTTTGTCTGTATGGTCGGTATATGTGAGGTTTGTCTATATGGTCGGTATATGTGATGTTTGTCTGTATGGTCGGTATATGTGAGGTTTGTCTATATGGTCGGTATATGTGATGTTTGTCTATATGGTCGGTATATGTGATGTTTGTCTGTATGGTCGGTATATGTGAGGTTTGTCTGTATGGTCGGTATATGTGATGTTTGACTATATGGTCGGTATATGTGATGTTTGTCTGTATGGTCGGTATATGTGATGTTTGTCTGTATGGACGGTATATGTGAGGTTTGTCTGTATGGTCGGTATATGTGATGTTTGTCTATATGGTCGGTATATGTGATGTTTGTCTGTATGGTCGGTATATGAGATGTTTGTCTATATGGTCGGTATATGTGATGCTTGTCTATATGGTCTGTATATGTGATGTTTGTCTGTATGGTCGGTATATGTGATGTTTGTCTGTATGGTCGGTATATGTGATGTTTGTCTATATGGTCGGTATATGTGATGTTTGTCTGTATGGTCGGTATATGTGATGTTTGTCTATATGGTCGGTATATGTGATGCTTGTCTGTATGGTCTGTATATGTGATGTTTGTCTATATGGTCGGTATATGTGATGTTTGTCTGTATGGTCTGTATATGTGATGTTTGTCTATATGGTCGGTATATGTGATGTTTGTCTGTATGGTCGGTATATGTGATGTTTGTCTATATGGTCGGTATATGTGATGTTTGTCTGTATGGTCGGTATATGTGATGTTTGTCTATATGGTCGGTATATGTGATGCTTGTCTATATGGTCGGTATATGTGATGCTTGTCTGTATGGTCGGTATATGTGATGTTTGTCTGTATGGTCGGTATATGTGATGTTTGTCTGTATGGTCGGTATATGTGATGTTTGTCTATATGGTCGGTATATGTGATGCTTGTCTATATGGTCGGTATATGTGATGTTTGTCTGTATGGTCGGTATATGTGAGGTTTGTCTATATGGTCGGTATATGTGATGTTTGTCTATATGGTCGGTATATGTGATGTTTGTCTGTATGGACGGTATATGTGAGGTTTGTCTGTATGGTCGGTATATGTGATGTTTGTCTATATGGTCGGTATATGTGATGTTTGTCTATATGGTCGGTATATGTGATGTTTGTCTATATGGTCGGTATATGTGATGTTTGTCTATATGGTCGGTATATGTGATGTTTGTCTATATGGTCGGTATATGTGATGTTTGTCTATATGGTCGGTATATGTGATGTTTGTCTGTATGGACGGTATATGTGAGGTTTGTCTGTATGGTCGGTATATGTGAGGTTTGTCTATATGGTCGGTATATGTGATGTTTGTCTATATGGTCGGTATATGTGATGTTTGTCTATATGGTCGGTATATGTGATGTTTGTCTGTATGGTCGGTATATGAGATGTTTGTCTGCATGGACGGTATATATGATATTTGTCTGTATGGTCAGTATATGTGATGTTTGTCTGTATGGTCGGTATATGTGAGGTTTGTCTATATGGACGGTATATGTGAGGTTTGTCTATATGGTCGGTATATGTGATGTTTGTCTGTATGGACGGTATATGTGAGGTTTGTCTATATGGTCGGTATATGTGATGTTTGTCTGTATGGTCTGTATATGTGATGTTTGTCTGTATGGTCTGTATATGTGATGTTTGTCTGTATGGTCGGTATATGTGAGGTTTGTCTGTATGGTCTGTATATGTGAGGTTTGTCTATATGGTCTGTATATGTGATGTTTGTCTATATGGTCGGTATATGTGAGGTTTGTCTGTATGGTCTGTATATGTGATGTTTGTCTGTATGGTCTGTATATGTGATGTTTGTCTGTATGGTCTGTATATGTGATGTTTGTCTGTATGGTCTGTATATGTGATGTTTGTCTGTATGGTCGGTATATGTGATGTTTGTCTGTATGGTCTGTATATGTGATGTTTGTCTGTATGGTCTGTATATGTGATGTTTGTCTGTATGGTCTGTATATGTGATGTTTGTCTGTATGGTCGGTATATGTGATGTTTGTCTGTATGGTCTGTATATGTGATGTTTGTCTGTATGGTCGGTATATGTATTGTTTGTCTGTATGGTCTGTATATGTGAGGTTTGTCTATATGATAGGTTTATGTGAGGTTTGTATGGTCAGTATATGTGATGTTTGTCTGTATGGTCGGTATATGTATTGTTTGTCTGTATGGTCTGTATATGTGAGGTTTGTCTGTACGGTCTGTTTATGTGAGGTTTGTCTATATGGTCGGTATATGTGATGTTTGTCTGTATGGTCTGTATATGTGATGTTTGTCTGTATGGTCTGTATATGTGATGTTTGTCTGTATGGTCGGTATATGTGATGTTTGTCTGTATGGTCGGTATATGTGAGGTTTGTCTATATGGTCGGTATATGTGATGCTTGTCTGTATGGACGGTATATGTGATGTTTGTCTGTATGGTCGGTATATATGATGTTTGTCTGTATGGTCGGTATATGTGAGGTTTGTCTATATGGTGGGTATATGTGAGGTTTGACTATATGGTGGGTATATGTGATGTTTGTCTGTATGGTCGGTATATGTGATGTTTGTCTGTATGGTCGGTATATGTGATGTTTGTCTATATGGTCGGTATATGTGAGGTTTGACTATATGGTGGGTATATGTGAGGTTTGACTATATGGTGGGTATATGTGATGTTTGTCTGTATGGTCGGTATATGTGAGGTTTGTCTATATGGTGGGTATATGTGAGGTTTGACTATATGGTGGGTATATGTGATGTTTGTCTGTATGGTCGGTATATGTGATGTTTGTCTGTATGGTCGGTATATGTGATGTTTGTCTGTATGGTCGGTATATGTGATGTTTGTCTGTATGGTCGGTATATGTGATGTTTGTCTGTATGGTCGGTATATGTGATGTTTGTCTGTATGGTCGGTATATGTGATGTTTGTCTGTATGGTTGGTATATGTGAGGTTTGACTATGTCGTCGGTATATGTGAGGTTTGTCTGTATGGTCTGTACATGTGAAATTTGTCTGTACGATCACACAATACCTTCAGTAGTTTCATGAGAGACTCCAGCTGAGTAACAAGGTCCTTCCTGCTGTCCTGGAGGGCGGACATTCGCATCTCAAGCTCATCTTTCCGTTGTCGTAGCAACATCAGTTCCGCCATCAAAGTTGGGTTGTACTGGGCATTAGCTGTTGTCTTGGCGTGAGCTTCCTGCTCCATACGCAGTCGTTGGATCTCCCGCATTATCTCCCTGTAAAGTACAATAAACCATCTACATTGGGTTGTAGTAGGCTTTGGCCTTCATTTTGGCATGGGCTTTCTGCTCACTATACAGCCCTTAGACCTCCCGCCTTATTTCTCTGTAAAGTACAATAAATAATCAACATTGGGTTGAACTCCGCCTTGGCTGTCGTCTTGGCTTGGGCTTCCAGCTTCATTTGCAGCTGTTAGATCTCTTTGTTTGGTACAAGAAAAAGCAATGAAATGAAATGAAAAAAGTTAAGAAGTTTTTTTTCCAAATATTTCAGACATACGAGACAGCTACATATGGAAGATCAATATAAAAGAAGCTCAAGGCATATTCCCCCCCACAATATGTATGTGAACTATCAGATAGCTGAAGGTATCACTGTGATTCATACCCTCACTCTGCACTGTTTAAAGTAATTGATGGAGTTTTATTATTGTAAAAATGATATCCTTGAATAATAATGGGATATCATGAGTATACAGGAATAAAGTACCCGGTAGATATATTTTAAATGTTTTTATTCCTGAAACATTCATTAGGCTGATGTCAAGATAATTCTTGTATCTAGGAATCAAGTAGTAGCTTTTTACAATTATGATAAGTAAAAAAAATCAATGAGTATTGTTAGCAATGCAATAATCCTTCAGCGGTTTTAAGGCTTGTCATAACATTCGTCCAATGTTGTTCTTTTTTAAATAATCTCCATACTTTTCTCTCTCCCCATATTAAGTTACGTAATGTCATAATGATAATACTTTTTGCCTTAATGAGGTATTTTCATTATTTCTGTTGCATGAAAGCAACAACAAGTCTCATCTCTATAATGCCCTCCTACAGCATATTAAATTTTACAAAACCAGCCACCATTCTTCTTGAGATATCACCAGTCCCTTTTTTTCCAGAAAGACAAAAAAAAAGTTCACACTATTCCTGTTGCCATGGTAACTTTTTTTGTCACCCATAACCATTAAATAACATGCATTATAACAAAAAATCACCTCCATTTAGATTTAATATGTTTTGAGGTATGCCAGCCTCGAGTTAAATCGTGTTATTTCCACTATTTTTTAGTCCATTATGCAACCAAAATTTATGTCTGTCAAAATTATCTAAATATATTTCAGTTGTCCATCCTCATTCATCAAAAAGCTACTATTTAACCTTTTCATAACAGAAACATGATTGAATATTATATAGCACAAAATATATGCATTAAACATAATTTCATTTTTGCCATATACAAAAGATTATATCGATTCAAGAGCTATTTAATGTATTCTATTATCCTTCAAAATGACAAAAGTATCATTTTTCTTACAGCGTACTCTGTCTTATATATAGTTTTTCCTGTTTTTCCATCTCATGAAATTTAAATAATTTATAAATAAATATGAAAGTAGAACATCTAAGAATCACCAGATCCATACAGAATTCAAATATCCCACAATATAAATGCTACACTTTCAAAACCCATTCACAACCATACAAACTCTTACCAGAAATAATTACTTTTCTAACAATGGCAAAACCTGAAAACAAACACAGGATCCTGGGAATGAGATAAAGCCATGAGCAGTGGGTCTTCCCTGATATTGTATACCTTCTGGTGTGTTACCCTTACCTATTGTTCAGAAATGGATAATCAATCAAAGTATCAATATTGCTCTAATATTTTGGGCTCTTCAAAGCAATCACAACTGTTTTCTGTTTGTTCAATGGAAGGTAGCATTGATGTGTTGTAACATTTAATGGGTAGAAGAGAGAGGTTGAGAACCATTACTTGTGCATGTACAGGTCTGACCAGCTCTTTGATGTTTTGACATCTTATGTATGTTTGTTATTCATGTCGGAAAATAGCTCATTGAGAAAATGTTTCTTTACCGACTTTAAATAATGATTTTTGTATCTTGTCCTGTACATCTATACGTTGAGTATGTCTACTATCAGGCTTGCTAACTCTCAAATGGTTTACATTTTTTGTTATAAGAACATGGCATTACTACCACATTCTTATGTATGCAATGCATAGCCATATAGTCCTTTTATTCAAGACTACTCTTTTTAGGTAACATCAACTGAACACTTTATGTTTATGATTCATGCATATGCTCAAAAACTAATCCTCATGTACAGCTACAAAAACAAGTACTGTTTTACCACCACTTTAAGAAATTTATTTCTGGCATTTAATGATATATTCAACCACTTAATATGTATTCTACTTTCCTTAATTGGCTTATGAGCAACTGGTTATGGCATTATCTAAACAAGGAGACCTTTGCCTTGGTAGCAGGCCTGGCAGCTTGCATTTTCATACATCAATATTTCATAACCATGGCACACACCTAATTTGCTAGAAAAACAGGTGCCCCTGTCAGCCAATCAATCACAGGCAATAATTGTTGTGGGAAGGTAACCTGATATATCACACAAAGGCAACGCAGATAACACTTATTTGTCGTTATCATGTTCTGATCTTTTATATTAACCTGGGAATACATTTGAGAATGTAAGGTAAAATTAAAGACAACTTGACACAACAGATTGCGAGGGAAGAGAATGGTGTTGACGTTTGATTCTTATTGACGTGTCTAACAAAAGCAAGCCATCAATAGTTGTTCTTGGAAACAAAAATCAATGATTAGTGATGTAATATAAAAAATAACCAACAGCGGGTTGTGATGATTATTCTTCAGTTTAGGTTTTGAACCTGCAAATGGGCAACAACTACCAGCAATGAGCAATACGTTATGATATTTTTTTATTGGTGCACACTAGAGGTGTGACCAATCAGGCGCATGCTTTCAGAATAACAGTGAATATTTGGTAATCCCTCCCATTCAATCATATTAAAAAAATCAACCTACATTTTAAAGTGAAACCAAGTTGTGTATCTGTGTTGAACCAAATTGTGTACCTGTTTTTCTGCTCCAACTTGAAGATGAGCTCTCGCTGAGCCTTGTTTGTGTCCAAGGTGAAATTCATCTCTGCTGGGCTCCGAGCCTGAAACAAAGACATAATGTTAGTTGACCAATATCGTGTAATCATATAACATTATGTACAGTATTTTTCCAACCTTTTTATTGCTTAAGTTGTTGTCACAAGAAAAACCATAAAAAGTCGTAGGGTGTAAAAGATAGTAGTAAAAAATATGTTTGTGTAAGGTTTAAGACCCAAAAGAAATAGGGTGAGTAGGCTGGAAGATCTTCTCATTTTTTATAAGGCAAATTGTTGCTTGAGATTTTTTGTTGAATCAAAGCCAAAAAAAATGATTTTTAATTTTTAAGAGAAAATAATGAAAAAAAAAAGATGACAAATATTTCTCAAGGCAATAAAAAGATTAAGGGTCGGGGCAACAAAATAGGGTAGACTGGGATACCTGAAGCCAACATTATTATTCAACACCAAAAAAATGATGTTGTTGTTTTATATAACAAACAAGTGCTCTTCACCTAATGTGACATCATTCCCGTTGCAAGCTATGAAAAAATAGAAGAATTAATGGAAGTGACTAACAGTCCTTAGCATTTCGTTTGTGAGCATATTGCATAAATATATGATGTGAAACAAAGTGCTTAGGAAGATTATTACTGTAAGCATTTAATAAAACATTTACAGACTTTTAGTAAGGATGTACATTCTATTTTATGGACCTCAAACTTTGTTTTGGATAATATCATTTTCTATGGCCCATTAATTATGGGATAAACACTTCTGAAAAATGAGAAGTCCTTTGGAATCACAAAAATACATGACATTAAATTTGCAGCCTCCGTTTTCCTGACATCATTTATTCAAAGCAATGGTTCATGTAATTTAAACTATTAGAATCAACAGATAAGACATTAAATATTTATCAAGATACCATTAAATATCAAACAAATAATTACTATCCGACTATTCTTAGAAATTAAGTACTGTCACATACATGACGACAACAAGAATTATAAGTTTGCATAATATGTATAAATTAGGAGTTTTGTCTCATTTACACAATTATTGAAGCTCCTCCTGTTCGCAGCTTTGTAAAATGTCTGCAGGAAGGCTGGTCGGCCGTAAATCAAAGTGTTCCCTGATTTACAGCACTTTAACGACAGCCACATGTGTTTTGTACAATCATACCTGATTACTGGAAACATTTAATGGCCCTTCCAGGGAAATCAAGCAACCCACCACAGAGATATGCTTTCCCATTACAGTTTTCTTGTTGCTTTAAATGGTTCTTCTACGATGAAAAACAGACAGTGAATACTTGTTTTATTTCTTTAAATAACCATGTTTAAATCCCAACATTTAATTCTATGCTAAAGTCTGTTTTAGGTATTTTGTTTCAGTTTTCCTTTACAATACAAATGGCGGCGATGTAAGTCAACCTTTTTTTTATGGATTAACATTTGATATTCATGCTGATCTTTTAAATTGGCAATTAATTAATTTGAGATTTTGAAAAACTAACCACGTTCGAAGTGTCATAAATTATCTAATGTTATTAGTGTTATTAGTATTGTAATATTATAAGTGTAAGAAGTTAAGTACCGGTAATGTTATTTTCTAAGCATCAATATTCATCTAATGTTATTAGCATTCAGTAGTCATATCAATTGTATAAGCTATTTACTGTTATTTAAGCAATATGAGTTATCTAATGTAATTTGTCTTAGGTCTATTGTGAATTTATTGGCTTGTTCAACCATGTGATCTTTATAATTCTTATTATATACATATCATTGTTATGTCAAATGTGTATCTATGGCTTGAGTATTACGAACTGTGTAACATTGTTATTTAATTTGTACAAACAAGATAATTGCAAACAGTGGCAAAAATCAACAGTTTTCTTTAAGTCGATAATGGGCTATTACTCAACAATTATTAAAGCAAGAGTTATGGGCCTTGCTATACATCTGCTTATTGTCTCTGGCAACATGTGTACTAAATTTCAATTGAATCTTTTGAAGAGCTTTTTTTCAACGTTTGGCTAACAATGGATGTATTTTCATCCCTATAACAATGACAATCAACTACCTCAACACCTTGTCTTCTTTTGTGTGCAAAATAAGACAAGTTGAAAATCAAGAAGCTAGCTGCAATATTACAATGCAATTTGGAAGTGAGTCATAGAAGTTTCCCCATGGAATGATAAAAATTAAAGCTATTTATTAAGTGGTTTCCATATATAGAAGAGCGTATCTATACGACTGCAACAGATATCGACACTATGCAACAGCAGTCTGTCATCATCAGAACCGGGATGCCGTATCTTTGGCAGAGACATTAAAATAATTGGGTGAAATCTGCATATCAACAATCATTACCGAGTAACATTTCCGCATACTGCATTTAGAATTCACATTCAAATGACAATAGAATATTAGATGTAGTTTTTGTCAGACACATAAAACAAGAATTTTGTTTTGTCAATTTCATATCAATTATTGTTGATATTGATTGGCTATATCAAATCATAAAATCATACAAACATGTTATGTCTATTTAAACTTTTTAATAAATGTTTAATGGTTACACCCTAATCAGAAGGGTAAAAAAAACACAATCCTGTTTTAAAGCAGCAATAAATATTATGTTTTTTGTGGGGGGTTTAATTATTGATTTTATTTTTCATATAAATCAGCACATAAACAGGTTGGTAAGCAAAAAAATGGGGTTAAAACAGTCTTTAAAAACAGCATTATATTACATGCTTAGTATTTTTAATAAAATATTAATTACAGGTATACCTTAATATTAAGATTTTACATGTCCAGTTCCCTGTTAGTTTTAAGATTAAAACAGCAGTAGATGGGATGATATAAACTAGCCTTCATGACATTGACTTTGACATTTTTGAAAAAAAATACCGGGTAACAGGGTTTGATTAGGGAAAAAAATGACAGAAAGGTTGACAAAGGGGGTATTATGAGGGTTTGCGAGGGGTGGCTGCAAACATGGGCCATGCATTAAAAACTGACTTGCTCACAGGCAATAAACATTTTTTTTGTTTATGCTTTGTATTGAAATATAAACAACAACCTGGTCCAGTGCCTAATTTGTGAATATAAACTAAGGCAAGATGGTCTGCAAAATGACATAGGATTAAATGTGTCATTACCCTATGTGTCAATAGGTTCTGGGAGAGTGTGTACACATTTTTATTTCCATCCAATCCAAAAAAGAGCAACCTTACAGTAAGCCCCATACAAAGTTTAATTAACATCAAACAAAAAACACATGAAGGTTTAAAGGCAACAATATGGCTGTATAAATTGATAAAATATTTATTATATGCCGACTATCAATTTCCTTTTCCAATTCCGACAGTGAAAATACAGTATGTTGTTGTGAAGAACTTGTATCATGTTACTGTCGTTTTCCAAACCTGTATCAGCATAGCAGCATGTGTTGAGTGCTGCCTTTTATAGACCAATGTTAATTTCAAGTTCTTTACCATATAAACTAACTATTCAGAAACAATGATTTGCAGGAACATACTATATTTGCTAAAAAAATGATTTTGAATGTATTAATTTGTGATTTATGTCTATATTCAAGAAATATAAAATATTTGTGTGTCAAGGGAAATATGTGGGAACTAAAACGCAAAGAAGACATGATGGCTATTAATGTTCAATTAATGTTTCATTTTATTTCATCCCAAACTGTAAAAGTTATAATTATAAGTAAATTTATTAGAAAAGTGATTCACCCCAGGGAAGGAAATTTGGAAACAATGAACAACATGGTTATGGTTCTTGTAATGAAAATGTGCACAGGTTCAACTTATTCAAACTATTAAATTAAAGGTCTAAGTAAGCAAACTTTCAACCTTCAACAATACTTTCCAAAACTTTTCAAGCTGGTATAAAATTAAATATTTCTTAGATTAAAATACATTTATAAAGGGCAAAATTTTGACTAAATTAGCCATTAAACTAAATATTAACTTATGCAAAGGCACACTGTTAGGGATATAAGATGAAAAAAAAACTTGAGAAAGTAAGCGTACTCGCAACAGCCCTGAATTTCTCGCCCAGCTGATACAGCGTTCACAATTACAGATTGAGTATTCCATCATCTCTCTGCCTTATTATTCCGAGCACAGAGGAAAAAACAACACCACTATCACATATAAAATGTCCGCTGTCTTTTTCCCAATTGTTGACACTTTGCAGACATAAAAATTAGTTAACTTCACACAGTCAAAGTCAAACATGAGTTCCAATCTGGCATTTTCACATTAATATTTTATCACCATGTTATTCTACGGACCAATATCTTGGGAGAAAGACCTGAATAAGAGGAATTCTATACAAGGCGGCCTGTCTGTCACACCGTTATCGAGTTAAACAATACCCACAACATCATGTCATCAAACAAAACTCTCAATATGTATATTATGCTGATTTAACATTATTGTGTGAAATATATGTAAGAGAATGGTAATTTCAATTATAAATATCTATATAAGAGAAACCCATGAAAACAGCAAATGGTTTCCGATGCTCCTCTTTTTTAAATATATTATTGAAAATCATACAGGGTATGGTAATATGAGGTTTAACCACTAATAAATATCTAGCCATAGTGATATTTTAGTAATACTTCACATATCAAGTTGTAAAATTGTGAACTTCTGCATAACTTTCTGAGTCACTTGCAAAATTATTATTTAATGCTGTGTTTTTAAGAATATCAAGTGGAACAAGCAAATTCGTTGAATTGATATCCCCCACCTAATGAGGCAAAGTTCATGGATTGGAAATGAAAAGTAGGTGGAATATTCCTATATTAACATGTAATATGGCTGCAGAGAAATGGACTGTTATAATCGTTGGATATAAGTTTGAGTTTATTTGGAATTATTTGAAATAAAAGTTTTGTATAAAGAGTAACATTTGTAATAGTTTCTATGAATTTGAATGATTTTTCTAAGACTTGACCTAGTGACCTAATTTTCGATCATATGCGACCCAGTTTTATATAGGTCCAAGAGTTCATCAAGGAAAACATTTTGATTTAGTTTCATGAATATTTGACATGAGCTAGTTTTTTACCCCATCTGACCCACTTTTACAAGTGGTCGAGATATGATCAAGGGATGGATGGAAGGACGGACGGACGGACAGACGGAATGATGGACAACGCCAAAACAAAATCCCCCTCCCGAAACCTTCGATTCAGCGGGGGATAATAACTGAACAATCAGTACAGCTTTAGTGATGGGACTTCTACACACTTTCAGACAGTAGTTTAATACCATACATTCCAAGATTCATATAGATGTACATTAAGGCCTCTGAGTAATTGCAAACAGTAAAGCATTATCTTTGGCAGGACAACAAGGACAATTATAACTACAATGAAATAAATATCAATGAACACAAGGCTTAAAATCATGTGTTTGTTTTTTTTTAAAAGTGAACAAAGAAAGTAATATTTTCACTAGTGAAAATAAATTTCTGTGATCACAAGATAAAAAATCTAATTCTCTAATGCTTTAAATTAAGAAAACAATCATTGAGTTAATTGGAAATTGAGTGCTTAACATAACATTGAGACATCATTTCAGAAAAAAACATCAAAGAACAAAAAAACACACAAAAATCAGGGAGCTGCTATTACTTCTATGTTTGTTCCCTGTTAGGAACTCTTTCAGAATAATGAAATATTGAAGATTATTATTATTATAATTACCATATTTATTATTTTATCATATACAATTATGTCCTTATTTTATAATTTACTGTGAAATATACTGTCATATTGACCAAAATTCTTTAATGACCAAGCGATAGCTGGGGTCAATATGATTTTGCAGCTTATAAGTAAAGAACTCTTTAAATATTACATGATACCACATGATATATTATGACATCATACGCTTAACTTTTTCCAGTCAATAACAAGACAGGTCAATATTGTGTTTATTTTGTGTATGAAAATTGTTTTTTTTCCAGTCATAATTATTATTATTACTACAGTATTATCTTTCTATTATTATTATTTTATTTTCTTCTTCTTCTTCTTTTTATCATTATTATTATTGTTATTATTATTATCATTCTATCTTTTATGCATGCAAGAAATTGCATACAATAGGTGAATGGTAATATTATAACATTTTGTAATATCTTAAATTCCTCTCTAGACAGTGTTTCAATAAAGCATCTTAGTCATGATCGTCACAGCTGGAAACAAGTTAATTATTTAAAAAAAATCAACTTCAATACCGTCTAGAAAATCAAAATAACACAAATATGAAGTTACAACACTTTCACTTTATGATGAAGATCCTTATAGAACCAGGCCCAGGGGATGCTAACCGTTACCCTAGGCCCTTATTCACTAAATTTTAAATGTACTGAGTATGTTTGGGACTCACATTCAGGAAAGCTAAATTTTTATTATGTTGTAAAAATGCTATTATAGGAGCAAATATGGTAAAAAAAAGGTGTATGTTTTACAAGTAATCTGTTCTAAAATCAGGCACACTTAATCTTTGGTCAAAATTAGTTCTTTTATATATAAAAACATCTTAAAGAACGCAGTTTTTTGGGCCCAAGTCTGAAACTCAGACTATTGACTTTAGTGAAAGCAGACCCTGGTCTGCAGATCTTAAAACTGCCCTTTCTGTTCTGCCATAGGTTCCCGTGCATGGTTTATATAATTGTTTTCACAAAACGGAAACAATTTAAGAATCAAACAAATTTGCTGTTTTTAGTCATTTGAATGTAAAGTATTAAAAATGGCAATAATTACAATGAAAATACGGCAAAATGAAATAAAATAGATTTATGAAAGCCAAACAGACTTCATTATTTATTGTAAAGTCGAAGTAATAATCACAAATAGTGAAAACCGAGAACTGTTGATGGGTAAAAAATACCATTATTACCATGTTTTGAGAAGATTCTGTTGGGAATTAGCAACTAAATACGGAGAAATAGTCTCCCTATTGTCTTAAATATCACATGAATAGGAAAATAGCCATCCATCACAACCAATTATTCCATGCTAATGTAGCACGAAGCTGACTGTATGTAACCTAAGCCGGGGATCTATATGTTTTCCTCTCTTTTATATGCCTGATAAATTGCTTGTGTTTATAATTAATGACGATTTTATTATGTCACACTCTTTTTTTAGACATTTTGAGAAGATGAAAATTATTAATTTATTCGATTTTATGAGGTAAATTAAGATCTTTATATTTTAATTGCTGACATATAATGGTGTATATAAGACAAGATAAAACTTGCTTTATTTGGAATCATTATCAAAATAAATATAAATATACCATTGCTCAAAATATCATTACTGCATAATGCAGCACATAAAGTGATTCTACCGGTACATATATTTATTGACCATTCCTGAACCATTCCCACAGGAACTGCTGGACATAATTACTTGACCTTAACAAGAGCTAGAATCTATTTATTTGCAGAACATATGGCTATGTTTGTCAGAAATAAAATTTCCTATTGGTATTTCTAACTCAGGTGGAATATTAAATCAAAAGTTCAGAAGGATATGGTCAACTACCAGATTTAAGCGTGTACGTAATAAAAAAAAATGAACTTTTGACCTCTTAATATAACTTTGACTTTTGACCTTTAAACTTGGCTCTTGAATCCAACAAAAGGACTCTTCGTGGTGAACACAGTGGTGCCATAATATTATATTAAAATATTCTTCAAAGTATGGCCAAGTAACAGGCTAGACTTTGCCTACACTTTGTAATTTGACTGACTTTGACCTTTGACCTCTAAGTGTGACCTTGACTTACAATATAAAGACAAGAGTTTTGCATATCACACACCATATCTTCATAGTGAACATGTGTACAAGTTGTTTTAAAATCTGTCATAGAATGATCGAGTTACAATCCAGACACAGTAAAAACTAGATATTTTAACATTGTCCCCTTGAAGATCTGGGGCCGTGATTGTGAACAGTCTTTTGCTGAATTTATTACTATTCGAAGTTGTTCAACTATTTACATCTATGTTGTAAAAAAACAGAATAAAGATGATTCTTTGTAATTTGATAAAACTCTTGGACTCGAGACTTTTCGTAATCATGTCCCCTGGATCTTGTATGCGACACTTTCCCTCATCATGATGAATAATTGTGCTAAATTACTGGAAAACTCTTCCAGATATAAGTACAAATGTGACCTTGACCTATAACTTACTTCACTGGGATTTGTATGAGACACAGTGTCTTGTCATAATTGGATTCCAGAATGAATCTGTAGTTTCTTAATAACTTTTCAAGCTCTTTGGACACCAAGTGCATCATAATTATGGAAATGTGCTGCTCGAAGTTGATAGAATCTGTTTTCATATGTATACTCGAATATGTAATGTAAATCATGAGGAAACTGAAGATAAGGGAGAAACTGAAGTCAGCAGAACGGGGGAAACAGTTCTGAGCCTTATTGTTATTCCGGAACCCAGGCAAATATATCATTCCTAATCCAGATTGTCACAATGTAAATACACTGAATATTTTATCAATGACGAAGCTTATTCACCATAGATGGATGGTCTATTAAATATTGCTTTGTCTTGTGGTTAATTTATTGTCGAAAACAAAAGTTCAATGTCAAGAAAGTGATTTCAACTGTTAACATTTAAAGTACATAATCTGGTACATGCTATTTTTTTTCTTAAAATACTTCAAATTACAGTTCTATATTTTAGATTATGTTAGTATATTTTGGGAGGCTAAATAATATTGAGCCAAGAGTCACAGTTACTTCTACTTCATTTCACTTCCAATAATGAGCACCAAGATACAATTCAGATTCATTTCTTTTGTTAACACGAACATCTGACAAATTCTACTCACAGCGTTGTTTGTATCAGCTGCCAGCCGAGCAGCATACCGAGCTATCAGTCGATGTTCGTCATCCGTGGACTGGGTGGTGATTGCCAGACTCATCTTACCTGGGCTGGAACACAAAATCATAAGAGTTAGGATGTGGCTTAAAGCTGCATATACACAAATTGACCATTTTGACCTTTTTTATTTTGTTTTGTCTCAGAATCAGCCGCAGTGCCTTCAATTTAGTCATATTAGATAACACAAAATAGAACAGATTTCAATTTAAGTGGTAAACTGCAGAAAATTTCATTTTTCTTAAAGCATAAGTATAGCTTTTAGCCATGAAACATCAATTTTCAAATGTAAACATGAAAACTGCCATCTGCTATTTTATCAACAGTCTTATATCACTGCTTTCCAAACATTAACGCAAAAATAAGCTCTTTCCAAGACAAAAAGAAATTAAAAAAACATCAAAACAATCAATCTGTTAGAGTGCTGCTTTAAAGGACAAGCATTATTGCAAAAGTAATCTTACCTTGATGTCTCTATGATCATGTTGCCAGAGCACCTACGAAATTACTAACTAAAATGACAGCACTCCAAGCAAAAGACAATGAATGTCCGCATTCCAACTCCGCCTAATGTCATAACTAGACAATAATTTCAACAAGTACAATTGCCTTTCTACACATACTCTTACTGTCATTTGAAAATATGTCTACTTAATTAACTTAGCAGATGTTTTAGTTGAAGTTAAAGACTAAACTTCTATACAACTTATGTAAAAACACTTAATGCCAACAATAGTAAAGACCAGCACATACCTTCTGAGCACCTGTGGGGATGAACATATGGAGCTGAGATCTGGGGAGGTTTCATGTCCACAACCATGGAAACCATTCCTCACAGAACTCGGAGTGGCTGGGCTGGAAACACAGAATTAAATAGACATTAGTTTTAACTTTCATATAATCCTTAATTAACTTTCATATAATCCTTAATTTCATGGTGAAAACACTTCTATTGCCAATATGTCTGGTATAATGATATAAGAAATCTAAATGATATTGAAATAATTTGAAATGAAAATAGCAGAGTTACAGGCTTTCCATAAACCTAGTAGATAGAATCAAACATAACTGTTACAAATATAACAAAATTACAAAAATCAGTTATCAAAATGGGTATAAAGTTGAAATGATACCTGCCATATACCACATTAGGAAATAAAACAAGTGTTTAAATATAAGTAAGTGAGTATGCAGTTTACAAACTTATTTGATCATGCAACCATCTACAAAGTTATGGTTAGCAAAGAAGTTACAATTATTTAACATGCATAAAACAAACCATCATAACATTAATATAAAACATTTCTGAGATGTCATCAGAATGGTTTTAGCTAATTCTGCTATGGTCGATCATCCAAAGATTTTTTTTTCATTCCAAAGGCCTAGGAGAAATTTGGGTTGCAACTTGTTTATGCTTATCCTCTGCAACATAAAATTGCCGTTTAATTTTAAACACTGCATCAATGACTCCATTTGACAGGATTATAGCTACAACAGATAACTGAAATAGCAAAATACAAGGCCAACTAAACTTTATTGACAATCTTTCAGCAATACAAGTATTAAGAATAATTCACTTATTTTAATATTTTTAAGAAATTCACTTGATAGAAATGACTTCATAATGTTATGAAGTTCTCCGCTTTCCAAAAACATGTTATAGTCTTAACCACAATAGACCATTATAATCTTTATTAGTCTTAAAAGCATATTAAAATCTTTTATTTTATTTTGTTAAATAAGTTTTGGGTACTTATGCACTGACAAATCTTCAAATATGTTACGTCTAAAACCTATATGTATCACCAACAGCATACATTTCAATTTTGAGATAATTTTCTGAAGCGAAAGTACTAGAATTATACCCACAGCAAAGATATCCATAACACCCTGCGCTCAGGTACTGTATTATAAGTGTGCAGTTGATATAGATTCTTGTCACATTACTGTCCCATTTTCAAGCCAAGCTAAACAAACCATCCATAACAACACTCGTAGTAACTTAGTAATATATTTTTATAGTTAGAAATACCTTAAAAAACTTCTTGACAGTTTTAGAACACATTTATGAAGAAATATTCAAAATCATTTTAAAATAAAGTGTTGGTCAAACTTATTTTCTGTCCTTTTAATGACTATTATAAGAAAGGCTCGCTCTCTGCACTCTCTCTGCCTGTCTTTATCCTTAAAGCATTCCTGGTTTACAGCATCACCATGGCGACTGTTGCCCCTCTCAAAAAGACAATCTTACAGGTTGAAATGCACTATCACCATGGGATCTGTTGCCCTTCTCAGTCAATCTTACAGGATGAAATGGAATCAAAACAAATTCATATAAGCTGATACTGTCTTTACTAATGAACTACATATGAATTAGTTTCAGTCATCACTTATAAACATGCATGCTTTCAAATTGTTATTCAATAGCAAAATCAGCCATTATGGCAGATGCTATTTTAGCAACGAGTGTTTATGCTTTTTTGTATATTTCAAGCATGCAAACAATGAAACTTTGTAGAAAGCCTAGGACTGCTGGGTGTTAGATCGGCAATGGATTTCCCGCGATGGCAATTAAAGGCAGGCTCACAACATCCATACACTACACACGGCCTGCATGCATAGCATGATGCATTTACAATTTCCTGCTCAGAATTCTACTGCAAACTTCCGAATAACATTCTGAACAAAATTGTCCAACTCAGTCCTAAAATAGCTTTACTTATTTTTTTTGCTTTTGTCTTAAAGAATGCTAATCATCCAAGTTCATGACAAGAAACTATGTTCTGGATAGCTTTAACAAAATATTAAAATTTGAACAACACATTATAAACAGGAAAAAGACAATCTATACACATTAGATGCTTTAAATGTTAAGAAAAATATAGAGATTTTAAAATTGTCATTTATTCTTAAATCCAAATTATGATAAGAATAAATAAAAAATAAAAATCTGTACACTTATGAAAAGATTCTTTAAAGTGACACTCTTATTCATAAT
This sequence comes from Mya arenaria, assembly GCF_026914265.1. Classification (NCBI taxonomy): domain Eukaryota; kingdom Metazoa; phylum Mollusca; class Bivalvia; order Myida; family Myidae; genus Mya; species Mya arenaria. The sequence goes on from NC_069134.1 coordinate 67,764,433, forward strand.
CAATACATACACATGTATAACAAACATAAATTTTTGGTAATATACCTTTAACTACTTACTAAATAATGCATTTATGGAAAATATTAATTACTGATAACAAGATTGTTACCGTGTATTTAATATCTGAAAACACAAATAGTAATAAATAATTGGTGAATGCTAAAAGATTTACTGTGATCTACTATAGTCTCATATCGTGGAAATACCTTGTTTTATGCACATTTCTTTCAAATTAAACTCGGTATCCCTCATAAGTACCATTGTTTTCGACATTTATTCATCCTTTTTGGACTATTAAAACAAAATTGTTAATTGTGGTAAATCTTACGTGGGAATAAGAGTGCATCTCTAAATGTTAAGATAAAATTATACATAAGATTTTAAAATTGTCATTTTTGATGAGAATGAAGAGGTTTGCAGTGGAATATATGATGACTTTGCTCAATGTTGGTACGTAATGACAACACAGGGTAAGGTGACTAGAGATAATTACACAACGATAGGATGAAAGTCCTCGGGTGTATCAGTACTGAAAACAAAACATGATCCCATATGTAAAAATAAACATTACTGCCAGTATGAAACAAATAGCATTCAGAATGAGATATGTATGCCCCAAAAAAGAGCTGTCACTATAAGTGATGAATGCCCTCTAAATGCCAGACAGATAAATTGAATATGCATACATTCAGGAAGAGCTGACATAAGCTATTAGCATTATATGCAGGACCGCAAGATTGACGACTTCAAGTGTTGGAGAGCAGTGAACTAAGAGGTGGGGACCTGGGGGGTGCATGCCTAAATATCAAGAGATAAGGATCTGCGGCTGGCACCTGACACAGTGCCTTTTTGATCCGACCATCTGTGCCATGTTATTTCAAAATCACCCTTTGCACATTAAAAGTTATAGCCCCGACCACCTATACTCAATGTAGATGTATACAGCATTCCGTAAGGATTGACCTCCTCAGTGTGACCTTGACTTCAATGCAAGGAAGGGGGTTGTGCAAGCAACACTTCCCCTTTGCGTGCCAAACGTCTGCGGCATGTTATTTCAATATCCACCATGCATGATAAAGTTACCGCCCGTACAAGACCATCTGTACTGTATGTGCATATAAGCAGCATTCCATTAAGATGTACCTCTAAGTGTGACCTTGACCTTCAAGGTTGTGGTGTGGGTTTGGCGAACAACACATTCACTTTGTGTGTTAACAATTGTAACATTTTATTTTAATAACCCGACTTGATTAACCTCTCAGCATGACCTTGACCTTGATGGTCTTGCACGTGACACACCATCTTGATGAAAAAATCCCCTTACCATCTTTTTTCTATGTGCATAAATGCAGCATCCCACAAAAATTTAATAATTAACTTCTAAGTGTGACCTTGACTTTTGAGCCTAATATCTGTGCAAGACTTTTCAGAATTGTAAAGTTCATGATGAAATTACAGCCTAAAGTTAACCGAAGAAGGGAGGGACACATGTACAGATGGACGGTGTGATTTTAATATGCCACACATTTGGGGCATAAAAGAAGACAAATTTGTATAGCAAATAATTTTCAAAATGCCCAAAATAAAATGAAATGATCAAGCCATTATCAGTAGAATTAGACAAGAGAGCAGAGTTTCAGCTACACTCAATATTTCTAGCTTTACAATACAATTTATGCTTGCTTGTAAACAGCCATTGGATTTGTTTCTGACAAAAATAATAAAACTAACTTTACAGGTACATCTTTAATTTAAATTAACTGTCTATATTTTAACTGACATGGCTATATATGGAACATACAAGATGAGAACCACCAGTTTAGAAACACATGTAACCAAACATTGCACTACAATATCCAACAGCCTTAATATGACACCTAAGCCATACATACACGATGTACGAGAGGTCGACAGTTTTCTCCGGCAGATCTGGGAACACAGGGGGTTTCTCGTCCAACGATGTGCTGGGAACACATTGGAATGACTTCTTTATGGAATGGCCAATCTGCTTGGCTGGAGACTTCTGGAATCATAACAGTTTTACTGTTGTATATTAATTTTGGATTTAAAATTTTCCTTAAATTTAGGCAGGTTAACCATGAACAAAGTATTTAGTTAACAGGAAAAGAAATCCTAAAAAAAGTATAAATCAAAACAAGCCCTTAAAAAAACTGTTTAACAGCTTAATCAATGTTAACACAAAAAGGCGTATGTCTGCCGGGGGCGGGTAGGGGCTCTTTAAATCAACAAATAACAAAATAACTACAAACAGTAATACACTTTGTTAGGTACAGTCATTGACATTCATATTTTTCAGACAAACATAACTATTTAAGTACCTTAATATGTGCTTGATTAAGATTGCCACTTAACAACTAATTCCATGACCCCAGGTGTCCTGAAGTACTCACTTAAGTCAGTTACTTACATAAGCCAGGTACTCCTTCATCTGGTGATCAGGGCTGTGGTTTCCCGAGGTACGACCACGCCAAAAGCAATCCTGACACAGCTGGTAGTTATGGCAACGCTGACATCGGTAACGGAAACCCATGAAAGACTCTCGGTGACAGCCGTCACACTGTACTGGGTGGAACACTGGAATTGTAGAAATAAGAGAGTAATGCATCACGTTAAAATAATTTTTATTTTTTATCACTTCAGCATGAAGTACAAAAATATTTTATACATCTACAAAGCTGCTAATGGAGTACATAATCAAGCCTTCTTTTTATATAACTTCTAAAATGATTACCATTAACAGGCTTAATGTTTTTCGATTTATATCTTCAAATTATTACAATGATTATATGATAGTAACAGACATACACATTTTCACTAAATAAAAGTGAATTGAACAATAACGCGGTAGTTTTGACTATCAAAACATTTATTGAAAAGCTAAGGTCTTCAACATGCATAGAAGTACTTGACAGGGGGCCGGGGTCAGACACCAGCACATTGAAACACTCCACACACAACATGATACATACCATTCTCCACCTGAGCCATCCTGTGCAGTATGGGCAGCCACATGAGACACTGAGGGCCGGGTCAAATACCAGAACATTGAAACATACCACACACAACATGGTACATACCATTCTCCACCTGAGCCATCCTGTGCAGTATGGGCAGCCACATGAGACACAGAGGGCCCGGGTCAGACACCAGCACATTGAAACACTCCACACACAACATGATACATACCATTCTCCACCTGAGCCATCCTGTGCAGTATGGGCAGCCACATCTTCACTGAGACCCGGGTCAAATACCAGAACATTGAAACATACCACACACAACATGGTACATACCATTCTCCACCTGAGCCATCCTGTGCAGTATGGGCAGCCACATGAGACACTGGGGGCCGGGGTCAGACACCAGCACATTGAAACACTCCACACACAACATGGTACATACCATTCTCCACCTGAGCCATCCTGTGCAGTATGGGCAGCCACATGAGACACTGAGGCCCGGGTCAAATACCAGAACATTGAAACATACCACATACAACATGGTACATACCATTCTCCACCTGAGCCATCCTGTGCAGTATGGGCAGCCACATGAGACACTGGGGGCCGGGGTCAGACACCAGAACATTGAAACACTCCACACACAACATGGTACATACCATTCTCCACCTGAGCCATCCTGTGCAGTATGGGCAGCCACATGAGACACTGAGGGCCGGGTCAAATACCAGAACATTGAAACATACCACACACAACATGGTACATACCATTCTCCACCTGAGCCATCCTGTGCAGTATGGGCAGCCACATGAGACACAGAGGGCCCGGGTCAGACACCAGCACATTGAAACACTCCACACACAACATGGTACATACCATTCTCCACCTGAGCCATCCTGTGCAGTATGGGCAGCCACATGAGACACTGGGGGCCGGGGTCAGACACCAGCACATTGAAACACTCCACACACAACATGGTACATACCATTCTCCACCTGAGCCATCCTGTGCAGTATGGGCAGCCACATGAGACACTGGGGGCCGGGGTCAGACACCAGAACATTCAGGAAGTTGTTTATGTTCACACCACTCCTCTGTAAGTATATCCACATTTTGTGTTTATTTACCACAACAAATCAGCCTTTGTGACCAACTTTAAAGCCCCAATTTTTCCTATTGCCAAGGGTTTATTCTATTTCCAATGCTAGGTCAATGGCTTGTACACAGTGTCACAAACAAAGCTCTATGTTCTTTTGTATAAACAAATGAGCATAAGATTTCTGATGGTTACAAGTTCTTGAAATGATAGCTCATAAAAGTGCTGTTTCATTTTATATCATAAATGACGTCAACATCATTATATATTTTTTATATATAACTGGTGTAAGTACTCTTGCCGAGACATTATAAAAAAATAGTGAATGTACGTGCGCCATATAGCGATACTTTATTTTTTTGTGCTTCAAATCATCAATTTAGTATACATGATATAAATTGAATAATTGCATTTATGGAAGTTTGATATGAAATTTATTTTACTTGTTTGCCAAGGCTCATTTTCATCATGATTCTTCCATGTCAACTATTTGAGACAAGGGAAAAAAATCATGTTATCCTGAGTTTCACTGAGACCCAGAGTTAATCCCCTTACATCATAGTGATTTTAACCAAAGAATCAGAGAAAGCAATATTTGAATGAGTGGGGCAGCCACAAGTGGAAAAATAATATTCTGTGTTAATAAGTGTATATTACACTGAAATTCATGTTGTTGTCTTAAAGCTGCACTCTTACAGATTTTCCATTTTTACAAAAAAAAAAAAATTGTCTTGGAAAGAGCAATTTTTTGCGATAATATCTGCAAACCAATGACATAAGATTGCTGACAAAGATCTGATCGCAGATTTACATATTTCCTTTCAGAAAATAACGTTTTATGACTTAAACCGTAACGGTTCAAGAAATATGCATAAAACATTTTTTTTTTTACTTAAATATAAAAATCTGTGATCTAAGTTTAAGCTTTCGTCAGCAGTCTTATATTTTTATAACTGGTTTCCATGGATTTTCGCATAAATTGGCTCCTTCAAAGACAAAAAATATTAAAAAGTTGTCAAAACGTTCAATCTGTGATAGTGCAGCTTTAAGGTAAATGGGCAAATCTTCAGAAATATGAAACTCAGAGTTATGGGAATTGATATATTTATATAAATTGTTTCTTTTACCTCTTGAATCAAGTTTCATTGGAGCATCTTGTTAAGTTTTTCAGTTATTTTCGAGATTTAATTTTGCATGATGTTGATTCAATAGCAACATAATGGCTTTAACAACGGCCCCCCAATTTTATTCGAAGAAGAGACAGGCATTTGGAATCAATTCAAGTCGTGGAATAATGATGAACAAAATTTTGTGCTACATTTTGGTGATGTCATTTCATGCACAATAAACGCTATTATTAAGCATCAAGAGAGCCAATTTTTTTATAGCAGTGAAAATATGCAGTGTATGTTAAATATCAGGAGTGAAAATAACATTTCTTGAAAATTATAAAAGAAACTAACAGAAACTATAATCAGTACTAATTAAACAAAATTATTATTCCCATAAAACTTTGAAAGAGCTCAATTTAATGTAAATTTTAAAAATGTTGAATATCAATTTTATTACAAACCATATCAAAGCAGGCCCTGACAGCAGTTTCGTTGTAGCCGAAAGACGGGCCCTCGAAAACGGCTGTCGGTAGAGCTAGAACTGCCTGCAGATACTGCTCAAACCTCTGACGAATAAGCAGCCCACTTGAGTCCGATATCTGGGTGAATATATCTGAAATACACAAATTATTATGGCAGCTGGAGACCGATATCTGGGTGAATATAATTTTTCTATATTATACAATAATGGCAGCTGGAGACTGATATCTGTGTGAATATATCTGAAATATACAAATTATTATGGCAGCTGGAGACCGATATCTGGGTGAATATAATTTTTCTGAAATATGCAATAATGGCAGCTGGAGACTGATATCTGGGTGAATATATCTGAAATACACAAATTATTATGGCAGCTGGAGACCGATATCTGGGTGAATATAATTTTTCTGAAATATACAATAATGGCAGCTGGAGACTGATATCTGTGTGAATATATCTGAAATACACAAATTATTATGGCAGCTGGAGACCGATATCTGGGTGAATATAATTTTTCTGAAATATGCAATAATGGCAGCTGGAGACTGATATCTGTGTGAATATATCTGAAATACACAAATTATTATGGCAGCTGGAGACCGATATCTGGGTGAATATAATTTTTCTGAAATATACAATAATGGCAGCTGGAGACTGATATCTGGGTGAATATATCTGAAATATACAAATTATTATGGCAGCTGGAGACTGATATCTGCTTAAAAACATCCAAACTATGCAATAATAGTAAACAAGTGCAGATAAATGGAAATTTGAGCTGTCTTATTTCATGTTGTGAGAAAATGTTGACCGACATAATTATATTGTTTAAAAAAAATAATATTGTAGATACTTTTAAATGAAGCATCTTGTGACATCTTTACTATTGACAAACAGAGAGAGTACAGGTATGATAATTCTGACCAACGAATATTACCTAGAATAATGTCTCGTCACAAATTTCATAAGAAATCAGGATTAGAGATGAAATCATGTACAGCTACGAGCCTATTTCACGGCAATTAAGTGCACCACAAGTGGGCGTCAATGGTCTTCTACTTTTTTCTAAATCAGTCAAGTGAAATGACAAGACAAATATTTGAAACCTTAGTGATAAAACTTGCTTAACATGTGCATACTGTTAAAAAAGGAAAGGTAACACATTTATCACATAGATTTACAATCAGTTTCTAGCAAGTGCTTTCACTCCAACAATTCAGATAAAGAAGTTTTTGACAACTGCACTGCTTTGACAATGTCTTATCTTTACTTCGCAAAAACCGCTTTTGCCATCTAACACTCTAGAAACTTACATCTCAGCTTATCTATGAGTTTCCCGGAGCACAGGTGTGAAAGCGCCACCTTCAGGTAAAACACCTTCACTCTGCCATGACACGAGCTGAAATGTAGAAGCAAAATATTGCTGTGCTTTACTTTTGTGACACATCAATAGAAACTGTAATTTTCCAGAAACTTTAAACTGGGTCTATGCAATAAGAGCATCATGTGCTACTTAAAGGGACTGAACACCAGATTGGCACCAAAAAAAGTTTTTTTCTGTAACGCATCTTGGGACAATTGTTTAATAAAATGTTTTACTCTTTGATATCATAATTGTAAAAAATTCCAAAATGTAAAAAAAATTGAGTCGGAGACCGGGTTCCAACTGGTGTCGCCAAAATTGCAGTCCAGTGCTGTATCCACTGTGCTACGAAGGCTTACTCAAAACTAATGGAATATTTAAGCTATATACCTAACTTGGTAATATCACATGATAACATTGACTAGCCAATCACGTATAAGGAATGAATTCTACTAGGTAGACATACCTATTAATCTTTTTTAATGGAAAAATACGAAAAAACTGCGAAAACTGAATTAATTGTAAACTATGTAGTACTTTAGTTAGTAACTTTCAATGCATTGTACACATCGATACCAAGTTTATGTCAGTTTTCAACAATTTTCCTTTTTTTTCGCTATTTCATCATACGGAGTACAGCCCCTTTAAAGCTTTTTATTTATATGACCTGCTAATCAAACTACCAAAAAATGAATGCTGGGCCCATATTCATTAAATAAATGCTATAAATCTGAGGTTGAAAATCTTGATTTTCTAATGAAATAATGACTAAATGAAGCATCGATATTAAAAACTGCAGTATATGTTATATATGACTACTTTTACTTTAAATTTATGCTTTCTTCTTTTGTCAATAAAAGGAATATTAATGACTTTTGATCAAATTTTAAAATATTTAATTTTTGAGTCCACGATTCGCTCAGGCTCCAGTCATTAGTGAATACCAGCCCTTAGGCCATATTAACTAATGCTTGAGTTTGAGACTAAATATTGACAATATTTGTATGCCTGAGTGTAAAACATATTATTTGTAATGCACCAGTCAATTGTAACCACGGCCCCCTCCCCCCACACGTCCGGGGAATAGTGGGGACTTTGACTTTCGGTCAAGCCAACCCCGGCTAAAATCCCCGGGGAAGAACAGATATTAAAATCCCCGCCAAATGCCCCCACACCCCAGGGACCCTAGGTAAGGCCCATACCCTGCTATATTTAAAGCGATGACAAAACCACCACATTCACCCGGCACTGCGGGGCCACCTAAAAGGTAAAAAAAACAGCCCAATTCCCCGGCTATCCCCTGTATACCCCCGGACCTGGGGGGGTCATGGTTACAATTGACTGGTGCTCATCTGAGCTGGAGTCTTAAACTCAGCCTCGGGACAATAGTAAATATATATATTTAAAGGCCCAGTTAGGGCTCACAGCATCTTTTCAAGCTTTTTCTTTTTTAAAAAGATAGTGGTTTAAAACTTTATTTTATTACAAATCTGTCTACAAGCAGACTTTCTGTCTGTTAAGATCAATATTATAATCATTTTGCTTCCAGACTCTTTTTCAAAACAGGCCTTCACATATACATCACATTGTATTTCAAAATAGTGTTTCAATTTCTTATTTTCAAACACTTCCAGCATGTCTATATTATGCTCATTTATGTAATATTCTGTATTGACCAATCAGAAATTGAACACCATTGAATACCATAAATATGCTATCATCACTGGCCAATCACAATCTTCGATAAGCAACAATCATTGACTAATTACAACTCAAATATTCGCAAGCCAATCACAACTAACCTATCAAACAATCACTAGCCAATCACAATTCACCAATCAAACAATTACTAGCCAATTTCAACTCACCTATCATAAGCACTGATAAGCCAGTTGAGCAGCATGCTTGCTGACATTTTAACATCCACCTGGCGTGTGATGGGCACTCTTTTGTTCAGTTGCATGAAGATACTGGTCAGAATGGATTCCACCCTCGAAGCATTCAGTTCCGTGTCTGATTCCAGTGTGTTTAGGCCATTTTCACGAAAACATTCTATAATGTTCCAGATGTCAACCATTTCCACTGAATAAAAATAATCATTCTCCAATATAAAATATTTCTATAATACATTCAATATACATCTCCAACTTATATCACTTAAACAACTGTAGATAGCAATTACAATATATAATACATAATTACAGTAAATAATTGTCACCCTTAATTGCAAGGACTGAATAAGTGCATAGACAAAAAGAATCAGTTATTGACTTCGGGCATTAAGGTGACAACATGTTTTCGAAAAATTGATCTGATAGAAAGTTCTTCAAAATTAATAAAAATATATTTGTCACTGCTTAACAAACAATGCAGAACAACAGTTCTGGTAGTCTTCCAATATTTAGGATAATACAACCACATCAAACAAACAAAATAATTTATTGAATAAGGAAGATGATACAAGTTCTGCAATTTGAAGTATTTCTTCACAATCATGCAATTATAAATGGATTTTAGTGAATTTTTTGTGCCATATAATTTCAATATTTATGCATACTGACTACTCCAAGGTCAAAATGGGAAGAATTGATAAAATCCTTCCATCAGAAACTGTTAGACTGTATTAGACTGTATTGGACTATATTAGGAGAATATGTCACTTACAGTTTGTCTTCTTCTGGATGTATCTCAGTTTACAGGCGGTGCGGTAGGTGGCAAATCGAATAACGTCAAAGTTCTGCGCCCCTTGGCAAACAACAAGAATGTGTTAATGGAATATGGCAAAAACAGCTTAAATCATGATGTCCTTTGACAACATTCAGTCTGATCTCAGCAAGACTCCTTGTGCATGTGTTAATGAAATATATCATGGAAATACTAGTCCTAGAAAGGTTTATAACTGTAGAAATTCATTAACTCACAAACCAATAATGATTTTCCAAAAGAAACGTCAACTGTTATAAGAATAACATATTTTTTTTAAAACCTTATGAGTCATAAATTTTTCATAGAAGTCTTTAAATATCAAAAGCAGAGGCTATATATAAAGACTCATATCCATAAAAGCCCAGTGAAGAGACCTGGTGAACATTACCCATGTCGAAAAATATTAGCTCACTGAACTTATGTTTCTTGTGAGCATATACCCAAGTTCAAATAAAGATTCTTGTATCCTGAATAGATTGAAAATCATGTCTCTGAAAACACAAGACAACATGCAATGCCTACTCATGTCTGTGATGAGTTGCCGGTTGCCTATCAGTTTCTGCTGAGTGGGGCTAAGATCGTCCAGCCCTCCATCTAGGCCCCCTCCTGGCCCTGACACGAACCCTGTAATGAAAACATAGGGTCAATAATGGGTAAATGGGATACACATGGGTAAAAACATGTAAACTGCCCTACAAAACCCAACCCTTCCTCTCCTAGCCCCACTACAACCTACAACAGAAGTACCGCCCACTAGGGTAAACATAGGAGAAGTAAGTCCCCACGGTGATTCAACCCCCGTCCCTTCTTGGTACTTTATAGGCCCCGACAAAAATTCTGTGTGAGCAGAGAACATATTGATACGTCATGTTGCTATTTTAGAGAACAAAATATACATGGCACTCTGACATTCCGAATAAACTACAATCAAACACACGTTCAGTCTCTTAAATCTTTTATAAAGCAAGTGAAATTGCCAATTTCCACTCTGGTAATTTGTGTTTAAAACAATAGAGGAACAAGCATCCCATTAAATATCCCTCTAGACTGCAGTACTGTGAAATCCTCCCATTAGAGTTAATTATTTAAAATGAATCCCTTTTGGTATTCAACAATCATAATAATTTACACATTCATTTCATGCACTTCTCTTCTTATTGTTATATTTTATTGTTTGAAGGAGAGTATATTAGAGGAACATTCTGTAAAACTGCTAGCAGGTTAGAATTTTAAACAGAAGCACCATTGAGCAAACACCAACACTAGTCTGTTTTTGTTGAGCGAGTCGAAAAAGGGGCATAACTCAATGATTCTTAAAGCTAAGTGTACCTTGCTCTAGATGTGCGTATTGTCTTTGGCAACTTGTGTACCCAGTTCCATTCAAATATCTTTAATGGTTCTTGAGTTATGGCCAAATAAACAATCTACACAACACCAAGGCCATCGCTATAGCCAAACTTTTATTACTTCAAACAACAGAAAAGTAAAAAGAATATAATGTTTCAAAAAGAATGTATAAATTATTATCTTTAATGCAAGTTATAAGAGCATGTTATAAAGCTGCATTCTCAAAGATTTACCGATTTGACAACTTTTTTATTTTTTGCCATGGAATGAGCCAATTTTTGTGCACAAGCCTGAAAACCAGTGCTAAAGCACTGATGACTAGAGGTCAGATCATACTTTTTTATATTAACATTCGAAAATTTATGATTTATGGCTAAATGCATTTCTTACGCTTTAAAAAACACATAAAACCCCAAATTTTTATCATAAATATGAAAACCTGCCATCAGATTTTTTGTCAGCAGTCTTATAACACTCAGGTTTCTTTGCTTTTTCACCAAAATTGGCTTTTTCACCAAAATAGGCCTGTTCCAAGATAAAAAATAAAACAGTTAGTTGTCAAAAGGTTTAATCTGTGAAAGTGCAGCTTTAAGAGCAAAATAATGATAGATATTTTCTAAACATATTTAGAATTTCAAATTGTTCTATAATATTAGCATTTTCAACAATATATATATATGCCTGTGTAATATTATAGATTGTGAAACATCTCCAAAACAAAAACAGGCAGTAACTGATCTCACAGACCTAACAAAAGCTTCCCCTCAATGAATAATACAGGAAGCAAGAAATCATAAAACACAGTATCAATGGCATTGTAAATGATATTATTCATGATGAAGTTTATGAGGACATGAGCAAACATAAGATGTCATGCAGCAAAGTTACAGTATGTTTTATTACCCTTCATGAATTAAAATATTAATAAAACAATATTACCCGAGCTATCACTGAGGTGAAAAATACCCTACCAGGTATATATACCGGTATATTTTATATGTCACAGGTAGACACAGGAATGGATAAATGTTGTGTTTCAGAATTAACAGCATTGACATGCGCATTATAAAACTGGTCAACATTCTGCTATTGTTATAACAGCCTAATTAACATTTTCAAATCATATTTCAATAAATTATAAGTCAAGGGCCATAACTCTTGCAAGACAATTTAAAATGTCACACAAATTGCAAGTGCACAATTTCCTATGTCGACCATTGACCAATATTCCCATAAGGTTTCATGTGTTTAAGTGCAATACTGTCTCTAATTCAAGGGCCATAACTCTTGTTCAACAAAGTGAAATGTCACAGAAACAGCAGGTGCACTATTTCCCAAACTGACCAACACTGTAAGTGTTATGAAGTTACATGTGAAACTATTGCACATGCTTTTGGAGTTATGACACAATGTTTTGAAACAGGACAGAATATATGTAGCTCCAATGCAGCCCTAAGATATATCTTTCCAGATTTACAAGGGAGACAAGCATGATTGATGAAATTGTCCCCCCTGTCTTTCAGATCAGTTTCTACCTCAAAGACAACATATTTATCCTTTACAATTGACCACATGATACATGTATACAAACCTGGAAAAATTATCTACATACAAGCACAAGGACAAAGTTGACAGAGATATTCAGAAACAAAAATCAGTGAAATATAAAAAACATATGGTAATTTGAACCACACACATCTATTTTTAAACAAAATGTGCAAAGCTCGAACCAAACGTGAAGTGTCAAAACAAAATTATTTGATCAGATCGGACCAAAAACAAACAGGATGAATGTAACTGTGGCAGATAAGGTAGTTAACCAAACGCACAGGAAAGCTGATAACAACAACAACAGCTGTCAGCAATAACAGCAGCACCACCTTTTTCTTGAAGTTCCCGGTTGATGTTTTGAATAACATTGGCAAACCGTTGCTGGTTATGCAGTAGGTTCTCTGTATTTAACATGGCTCTGTCGTTGAAATTCCCTCCGTCAAATCATATCCTATTTACTGATAAAAGTTTGGGGGTCGTGTATTAGTCTTGACTCTGTCCGCAGGCATGGTGGGAAAAAACTGTCACATATTAACCACAATCTTAAATACTTGGCTTAAGGCCTAAAAAAACACACATTTGGTTAACTGACCCTACCTATGTAATAGGCCCTACCTGCCATTTTTATATTTACATATTTTTTCTTTTAATTTTCTTTTAAAGTGTTTTTAATATGTAGTTTGAAACTTTTACGGCTTCATACATAAGAATACTTTTAACACGGTATCCTCAAATCATGAAAATAACATTCTTATATAAAGCCTAATCAAAATATAAATAAGAAAAAGCTTACCTACCCTCTCTGTTTTTGAAAAGGATGTATCCCTAACCAGACAAATTTTTGGGGGCCTAACAAGAGATGAAATGAAGTTTTTTTGCATTAAAAAAACTCATTTATTTTACTGAAAATATCATTAGATGATGATACTGACAAACTGATTGAAATGACTTGATGTTCAGTGCACCATCATCTGTTATTTCTATTATATGTTATTAGTTCTCAGTAATTAAAACATGCTTGTTGTTCTTTCACATATTGTTCATTCATATTTAAACCTACATTTTTTCAGCAATGAAATTGAAGGACATGACAATTGTACTTTTAGACTTGAAATGAACTAGCAGTAACCTTGAGGTATGGCCTATTTAACTGTGTTCAACCTTGACCTTTGACCTTAACTGATCTCAAAATCAACCTGACATCTACTGTTCTACTATTCAAGACCAACTGGCATACCATGTATGAATTTCCTGGGTGCAAGCATTCTTAAGATATTGGGCAGAACATTTTTCAGAATAAGGTCACTGTTTTCCACCTGAAGGTCACTGCAACCTTGACCTTTGACCTACTTATTTCAAAAACAATAGGGGTCATCTACTAGTCATGACCAACTTGCATACCAAGTATGAAATTCCTGGACCCAAAGGTTCTTAAATTATTGAGCAGAAACCTTTTTGTTACCACAAGGTCACTGTGACCTTGACCTTTGACCTGCTGATCTAAAATAATCAATAGGGGCCATCTACTGGTCATGACCAACCTGCATACTAAGTATGAAGTTCCAGGGTCCAAGTGCTCTATAGATATTGAGTGGAAAAGGAAGTGCTCATGGACAGGGCAGAAACAATATGTCTCCCCATGAGTATTAGCTGGACAATTACTTACTTATTTAGGTGGTTCAATCGAAACTTTTTGAGAACCCTGTAAATCTTCATGGTTGTTTACCCACCATGTGCTTTGCAATTTGATATAAATTTACATAAAATGATAAAATTATTACGCCCAGGTGAAAACAGTTCATAACATCAAAGTATACTTGGCTATAAATTCTTCAGCAGATTTGATATTAGGCGTAATAAATAATATGTTGGCTTCTGAGGTTTCACATCCACCTGAGAATTAGGATAATTTAGATGAGTCAGTAATGGGCTTGCTGGGTAGAGGTTGGCTAGTAATAGGGCTCACTTAAATCCCACCAAAATCAGCTCACATTCCTAAGTAACACATGAACATTGTAACATAAATTGTATGGTATTATGTAATCAAGCCTGATTGTTGGTGTACTGTTTTCTAGATAAATGATTCAGATTAACTTTAACATTTACCCAAAGAAAACAAATCTCATTATTGCCAAGGAAACCAGCTCATATTTTGTTACCCTGTATCCCCTGCACAATTGGAGCAACTGTTTAGAACGTATTTATCTTGTTTTCTCCCAGAACTTGTATTTTTTATTCTGAAAACCAATTCAGAAAACATAATGCTCAAGCTTAATTAGGTTTATGAGAATAATTTTGAAATCTCAGCTGCAGATCATTTTGCTCCCTGGAAAAACTACCTGGATATTAGCTTAAGTTTAGAAGATTGGGTGGATAAGAGTGTCCTGATCAAGGAAATAAATAAATTGTGCAGATTTCTCATTTTCAACCTTTTTCAGGGTTTTACTTATATCATTATATA
Organism: Mya arenaria; assembly: GCF_026914265.1. Lineage (NCBI taxonomy): Eukaryota > Metazoa > Mollusca > Bivalvia > Myida > Myidae > Mya > Mya arenaria. The sequence goes on from NC_069134.1 coordinate 67,779,533, forward strand.
AACTCCTACATATCTATTATGTACAACACTCTCAAGTCCATCCATGGATTAACATTGCTCTTAAGGGTCCGTAAATAAAGATACTCTTAATAGCCCATAAATTTACAATGCTCTGAAGAGTCCAGGAATTTTCAATACTCTTAAGAGTCAATGAATTAACAATGTTCTCAAAAGTCCAGGAATTTACGACACCCTCAAAAGTCCATGTGTTAACAAAACTCCCAAGAGTCCATCAATTAAAACTCTCTATTATATCCCATAAAATTACGATTCTCTCAAGAGAGCATGAATTAACAATGCTCTAAAGAGTCCATGGATTTACAATGCTCCCCAAACTCACAATTCTCTGAAGAGCTAGTCCATGGATTTACAATGCTCCCCAAACTCACAATTCTCTGTAGAGCTAGTCTATGGATTTACAATGCTCCCCAAACTCACAATTCTCTGAAGAGCTAGTCCATGGATTTACAATGCTCCCCAAACTCACAATTCTCTGAAGAGCTAGTCCATGGATTTACAATGCTCCCCAAACTCACAATTCTCTGAAGAGCTAGTCCATGGATTTACAATGCTCCCCAAACTCACAATTCTCTGAAGAGCTAGTCCATGGATTTACAATGCTCCCCAAACTCACAATTCTCTGAAGAGCTAGTCCATGGATTTACAATGCTCCCCAAACTCACAATTCTCTGAAGAGCTAGTCCATGGATTTACAATGCTCCCCAAACTCACAATTCTCTGAAGAGCTAGTCCATGGATTTACAATGCTCCCCAAACTCACAATTCTCTGAAGAGCTAGTCCATGGATTTACAATGCTCCCCAAACTCACAATTCTCTGAAGAGCTAGTCCATGGATTTACAATGCTCCCCAAACTCACAATTCTCTGAAGAGCTAGTCCATGGATTTACAATGCTCCCCAAACTCACAATTCTCTGAAGAGCTAGTCCATGGATTTACAATGCTCCCCAAACTCACAATTCTCTGAAGAGCTAGTCCATGGATTTACAATGCTCCCCAAACTCACAATTCTCTGAAGAGCTAGTCCATGGATTTACAATGCTCCCCAAACTCACAATTCTCTGAAGAGCTAGTCCATGGATTTACAACACACTCAAGAGCCCCATGAAGTGATGATCTTCATGGTGGTTTTAAAAATACTTGCTCTAAACAAGATAAATTATTATTTTATTTATTCAAAAACCAAAAAAATTGAATATTCGAATACTGATTTTGACATTCGAATACCAAACGTTTGATCAAATATTTGAATATTCGAATATTTGTTTGCATCCCTACTCTAAACTCTTCTCAATTTCATCATCCTAAACAATTGATTCAATTCTGTCTTCAATTCAAACAACTTTTATATCAAGTTAAAGCAATATTTATTTCATGAAAATATATTGACACAACTCATATTAATCATATATCATTGTAAGAATTGAGGAGATAGCTAAGAGTTATTTCATTTATACCTCTCTTCTTGTCTCCAGTTTACTTATCCATCAAGTAAATTAAAAAAAATCTTCAGAAATAAAATTTCTCTCAAATATGTACAGATCTCTCTTGTCCATATAATGAGCTAATATTTGTTCTGTAAAACTAGAAAGGAAGCAAGTTGTCTGTAGTTAATTTTCATGAAACATTCTTTATGAATACATTTAAAGGCCCACATGATCAATCATTTTCTCATTTTTCCTCTAAATATTGAACTACTCTTTACACCTTTGTCTTTTAGTATCAAAGTTAATACCTTAGACAATATAAATTGATTGCTTTAATTAAAGCGGCTGTCTCAAGTATGATAAAATAGCGAAAAAATTGTCGAAAACTGACATAAACTTGGCATCGATGTGTACAATGCATTGAAACTTACTAACTGAAGTACCACATAGTTTACAATTTATTTAAGTATAGCAGTTATTTCGTATTTTTCCATTAAAAATGATTACTGGGTATGTCTACCCAGTAGAATGCATTCCTTATGCATGATTGGCTAGTCGGTGTTATCAAGTGATATTACCGAGGTAGGTGTATAGCTTAATTATGTCACCTGTCTAGAATAAGCCTTTGTAGCTCAGTGAGTAAGATGCTGGACTTCAATTTTGGCGACGCGGGTTCGAACCCAGTCTCTGACACAATTTTTTTTTACCTTTTGGTATTTTTTTACAATTATGATATCAAAGCATAACACATTCTATTAGATAATTGTCCTGAGATTTGTTACAGAAAAAAACTTTTTTTGGTGCCAATCTGTGACACAGTCCTTTTAAGCTATTGCTAAGATATTATAGTTTAGGTAATAGCTTATGCACCAGTCAATTGTAACTCTGCCCCCCCCCCGGTCCAGGGATTAGCGGGGACTTTGACTTTCGGTCCAGCCAAGCCCGGGTAAAATCCCCGCCATGCAGGGGATGAACTGCTTGTAAAATCCCTGCAAAATGCCCCGCACCCCAGGGACACTAGGTAAGACACATTCCCACTATCTTTGGCAAGAGGACAAATCACTGCAGGCCACCTGGAAGTTAAAAACACGGCCCCTTTCCCAGGCTATCCCTAGTGGTTACAATTGACTGGTGCATAAGTTATCAATTTAAAGACATAAACAAGATTGATTCATTCAAACAAACTGAATTCCTCCAGGATTGATGAATTAGTTTCTCAGAAATTCCTTAGAGATTTTATTCTTCCCTCCCATCGATAAACACAATACATATATATATTACCTGTCAAGAAATAAAGTCCACCTAGCACAGGTAGGCAAAGTTTTAATTTTCATAAAGACATTCAATTAAATTATAGCATATAATTATAGTGGTTGAAATTATTTATGTATACTGATAAGGCAAGCCCTCAGTGTTCTTAATAAGAACCGGCTGCCGGCCAAAATGGACGGTTCAAATGGCAATAGGGCCAGTTCAAATTTGGAAAACTAAATGATTTTTCAGTAGAATAAGTAAAAGCTGGTCGGTTAGTAAAAGCTGGTCAGTTCTTTTACTATTTGAGACGGTTCAACCGAAACTTATTGAGAACCCTGAGCCCTTTACAAGCATTTTAGTTATTATATTCATTATTAGAAATTTTAACACTATGAACGGAAGTTATTGTTTTAATCATTTTGAAGCAAGATGGCAATGCATGTTGTTGTTGTGTTTTTCCCCCCATGAATACCAAGAGCATGACTTTTGTCATGTATGCATGGCAGCCATGGTGGTGTTGCTGTCTTCATGGAAACTTATATGTTGACCATTAATTAAAACCTGTTTAAGATTTAATAACTGCATACGAGTCTTTAAGTCTAAAAACATCAATCACCTTTTAGGATAAGTTATATTTAAGTATGCCTTGACTCAGTGTGTATATACCACGTGATAAATTACTTCATATATGCTACGTCGTTTAAAGTCTTTTTTTAAATCAAAATATTGCCTTCCGACGTAGCATTTATGACGCAATTTATCACGTGGTATACACACACCGTACTGACAAGCATCAAAATTGCATGAAAAGCCCTTGATTTTATCATTGATGACGTTTGCTTAATATTTCCAATAATTTTGCAGTTTAAAACAGCATGTAATCTTAACATATCTACATTTAATATTACAATTACTTGCATACATGTTACATTATGACCAATATATTGAAGATTCAACTAAAAAGCACTGTGCGTAAAACGCTGATCAATGATGATTTTCAAAATTATATATCTTTAATAATACAGTTGAAAACCGTTAATCTGAAATTGTAGGGACCTAAATATTTATTTCAAAATAGCAATATTTCGGATTAACAACTTTCTGAAAATTCACAAATTAAAGATGACGTGAAATATTCAGTTGTGAATATTGCAATGTCAGTTGTTCTGCTATTGGATTGGTTTAAAAATGATTTCAACTAGGGATGGCAACGAGTACCCGAGTACTCGAGTACTTGATCGTACGTCCGAGTACTCGAGTACCAAATCACTACTCGATTACTCAGAAAAAAAAAAAATCTATAAAAATCACCAAATACACGAGTTACAGACAAAATATCAGATCTGGTTGGTTGCCAAGAGGACAATATATGGTCCCTCTAATCCCTGCTGTGTACACAATTGTCAATTAGTTGACAGTTGTTGTGATAGTTGCAAACTGTCAACAAAGGACCGCTATTTCAAATTAGCACTGATGTCAATTAGCCAAGTTTTGATAGCGGAACTTTCACCTACACAATTCTATTGTATACCAATTAAAGACCTTTCACCAAACAATGGACGCTTACGAGCGAAAGAGTATCGACCGTTACGAGAATTGATTTCTTAATGGTAGTATTTTAACTATTTTTGCAATGATTATAATCACAATTGATTGGTTGATATTTTAAATCAAGAATTATGAATATTAATGAGGTAAACAACAATAACACAGTACGAAAAACTATCATTCTAAAAAAATAATTTGTAGAGTAAACAACTGAACAACTGAACTTCATATTGAATTACGTTCACTATTTTTATGTATGCTATTAATTTTCGTTCATTGTAATTCTGATTGTTGTTCATTTCTGCAGTGCATACTTGTATAAAATGAAACAAATAAGACACATTAAAAGCCTGAAACAACATTTTTTTTCTTTTTATATCATTTTTGGTTAAAATACGTAATGAAAGTTTACTTTAAAGGTGAAAATGACCATTAATACGACCAACGCACAATATACGTCATTAACGATACAATAAAATTATGTATACGCAATCTTGTCTTTGCGAACACATATTCAATTTTTCCGAGTAATCGAGTACCCGAGTACTCGATCGAAAGATCGTCCGAGTACTCAAGTATTAATTTTACTACTCGTTGCCATCCCTAATTTCAACCATTACACAGTTTTATCGGAAAATGCCTATTGCAAAAAAAATCTCCCTTAATTTAATGCTAGGGTTAGTTATAAAAAAAATATTGCAAAATACTTCTTTAATTTAAAGGACTGAAAAAACAAAAACAAATGGTATAAAAACATTGATGTAAAACTGTAACAAATAATTTTACTTTCATTAAACTAAAAGTTGACTGTTGAACTTATTTCAGAAATATGATACCTTTGGTAACATTAGAAGCCATTACTTACTTTTGTGGTAAAAACATTAAATCATGAGGACGCAGTCTTTAACACAGCTTCAAATAACTATCCGAAAACTGATCGACATCTTACTCTGACAGAGAGAAATGGCACGAGAACAGATACCACAAGTACAATGTATCATTCAGGAATAATCGAGTTCTTTATGAAATATTAATGGCTGTCACTGTTACAATCTTTAAGTTGTGTGATGCTGAATGAGAGGCTAACACATTGTCTCGATATTTTCAGACAGATGTTTTAGCATTGCAGTACTGCAGTGGACACATTGTCTCAGGGATTGTCAGACAGATGTTATATCATCACAGTACTGCAGTGAACACATTGTCTCAGGTATTGTCAGACACCTGTTATACCATCACAATACAGCAGTGAACACATTGTCTCAGGGATTGTCAGACACCTGTTATATAATCACAGTACAGCAGTGAACACATTGTCTTAGGGATTGTCAGACACCTGTTATATCATCACAGTACAGCAGTGAACACATTGTCCCAGAGAGTGTCAGACACCTGTTATACCATCACAATACAGTAGTGAACACATTGTCTCAGAGATTGTCAGACACCTGTTATACCATCACAGTACAGCAGTGAACACATTGTCTCAGAGATTGTCAGACACCTGTTATACCATCACAATACTGCAGTGAACACATTGTCTCAGAGAGTGTCAGACACCTGTTATACCATCACAGTACAGCAGTGAACACATTGTCTCAGAGAGTGTCAGACACCTGTTATACCATCACAATACTGCAGTGAACACATTGTCTCAGAGAGTGTCAGACACCTGTTATACTATCACAGTACAGCAGTGAACACATTGTCTCAGAGATTGTCAGTCACCTGTTATATCATCACAGTACTGCAGTGATTACATTGTCTCAGAGATTGTCAGACACCTGTTATACCATCACAGTACTGCAGTGAACACATTGTCTCAGAGATTGTCAGTCACCTGTTATATCATCACAATACTGCAGTGAACACATTGTCTCAGAGAGTGTCAGACACCTGTTATACCATCACAATACTGCAGTGAACACATTGTCTCAGAGAGTGTCAGACACCTGTTATACCATCACAATACTGCAGTGAACACATTGTCTCAGATAGTGTCAGACACCTGTTATACTATCACAGTACTGCAGTGAACACATTGTCTCAGGGAGTGTCAGACACCTGTTATACCATCACAGTACTGCAGTGAACACATTGTCTCAAGGATTGTCAGACACCTGTTATACCATCACAGTACAGCAGTGAACACATTGTCTCAGAGATTGTCAGACACCTGTTATACCATCACAGTACTGCAGTGAACACATTGTCTCAGAGAGTGTCAGACACCTGTATACCATCACAGTACAGCAGTGAACACATTGTCTCAGAGAGTGTCAGACACCTGTTATACCATCACAGTACAGCAGTGAACACATTGTCTCAGAGATTGTCAGACACCTGTTATACCATCACAATACTGCAGTGAACACATTGTCTCAGAGAGTGTCAGACACCTGTTATACCATCACAGTACAGCAGTGAACACATTGTCTCAGAGAGTGTCAGATACCTGTTATACCATCACAGTACTGCAGTGAACACATTGTCCCAGAGATTGTCAGACACCTGTTATACCATCACAATACTGCAGTGAACACATTGTCTCAGAGAGTGTCAGACACCTGTTATACCATCACAATACTGCAGTGAACACATTGTCTCAGAGAGTGTCAGACACCTGTTATACCATCACAGTACTGCAGTGAACACATTGTCTCAGAGAGTGTCAGACACCTGTTATACCATCACAATACTGCAGTGAACACATTGTCTCAGATATTGTCAGACACCTGTTATACCATCACAGTACAGCAGTGAACACATTGTCTCAGGGCATTTCAGACACCTGTTATACCATCACAATACTGCAGTGGACACATTGTCTCAGAGATTGTCAGACACCTGTTATACCATCACAGTACAGCAGTGAACACATTGTCTCAGAGAGTGTCAGAGACCTGTTATTCCATCACAGTACAGCAGTGAACACATTGTCTCAGATATTGTCAGACACCTGTTATATCATCACAATACAGCAGTGAACACATTGTCTCAGAGAGTGTCAGAGACCTGTTATTCCATCACAGTACAGCAGTGAACACATTGTCTCAGAGAGTGTCAGAGACCTGTTATTCCATCACAGTACAGCAGTGAACACATTGTCCCAGAGAGTGTCAGACACCTGTTATACCATCACAGTACAGCAGTGAACACATTGTCTCAGAGAGTGTCAGAGACCTGTTATACAATCACAGTACAGCAGTGAACACATTGTCTCAGAGAGTGTCAGACACCTGTTATACCATCACAGTACAGCAGTGAACACATTGTCTCAGAGAGTGTCAGACACCTGTTATACCATCACAGTACAGCAGTGAACACATTGTCTCAGAGATTGTCAGACACCTGTTATACAATCACAGTACAGCAGTGAACACATTGTCTCAGGGATTGTCAGACACCTGTATACCATCACAGTACAGCAGTGAACACATTGTCTCAGAGATTGTCAGACACCTGTTATACCATCACAGTATTACAGTGAACACATTGTCTCAGAGAGTGTCAGACACCTGTTATACAATCACAGTACAGCAGTGAACACATTGTCTCAGGGATTGTCAGACACCTGTTATACCATCACAATACTGCAGTGAACACATTGTCTCAGAGAGTGTCAGACACCTGTTATACCATCACAATACTGCAGTGAACACATTGTCTCAGAGAGTGTCAGACACCCGTTATACCATCACAGTACTGCAGTGAACACATTGTCTCAGAGATTGTCAGACACCTGTTATACCATCACAATACTGCAGTGAACACATTGTCCCAGAGAGTGTCAGACACCTGTTATACCATCACAATACTGCAGTGAACACATTGTCTCAGAGATTGTCAGACACCTGTTATACCATCACAGTACAGCAGTGAACACATTGTCCCAGAGAGTGTCAGAGACCTGTTATTCCATCACAATACTGCAGTGAACACATTGTCTCAGAGAATGTCAGACACCTGTTATACCATCACAGTACAGCAGTGATTACATTGTCTCAGAGAGTGTCAGACACCTGTTATACCATCACAATACTGCAGTGATTACATTGTCTCAGAGATTGTCAGACACCTGTTATACCATCACAATACTGCAGTGAACACATTGTCTCAGAGAGTGTCAGACACCTGTTATACCATCACAATACTGCAGTGAACACATTGTCTCAGAGAGTGTCAGACACCTGTTATACCATCACAATACTGCAGTGAACACATTGTCTCAGAGAGTGTCAGACACCTGTTATATCATCACAATACTGCAGTGAACACATTGTCTCAGAGAGTGTCAGACACCCGTTATACCATCACAATACAGCAGTGAACACATTGTCTCAGAGATTGTCAGTCACCTGTTATATCATCACAATACAGCAGTGAACATATTGTCTCAGAGATTGTCAGTCACCTGTTATATCATCACAATACAGCAGTGAACACATTGTCTCAGAGATTGTCAGTCACCTGTTATATCATCACAATACAGCAGTGAACATATTGTCTCAGAGAGTGTCAGTCACCTGTTATATCATCACAATACTGCAGTGAACACATTGTCTCAGAGAGTGTCAGACACCCGTTATACCATCACAATACAGCAGTGAACACATTGTCTCAGAGATTGTCAGTCACCTGTTATATCATCACAATACAGCAGTGAACATATTGTCTCAGAGAGTGTCAGACACCTGTTATACCATCACAGTACAGCAGTGAACACATTGTCCCAGAGAGTGTCAGACACCTGTTATACCATCACAGTACAGCAGTGAACACATTGTCTCAGAGATTGTCAGTCACCTGTTATATCATCACAATACAGCAGTGAACATATTGTCTCAGAGAGTGTCAGACACCTGTTATACCATCACAGTACAGCAGTGAACACATTGTCTCAGAGAGTGTCAGACACCTGTTATACCATCACAGTACAGCAGTGATTACATTGTCTCAGAGATTGTCAGACACCTGTTATACCATCACAGTACTGCAGTAAACACATTGTCTCAGAGATTGTCAGACACCTGTTATACCATCACAGTACAGCAGTGAACACATTGTCTCAGAGAGTGTCAGACACCTGTTATACCATCACAGTACTGCAGTGAACACATTGTCTCAGAGAGTGTCAGACACCTGTTATACCATCACAGTACAGCAGTGAACACATTGTCTCAGAGAGTGTCAGACACCTGTTATACCATCACAGTACTGCAGTGAACACATTGTTGCAGAGAGTGTCAGACACCTGTTATACCATCACAGTACTGCAGTGAACACATTGTCTCAGAGATTGTCAGACACCTGTTATACCATCACAGTACAGCAGTGAACACATAGTCTCAGAGATTGTCAGACACCTGTTATACCATCACAGTACAGCAGTGAACACATTGTCTCAGAGATTGTCAGTCACCTGTTATACCATCACAGTACAGCAGTGAACACATTGTCTCAGAGATTGTCAGTCACCTGTTATACCATCACAGTACTGCAGTGAACACATTGTCTCAGAGATTGTCAGACACCCGTTATACCATCACAGTACAGCAGTGAACAAATTGTCTCAGAGATTGTCAGACACCCGTTATACCATCACAGTACTGCAGTGAACACATTGTCTCAGAGATTGTCAGACACCCGTTATACCATCACAGTACTGCAGTGAACACATTGTCTCAGAGAGTGTCAGACACCCGTTATACCATCACAATACTGCAGTGAACACATTGTCTCAGAGATTGTCAGACACCTGTTATACCATCACAGTACTGCAGTGAAAACATTGTCTCAGGGATTGTCAGACACCTGTTATACCATCACAATACTGCAGTGAACACATTGTCTCAGGGATTGTCAGACAGATGTTATACCATCACAATACTGCAGTGAACACATTGTCTCAGAGATTGTCAGACACCTGTTATACCATCACAATACTGCAGTGAACACATTGTCTCAGGGATTGTCAGACAGATGTTATACCATCACAATACTGCAGTGAACACATTGTCTCAGAGATTGTCAGACACGTGTTATACCATCACAGTCCTGCAGTGAACACATTGTCTCAGAGATTGTCAGACACCTGTTATACCATCACAATACTGCAGTGAACACATTGTCTCAGAGATTGTCAGACACCTGTTATACCATCACAATACTGCAGTGAACACATTGTCTCAGAGATTGTCAGACACCTGTTATACCATCACAATACTGCAGTGAACACATTGTCTCACGGATTGTCAGACACCTGTTATACCATCACAGTACAGCAGTGAACACATTGTCTCAGAGATTGTCAGACACCTGTTATACCATCACAGTACAGCAGTGAACACATTGTCTCAGAGAGTGTCAGACACCTGTTAAACCATCACAATACTGCAGTGAACACATTGTCTCAGATATTGTCAGACACCTGTTATACCATCACAGTACAGCAGTGAACACATTGTCTCAGGGCGTTTCAGACACCTGTTATACCATCACAATACTGCAGTGAACACATTGTCTCAGAGATTGTCAGACACCTGTTATACCATCACAGTACTGCAGTGAACACATTGTCTCAGAGAGTGTCAGACACCTGTTATACCATCACAGTACTGCAGTGAACACATTGTCTCAGAGATTGTCAGACACCTGTTATACCATCACAGTACAGCAGTGAACACATTGTCTCAGAGAGTGTCAGACACCTGTTATACCATCACAGTACAGCAGTGAACACATTGTCTCAGAGAGTGTCAGACACCTGTTATACCATCACAGTACAGCAGTGAACACATTGTCTCAGAGATTGTCAGACACCTGTTATACCATCACAGTACAGCAGTGAACACATTGTCCCAGAGAGTGTCAGACACCTGTATACCATCACAATACTGCAGTGAACACATTGTCTCAGAGATTGTCAGACACCTGTTATACCATCACAGTACAGCAGTGAACACATTGTCCCAGAGAGTGTCAGACACCTGTTATACCATCACAATACTGCAGAGAACACATTGTCTCAGAGAGTGTCAGACACCTGTTATACCATCACAGTACAGCAGTGATTACATTGTCTCAGAGAGTGTCAGACACCTGTTATACCATCACAATACTGCAGTGATTACATTGTCTCAGAGATTGTCAGACACCTGTTATACCATCACAATACTGCAGTGAACACATTGTCTCAGAGAGTGTCAGACACCTGTTATACCATCACAATACTGCAGTGAACACATTGTCTCAGAGATTGTCAGTCACCTGTTATATCATCACAATACAGCAGTGAACACATTGTCTCAGAGAGTGTCAGACACCTGTTATACCATCACAGTACAGCAGTGAACACATTGTCCCAGAGAGTGTCAGACACCTGTTATACCATCACAGTACAGCAGTGATTACATTGTCTCAGAGATTGTCAGACACCTGTTATACCATCACAGTACTGCAGTAAACACATTGTCTCAGAGATTGTCAGACACCTGTTATACCATCACAGTACAGCAGTGAACACATTGTCTCAGAGAGTGTCAGACACCTGTTATACCATCACAGTACTGCAGTGAACACATTGTCTCAGAGAGTGTCAGACACCTGTTATACCATCACAGTACAGCAGTGAACACATTGTCTCATAGATTGTCAGACACCTGTTATACCATCACAGTACAGCAGTGAACACATTGTCTCAGAGAGTGTCAGACACCTGTTATATCATCACAGTACAGCAGTGAACACATTGTCTCAGAGAGTGTCAGACACCTGTTATACCATCACAGTACTGCAATCACATTGTCTCAGAGAGTGTCAGACACCTGTTATACCATCACAATACAGCAGTGAACACATAGTCTCAGAGATTGTCAGACACCTGTTATACCATCACAGTACAGCAGTGAACACATTATCTCAGAGATTGTCAGTCACCTGTTATACCATCACAGTACAGCAGTGAACACATTGTCTCAGAGATTGTCAGTCACCTGTTATACCATCACAGTACTGCAGTGAACACATTGTCTCAGAGATTGTCAGACACCCGTTATACCATCACAGTACAGCAGTGAACAAATTGTCTCAGAGATTGTCAGACACCCGTTATACCATCACAGTACTGCAGTGAACACATTGTCTCAGAGATTGTCAGACACCCGTTATACCATCACAGTACTGCAGTGAACACATTGTCTCAGAGAGTGTCAGACACCCGTTATACCATCACAGTACTGCAGTGAACACATTGTCTCAGGGATTGTCAGACACCTGTTATACCATCACAATACTGCAGTGAACACATTGTCTCAGGGATTGTCAGACAGATGTTATACCATCACAATACTGCAGTGAACACATTGTCTCAGAGATTGTCAGACACCTGTTATACCATCACAATACTGCAGTGAACACATTGTCTCAGAGATTGTCAGACACCTGTTATACCATCACAATACTGCAGTGAACACATTGTCTCAGAGATTGTCAGACACCTGTTATACCATCACAATACTGCAGTGAACACATTGTCTCAGAGATTGTCAGACACCTGTTATACCATCACAATACTGCAGTGAACACATTGTCTCAGAGATTGTCAGACACCTGTTATACCATCACAATACTGCAGTGAACACATTGTCTCACGGATTGTCAGACACCTGTTATACCATCACAATACTGCAGTGAACACATTGTCTCAGGAATTGTCAGACACCTGTTATACCATCACAATACTGCAGTGAACACATTGTCTCAGGGATTGTCAGACACCTGTTATACCATCACAATACTGCAGTGAACACATTGTCTCAGGGATTGTCAGACACCTGTTATACCATCACAATACTGCAGTGAACACATTGTCTCAGGGATTATCAGACACCTGTTATACAATCACAATACTGCAGTGAACACATTGTCTCAGGGAGTGTCAGACACCTGTTATACCATCACAATACTGCAGTGAACACATTGTCTCAGGGATTGTCAGACACCTGTTATACCATCACAGTACTGCAGTGAACACATTGTCTCAGAGAGTGTCAGACACCTGTTATACCATCACAGTACAGCAGTGAACACATTGTCTCAGAGATTGTCAGACACCTGTTATACCATCACAGTACAGCAGTGAACACATTGTCTCAGAGAGTGTCAGACACCTGTTATACCATCACAGTACTGCAGTGAACACATTGTCTCAGAGATTGTCAGACACCTGTTATACCATCACAGTACAGCAGTGAACACATTGTCTCAGAGAGTGTCAGACACCTGTTATACCATCACAGTACAGCAGTGAACACATTGTCTCAGAGAGTGTCAGACACCTGTTATACCATCACAGTACTGCAGTGAACACATTGTCTCAGAGATTGTCAGACACCTGTTATACCATCACAGTACAGCAGTGAACACATTGTCTCAGAGATTGTCAGACACCTGTTATACCATCACAATACTGCAGTGAACACATTGTCTCAGAGATTGTCAGTCACCTGTTATATCATCACAGTACAGCAGTGAACACATTGTCTCAGAGATTGTCAGACACCTGTTATACCATCACAATACTGCAGTGAACACATTGTCTCAGAGATTGTCAGACACCTGTTATACCATCACAGTACAGCAGTGAACACATTGTCTCAGAGAGTGTCAGACACCTGTTATACCATCACAATACTGCAGTGAACACATTGTCTCAGAGATTGTCAGACACCTGTTATACCATCACAATACTGCAGTGAACACATTGTCTCAGAGAGTGTCAGACACCTGTATACCATCACAATACTGCAGTGAACACATTGTCTCAGAGAGTGTCAGACACCTGTATACCATCACAATACTGCAGTGAACACATTGTCCCAGAGAGTGTCAGACACCTGTATACCATCACAATACTGCAGTGAACACATTGTCTCAGAGATTGTCAGACACCTGTTATACCATCACAGTACAGCAGTGAACACATTGTCTCAGAGAGTGTCAGACACCTGTTATACCATCACAGTACAGCAGTGAACACATTGTCTCAGAGATTGTCAGTCACCTGTTATACCATCATAGTACTGCAGTGAACACATTGTCTCAGAGAGTGTCAGACACCTGTTATACCATCACAATACTGCAGTGAACACATTGTCTCAGAGATTGTCAGTCACCTGTTATATCATCACAATACAGCAGTGAACACATTGTCCCAGAGAGTGTCAGACACCCGTTATACCATCACAATACTGCAGTGAACACATTGTCTCAGAGAGTGTCAGACACCTGTTATACCATCACAGTACAGCAGTGAACACATTGTCTCAGAGATTGTCAGACACCTGTATACCATCACAGTACAGCAGTGAACACATTGTCTCAGAGAGTGTCAGACACCTGTTATACCATCACAGTACTGCAGTGAACACATTGTCTCAGAGAGTGTCAGACACCTGTTATACCATCACAGTACAGCAGTGAACACATTGTCTCAGAGATTGTCAGACACCTGTTATACCATCACAGTACAGCAGTGAACACATTGTCTCAGAGATTGTCAGACACCTGTTATACCATCACAGTACAGCAGTGAACACATTGTCTCAGGGATTGTCAGTCACCAGTTATACCATCACAATACTGCAGTGAACACATTGTCTCAGAGAGTGTCAGACACCTGTTATACCATCACAATACTGCAGTGAACACATTGTCCCAGAGAGTGTCAGACACCTGTATACCATCACAATACTGCAGTGAACACATTGTCTCAGGGATTGTCAGTCACCTGTTATACCATCACAATACTGCAGTGAACACATTGTCTCAGAGAGTGTCAGACACCTGTTATACCATCACAATACTGCAGTGAACACATTGTCTCAGAGATTGTCAGACACCTGTTATACCATCACAGTACAGCAGTGAACACATTGTCTCAGAGATTGTCAGACACCTGTTATACCATCACAGTACAGCAGTGAACACATTGTCTCAGAGATTGTCAGACACCTGTTATACCATCACAATACTGCAGTGAACACATTGTCTCAGAGATTGTCAGACACCTGTTATACCATCACAATACTGCAGTGAACACATTGTCTCAGGGATTGTCAGTCACCTGTTATACCATCACAATACTGCAGTGAACACATTGTCTCAGAGAGTGTCAGACACCTGTTATACCATCACAATACTGCAGAGAACACATTGTCTCAGAGAGTGTCAGACACCTGTTATACCATCACAGTACAGCAGTGATTACATTGTCTCAGAGAGTGTCAGACACCTGTTATACCATCACAATACTGCAGTGATTACATTGTCTCAGAGATTGTCAGACACCTGTTATACCATCACAATACTGCAGTGAACACATTGTCTCAGAGAGTGTCAGACACCTGTTATACCATCACAATACAGCAGTGATTACATTGTCTCAGAGAGTGTCAGACACCTGTTATACCATCACAATACTGCAGTGATTACATTGTCTCAGAGATTGTCAGACACCTGTTATACCATCACAATACAGCAGTGAACACATTGTCTCAGAGAGTGTCAGACACCTGTTATACAATCACAATACTGCAGTGAACACATTGTCTCAGAGATTGTCAGTCACCTGTTATATCATCACAGTACAGCAGTGAACACATTGTCTCAGAGATTGTCAGACACCTGTATATCATCACAATACAGCAGTGAACACATTGTCTCAGAGATTGTCAGACACCTGTTATACCATCACAGTACTGCAGTGAACACATTGTCTCATAGATTGTCAGTCACCTGTTATATCATCACAATACAGCAGTGAACACATTGTCTCAGAGAGTGTCAGACACCTGTTATACCATCACAGTACAGCAGTGAACACATTGTCCCAGAGAGTGTCAGACACCCGTTATACCATCACAGTACAGCAGTGATTACATTGTCTCAGAGATTGTCAGACACCTGTTATACCATCACAGTACTGCAGTAAACACATTGTCTCAGAGATTGTCAGACACCTGTTATACCATCACAGTACAGCAGTGAACACATTGTCTCAGAGAGTGTCAGACACCTGTTATACCATCACAGTACTGCAGTGAACACATTGTCTCAGAGAGTGTCAGACACCTGTTATACCATCACAGTACAGCAGTGAACACATTGTCTCAGAGATTGTCAGTCACCTGTTATATCATCACAATACAGCAGTGAACACATTGTCTCAGAGAGTGTCAGACACCTGTTATACCATCACAGTACAGCAGTGAACACATTGTCCCAGAGAGTGTCAGACACCCGTTATACCATCACAGTACAGCAGTGATTACATTGTCTCAGAGATTGTCAGACACCTGTTATACCATCACAGTACTGCAGTAAACACATTGTCTCAGAGATTGTCAGACACCTGTTATACCATCACAGTACAGCAGTGAACACATTGTCTCAGAGAGTGTCAGACACCTGTTATACCATCACAGTACTGCAGTGAACACATTGTCTCAGAGAGTGTCAGACACCTGTTATACCATCACAGTACAGCAGTGAACACATTGTCTCATAGATTGTCAGACACCTGTTATACCATCACAGTACAGCAGTGAACACATTGTCTCAGATATTGTCAGACACCTGTTATACCATCACAGTACAGCAGTGAACACATTGTCTCAGAGAGTGTCAGACACCTGTTATACCATCACAGTACTGCAGTGAACACATTGTCGCAGAGAGTGTCAGACACCTGTTATACCATCACAGTACAGCAGTGAACACATAGTCTCAGAGATTGTCAGACACCTGTTATACCATCACAGTACAGCAGTGAACACATTGTCTCAGAGATTGTCAGTCACCTGTTATACCATCACAGTACAGCAGTGAACACATTGTCTCAGAGATTGTCAGTCACCTGTTATACCATCACAGTACTGCAGTGAACACATTGTCTCAGAGATTGTCAGACACCCGTTATACCATCACAGTACAGCAGTGAACAAATTGTCTCAGAGATTGTCAGACACCCGTTATACCATCACAGTACTGCAGTGAACACATTGTCTCAGAGATTGTCAGACACCCGTTATACCATCACAGTACTGCAGTGAACACATTGTCTCAGAGAGTGTCAGACACCCGTTATACCATCACAGTACTGCAGTGAACACATTGTCTCAGGGATTGTCAGACACCTGTTATACCATCACAATACTGCAGTGAACACATTGTCTCAGGGATTGTCAGACAGATGTTATACCATCACAATACTGCAGTGAACACATTGTCTCAGAGATTGTCAGACACCTGTTATACCATCACAATACTGCAGTGAACACATTGTCTCAGAGATTGTCAGACACCTGTTATACCATCACAATACTGCAGTGAACACATTGTCTCAGAGATTGTCAGACACCTGTTATACCATCACAATACTGCAGTGAACACATTGTCTCAGAGATTGTCAGACACCTGTTATACCATCACAATACTGCAGTGAACACATTGTCTCAGAGATTGTCAGACACCTGTTATACCATCACAATACTGCAGTGAACACATTGTCTCACGGATTGTCAGACACCTGTTATACCATCACAATACTGCAGTGAACACATTGTCTCAGGAATTGTCAGACACCTGTTATACCATCACAATACTGCAGTGAACACATTGTCTCAGGGATTGTCAGACACCTGTTATACCATCACAATACTGCAGTGTACACATTGTCTCAGGGATTGTCAGACACCTGTTATACCATCACAATACTGCAGTGAACACATTGTCTCAGGGATTATCAGACACCTGTTATACCATCACAATACTGCAGTGAACACATTGTCTCAGGGAGTGTCAGACACCTGTTATACCATCACAATACTGCAGTGAACACATTGTCTCAGGGATTGTCAGACACCTGTTATACCATCACAATACTGCAGTGAACACATTGTCTCAGAGAGTGTCAGACACCTGTTATACCATCACAGTACAGCAGTGAACACATTGTCTCAGAGATTGTCAGACACCTGTTATACCATCACAGTACAGCAGTGAACACATTGTCTCAGAGAGTGTCAGACACCTGTTATACCATCACAGTACTGCAGTGAACACATTGTCTCAGAGATTGTCAGACACCTGTTATACCATCACAGTACAGCAGTGAACACATTGTCTCAGAGAGTGTCAGACACCTGTTATACCATCACAGTACAGCAGTGAACACATTGTCTCAGAGAGTGTCAGACACCTGTTATACCATCACAATACTGCAGTGAACACATTGTCTCAGAGATTGTCAGACACCTGTTATACCATCACAGTACAGCAGTGAACACATTGTCTCAGAGATTGTCAGACACCTGTTATACCATCACAATACTGCAGTGAACACATTGTCTCAGAGATTGTCAGTCACCTGTTATATCATCACAGTACAGCAGTGAACACATTGTCTCAGAGATTGTCAGACACCTGTTATACCATCACAATACTGCAGTGAACACATTGTCTCAGAGATTGTCAGACACCTGTTATACCATCACAGTACAGCAGTGAACACATTGTCTCAGAGAGTGTCAGACACCTGTTATACCATCACAATACTGCAGTGAACACATTGTCTCAGAGAGTGTCAGACACCTGTTATACCATCACAATACTGCAGTGAACACATTGTCTCAGAGAGTGTCAGACACCTGTATACCATCACAATACTGCAGTGAACACATTGTCTCAGAGAGTGTCAGACACCTGTATACCATCACAATACTGCAGTGAACACATTGTCCCAGAGAGTGTCAGACACCTGTATACCATCACAATACTGCAGTGAACACATTGTCCCAGAGAGTGTCAGACACCTGTATACCATCACAATACTGCAGTGAACACATTGTCTCAGAGATTGTCAGACACCTGTTATACCATCACAATACTGCAGTGAACACATTGTCTCAGAGAGTGTCAGACACCTGTTATACAATCACAATACAGCAGTGAACACATTGTCTCAGAGAGTGTCAGACACCTGTTATACCATCACAGTACAGCAGTGAACACATTGTCTCAGAGATTGTCAGACACCTGTTATACCATCACAATACTGCAGTGAACACATTGTCTCAGAGATTGTCAGACACCTGTTATACCATCACAATACTGCAGTGAACACATTGTCTCAGGGATTGTCAGTCACCTGTTATACCATCACAATACTGCAGTGAACACATTGTCTCAGAGAGTGTCAGACACCTGTTATACCATCACAATACTGCAGTGAACACATTGTCTCAGAGAGTGTCAGACACCTGTTATACCATCACAATACTGCAGTGAACACATTGTCTCAGAGAGTGTCAGACACCTGTTATACCATCACAATACAGTAGTGAACACATTGTCTCAGAGATTGTCAGACACCTGTTATACCATCACAGTACAGCAGTGAACACATTGTCTCAGGGAGTGTCAGACACCTGTTATACCATCACAATACTGCAGTGAACACATTGTCTCAGAGATTGTCAGTCACCTGTTATATCATCACAGTACAGCAGTGGACACATTGTCTCAGGGAGTGTCAGACACCTGTTATACAATCACAATACTGCAGTGAACACATTGTCTCAGAGATTGTCAGACACCTGTTATACCATCACTGTACAGCAGTGAACACATTGTCTCAGAGAGTGTCAGACACCTGTATACCATCACAGTACAGCAGTGAACACATTGTCTCAGAGATTGTCAGACACCTGTTATACCATCACAGTACAGCAGTGAACACATTGTCTCAGAGATTGTCAGACACCTGTTATACCATCACAGTACAGCAGTGAACACATTGTCTCAGAGAGTGTCAGACACCTGTTATACCATCACAGTACAGCAGTGAACACATTGTCTCAGAGATTGTCAGACACCTGTTATACCATCACAGTACAGCAGTGGACACATTGTCCCAGAGAGTGTCAGACACCTGTTATACCATCACAGTACAGCAGTGGACACATTGTCTCAGGGATTGTCAGACACCTGTTATACCATCACAGTACTGCAGTGAACACATTGTCTCAGAGAGTGTCAGACACCTGTTATACCATCACAATACAGCAGTGAACACATTGTCACAGACATTGTCAGACACCTGTTATACTATCACAGTACAGCAGTGAACACATTGTCTCAGAGAGTGTCAGACACCTGTTATACCATCACAGTACTGCAGTGAACACATTGTCACAGAGAGTGTCAGACACCTGTTATACCATCACAATACTGCAGTGAACACATTGTCTCAGAGATTGTCAGACACCTGTTATACCATCACAATACTGCAGTGAACACATTGTCTCAGAGATTGTCAGACACCTGTTATACCATCACAATACTGCAGTGAACACATTGTCTCAGAGATTGTCAGACACCTGTTATACCATCACAATACTGCAGTGAACACATTGTCTCAGGGATTGTCAGTCACCTGTTATACCATCACAATACTGCAGTGAACACATTGTCTCAGGGATTGTCAGTCACCTGTTATACCATCACAATACTGCAGTGAACACATTGTCTCAGAGAGTGTCAGACACCTGTTATACCATCACAATACTGCAGTGAACACATTGTCTCAGAGAGTGTCAGACACCTGTTATACCATCACAATACTGCAGTGAACACATTGTCACAGAGATTGTCAGACACCTGTTATACCATCACAGTCCTGCAGTGAACACATTGTCACAGAGATTGTCAGACACCTGTTATACCATCACAATACTGCAGTGAACACATTGTCTCAGAGAGTGTCAGACACCTGTTATAACATCACAGTACTGCAGTGAACACATTGTCTCAGAGAGTGTCAGACACCTGTTATACCATCACAGTACTGCAGTGAACACATTGTCTCAGAGAGTGTCAGTCACCTGTTATACCATCACAGTACAGCAGTGAACACATTGTCTCAGAGAGTGTCAGTCACCTGTTATACCATCACAGTACAGCAGTGAACACATTGTCTCAGAGATTGTCAGACACCTGTTATACCATCACAGTACATTGTCTCGGAGAGTGTCAGACACCTGTTATACCATCACAGTACAGCAGTGATCACATTGTCTCAGAGATTGTCAGACACCTGTTATACCATCACAGTATTACAGTGAACACATTGTCTCAGAGATTGTCAGACACCTGTTATACCATCACAGTACAGCAGTGAACACATTGTCTCAGAGATTGTCAGTCACCTGTTATACCATCACAATACTGCAGTGAACACATTGTCTCAGAGATTGTCAGTCACCTGTTATATCATCACAATACTGCAGTGAACACATTGTCTCAGAGAAACACATTGTCTCAGAGAGTGTCAGTCACCTGTTATACCATCACAGTACAGCAGTGAACACATTGCCTCAGAGATTGTCAGACACCTGTTATACCATCACAGTATTACAGTGAACACTTTGTCTCAAGGATTGTCAGACACCTGTTATACCATCACAGTACTGCAGTGAACACATTGTCTCAGAGATTGTCAGACACCTGTTATACCATCACAGTATTACAGTGAACACATTGTCTCAGGAATTGTCAGACACCTGTTATACCATCACAGTACATCAGTGAACACATTGTCTCAGAGATTGTCAGACACCTGTTATACCATCACAGTACTGCAGTGAACACATTGTCTCAGAGATTGTCAGACACCTGTTATACCATCACAATACTGCAGTGAACACATTGTCTCAGAGATTGTCAGACACCTGTTATACCATCACAATACTGCAGTGAACACATTGTCTCAGAGATTGTCAGACACCTGTTATACCATCACAGTACAGCAGTGAACACATTGTCTCAGAGATTGTCAGACACCTGTTATACCATCACAGTATTACAGTGAACACATTGTCTCAGGGATTGTCAGACACCTGTTATACCATCACAGTACATCAGTGAACACATTGTCTCAGAGATTGTCAGACACCTGTTATACCATCACAGTACTGCAGTGAACACATTGTCTCAGAGATTGTCAGACACCTGTTATACCATCACAGTACAGCAGTGAACACATTGTCTCAGAGATTGTCAGACACCTGTTATACCATCACAGTACTGCAGTGAACACATTGTCTCAGAGATTGTCAGTCACCTGTTATACCATCACAATACTACAGTGAACACATTGTCTCAGAGAGTGTCAGTCACCTGTTATACCATCACAATACTGCAGTGAACACATTGTCTCAGAGATTGTCAGACACCTGTTATACCATCACAATACTGCAGTGAACACATTGTCTCAGAGATTGTCAGACACCTGTTATACCATCACAGTACAGCAGTGAACACATTGTCTCAGAGATTGTCAGACACCTGTTATACCATCACAGTATTACAGTGAACACATTGTCTCAGGGATTGTCAGACACCTGTTATACCATCACAGTACATCAGTGTACACATTGTCTCAGAGATTGTCAGTCACCTGTTATACCATCACAGTATTACAGTGAACACATTGTCTCAGAGATTGTCAGACACCTGTTATACCATCACAATACTGCAGTGAACACAATGTCTCAGAGATTGTCAGACACCTGTTATACCATCACAATACTGCAGTGAACACATTGTCTCAGAGATTGTCAGACACCTGTTATACCATCACAATATTACAGTGAACACATTGTCTCAGGGATTGTCAGACACCTGTTATACCATCACAATACTGTAGTGAACACATTGTCTCAGAGATTGTCAGACACCTGTTATACCATCACAGTACAGCAGTGAACACATTGTCTCAGAGATTGT
Source organism: Mya arenaria (assembly GCF_026914265.1). Classification (NCBI taxonomy): domain Eukaryota; kingdom Metazoa; phylum Mollusca; class Bivalvia; order Myida; family Myidae; genus Mya; species Mya arenaria. The sequence continues at coordinate 67,802,628 of NC_069134.1, forward strand.
CAGACACCTGTTATACCATCACAATACTGCAGTGAACACATTGTCTCAGAGATTGTCAGACACCTGTTATACCATCACAATACTGCAGTGAACACATTGTCTCAGAGAGTGTCAGACACCTGTTATACCATCACAGTACAGCAGTGAACACATTGTCTCAGAGAGTGTCAGACACCTGTTATACCATCACAGTATTACAGTGAACACATTGTCTCAGAGATTGTCAGACACCTGTTATACCATCACAATACTGCAGTGAACACATTGTCTCAGAGATTGTCAGACACCTGTTATACCATCACAATACTGCAGTGAACACATTGTCTCAGAGATTGTCAGACACCTGTTATACCATCACAATACTGCAGTGAACACATTGTCTCAGAGATTGTCAGACACCTGTTATACCATCACAATACTGCAGTGAACACATTGTCTCAGAGATTGTCAGACACCTGTTATACCATCACAGTATTACAGTGAACACATTGTCTCAGAGAGTGTCAGACACCTGTTATACCATCACAGTATTACAGTGAACACATTGTCAAAGAGATAGTCCAACAACTGTTTTATCATCACAGTAATTGGTAACTGCAGCATTATAAATATACATGTCTGTATGTAGCTGTCTGTTTTATATCGAACATGTGTAAAATAATTGACCTTACTACTGTGATTATTTTCTACAATCAATCATTTTACAACTGTCATGTCTTAAACAATCCAAAAAATACACACTTATTCTTTGAGATGATCTATTTGTTCTGTGTTTTTTTTCCTAATATTTGGTGAAAAAAGAAGCAATCCTTCAGATCATTATAAAGAATGTTTTTCATATTTCAGGAGCATATAGTTGTGGTAAATCTGATGAATTAAATATCCATTTTGTTCGGCCTGAAGTCAGACTGCATGGCAGCTTAGATCTTTTTTCAGAGGCAGGAAGTTTTTCAATCAGATGCCTTATAGACTGAATTATCTGAATTTCTATATTCTGATAGGGTATGATAAATCTATTATTTATTTTTAAAAGAAAATGTTCAGTAAGGGTTAATACTGATGCTATGTCACAGTATAAGAGTATCCCTTATATGTTTATCAACTCTTCTAACTTCAAACAACTTGGACAACTGGTATTTATAAGACCTTTTTAAAAGGAAGATCCCAAAATTATTTCATCAAAATATTATTTAAGTAAATTTACTTTTCATTCCTTAAACGAAAAATCACCAAACAATACATGCATTGCATCCATTCTTTTTCTGAGAAATTCACCATGTCTACAGCTCTCCAAGGTTCTTGCTTCAGAATAAATTGAAAACTTTTCTCAGAATGTGAGAGCATGCCCGAAAATCAATATTCATTAAATAAGGTAGTGGTCATTGAGGACTAATTACAGAGAGGCAACTGTGAGATTAATGGCACTAACGCTTCTTATCAACAATACATGGCACAGGAACTTAGGGGGATCTAGCTAAATGCCAAAAAAGGGTGGCCTAATGGACTGAGAAATTCAATATTCACTGTACGATTTCCCTGAATACCATTGATATCATGATCATATTTCTTCCAAAGAGCAATGTCTTTTAAAACTGATCACCGATTTTTTCACATTTGAGGCCCTGAGGCCTTAAAAAATATATATATTTGGTTCGGGTTACCCGACCTTACCATTATGCTGACTGTACAGTTCTTATAGTCAGTTGGTAAAAAAAGTGTCTGTTTCAATATGAAGTTTAAAACATTTAAAGTGTTATACAGAAGATTACTTTACCACAATTATCCAATGCTGACAATAACTTTCTTACATAAAGCCAGTGAAATTTACTGCCTTCTAGAGGCTGTTTCCCCTTGCGAAAAATGTCCATTTTTCCCAAAAATTAATAATTGTTTCCCAATTTGATAAATGCAGACTACGTCTAAGCATAAAAAAGCAATGAATTTCTTGAAAAATAAGCAAAATTTTGATAAGACTAGCTCCTTGACAGCGTAATGTACTCATAAAGAAGTGAGAACATGTATATTTGCCATTAAATTAGCTTTTGTGGCCCGAGTTTGAACTTTTCCCAAAGTTGACTTTTTTCTCAATTTGCAAGGCACAGGCAGTGAAAATAATTCCAAAAAAATTCACTGAAAGCCTAATAAAAAAAGAAATAAAAAGCCTTGTATTCCAACCCTACCTGTTTTTGAAAAGGATATTACCCTAACCAAACCAATTTTTTTTGGCCTCATAGCTTTTTAGTCAGATTCATTTATGCCTATTAGTACAAGTATGGTATCATTTAAGCTTTACATTTTTAATTGATTTTGTTCATTTAACATTCCTGATGATATTAAACAAGTATTTAGACATGCATTTATAACTAACAATAAGTAGTTATATCTAGTGTTATTGAAATGCATCCACAGATGTCTGATTATTTTAAAACTTTGTTTCAATACAATGTTTTCTTTACATTACACGTATAAAGCTGATAAGGTTTCACACTAGATATAAAAACACATACTTTTCAAAAAAAATAATGAAAAATTCTTATTTTTGTTTTTAAACTGGTACGATTGACACTTATTTTGTAGGTAAGATCAAGTAATCCAAACCAGAGAGGGTTTTTTAGGTCTAGACAGAAAACCATTCACCATGGAGATTGTGCTAACTATGGATACACAGTCACTATTTTCAATAGATATAGAATGACAACCAATCTCGCTGAGATATCTTTTAAAGAATATTTCCAACAAATATTCATGTAAATCAATTAGTATTTTGTAACCTCTGAAGTAGTGTTTCCAGTCTGTGGTACATGATATTTCATTTGTAGTTAACCGTTTATTTATGGTATTTGTAAGCATTATAGATCGTATTTTTAGTCTTCTTTGAATTTTCAACTGACTTTCTGGTTTAAATCTTGCTTTGGTAGAATGTTAGTGAACATGTATTTCAGATATACTTTTAAGTAAAGACAATATATCAGAAAACATAGCTGAATTGAAATTAATTTAACTCAGTTGACTTATTAGTATTTACAAATTTATTTTAGCTCGATTGTGATGAAAGTTAAGCTTATAGAATCACTCTCAAGTCCATTTCCGGAGCAGAGACCAGTACTGTGTCCTTTTTGAGAGGCCATGAGAAAGTACCCCTGATGGGGATCAAAACCTCAACCTCTTCGGTGAGAGGGGGACACCTATACCACTCTCACCCTCAATTGACTTATTAAATAATAAAATGAAATTGAATAAATATTGATAAATATCAATATCCATGTAGGTATTAAGTTTTAATAGTTTACTAAATTTAAAAAAGATTTTACTGTAATTTACTTCAGTTTTAAATGTTGTGTTAAACTATTTTTTAAACTTCAGTATGAATGTTCGAAAAGATCAACTAATATCAGTTTTGGTAATGTATTTTTCTCAATTCAAATGGGACATTCTATACATTTGTTCCTGTTGGAAAACAGGAACTAGTTTAAACCAGTCCTTCCATGAATAATGTAAAGAGGCTAATTATTGGACACTTAGGTGCATTTAAATTCCTTTTAAGGAAATTAAATCTGCATTTTTGGTTTTAATGGTAACTCTATATAAACATAAATGTAACAGTATATATTTGTAACAATTATTAAATAGCATAATGCTCTTTTTAAAGAAGGAGAAATGTGTATGGTACGGTGAACAGTACAGTGTACCCATCAAAAAAGTTTATTAAAAGCGTATTTAGTACAAGTGCATGAAATGCAATGGTACTGGCATCATATTTTTAATCATACTTTTTCTTACCGAATTTTGTGAAGAAAAATGTAATTAAAAATGTAAACTGAAAGTATAACTAAGGAACGAATTGGGGGATTGATGTCATTATCGGGGTATGAATGGTTGAAGCATGTGGAGTACGAAGGGCCTGCTGACACAATAGAAACTTTAACATGGTAAACAATCTTCAATTTACATTTATATTGTTTTGCGATGATTCGCGATCCAAACATATGTGAAGATGTTGCGTTCATAGGAAAATACTCGTAGTAACCAAAAGGCAGTTCATTAAAGGATTATGGAAGTTGAGGTGTAAATATTCTAGATTTAGCGCACACGTCTTTATATTTGCATATCACCGGACTTTCTGAAAACGTAAAATTCGATGTTGCTTTGTATACAAATGATTTGCATCTTTTAACGAAGAAGAAGTTATTATTAATAAAAAAAATTATGCAGCAATTGATGTGAAAACAACTTAATTTTATATGTTCGAAAGAGTGAAAAGTTCTGATAGGCAGAAAAAATGCATATAAATATTTTGGAGAAGTATTTAATATATAAACAGGTAAAACAGCTACTGCATGATTTTCATTTAAATAGCATTTAAATAGTTGTATATTTGTCTTGCTGATGTTTACTTTCTTCTTTAAATCAATCTGATTTTTTAATCACTGTATGCATGTTTGTGGACATTGCTTATGTCCACATTTCAAAAGGAATATTCTATTTTAATAAATTGGATTTTCTTTAATACTATTTCTGCATCTGTTTATTAGTAGGACCACTTTTATGGCCGCACTAAAAAAGTAAACAAAATATTTATTTTTTTTAAATTGCCTTTGACAATTGGTATGGAGTCGGACATCAACCTTGATCCGCTTCAAAACACTCAATTATTTGCAAATGACGCTTTCATAATGACAAGCAATAATACCTGGTCTATAAGTGTCCATTGTCAGCAGAAACAACTGTCATCTTGGTAGAAACTAAAAGCAAGTCATTTTGTTTAATTATGTACATATGTCAGGTCAAAGTTTATATGTGCATGCGTTTGTTGACCAAGATTTAGCGCACCAAGACAAAACGGCAAATTGGTTTTGTCGTTTATTTTGTCGTTTATTAAAGAATTGCGAACTGCATGCAGTGTTACTTCCCTTACAATACAAGAACCACTGTCACCATTACGTTTACATCTTTAGCAAGCATTTCATAAATGGTAATGTATCAAAAATAATTATTATATTTTACTTGTTTCGCTTAAATTGAATATTTTTTTACATTACCAATTCATGCATATCATGAAACAGTGTCTAGAGAATGAAATAATATGTTTAAATCTTTATTTGTGGTTTAAACTTTCTTTAACCTGCCATGCAGTCACAGTGAGCAGCAAGTACACTTCCATCCTTAGATATGGAAACCATTGGGTGATGAGGGTCATCATTTACACTATAAGACGGTTTCACATCTGCCTTTAACAGAAAGTTTGAGGTGTTTGGAACTTTCAGGTGTACTACTGTCTGGGCTTAAGCTGATATGAAGATGTTGTGGGCGCCAAGGCTCTTAAAATTCTTCATCGACTCCTTAGTTATACACCCCTGTAAAGATGAACATGATTTAAAGAACAACAATACTTTAAGTTAGCTGCAAATTAAATTATTTATTGTTTAACTGATTTATAAATCATGACCGATTGATGAACAGTGATTGATTGACTGATTGAATTAGTTATTAATCATTTATTAGTAAATGAGTGAGTGAAGGAATAATATTAAGAGGTCATAAATGGATGATTGGTTGATTAATTGATTGTTGTTTTTTTTCTATATTCATTTATTCGTAATTGAGTGAGTGAATGAATGGATGATTGGAACCCGGACGGATTCTAATTTCATAATTAAAAAAATCTTCTTACAAAAACGACCGCCAGCGTTGGTTATTCAGTGTTTCGTGCAAGCACACGGGTAAGTATAGAGAGATTTCGCGCTAAAGAATATACAATAACTATTACTTTTCGCTGGACGTTCAACACCAGCACGGCAAGTGCAGGTTGGTCGTTTTGTTTATTTACATAATTTAACATAATCTTAATAAAAGGTTGGAAAGGTTTATGGAAATGTTGTGCGTCCGAAATTAACAGTAAAGCAAGCAACATACTTATGAAATACATAATAAACTTATTTAAAATGATATGAAATTGTTATCGAAACGAACGAAATAAAACCTTAGCAATATTGAACTTTAACTGACACAGAATTTTTAAGGAAGATAAATATTCAGTATAATGGTTTTAACAAAACAGAGCTAGCTTTATCAAAATTAAATAGTAATGCACATTAAATTTCTGAAATTCACTTTTTATATAAAAAATATTATTTACATATGTCTTTCATATACCCCTAGTACGGAAACTCACCCTCTTCTTAATTTTTACTTGGATCGGTTAGAGGTCTAGATAGATGGGTGTATTTAACATTAATTTAAATATACAATTAAATTCATAATATTATTACTTTCCCGTAATTTTAACTGGTGTCGAAATTTTGCCCGGAGGACCAAAATCGCATGCTGCAGCTGATATAATATATAGTTATTTATTAATAGAATCTACCACGGACCTATAAATTATATATGGTTTATAGGTCCGTGAATCTACGAATGATACAAAATGATTTAAATGACAATATCCGCAGAAATCAAATATATATTATAATTTATTATATGCAGATATATTGATGAAATATCAATATTGTACAGACATTTTTATGAATGATACGTTAAAATATATCATTATGAAATAAGTAACATTTACAATAATGTTGTTTTATATCAAGCTTTTATTTTGTACTGTATTTACAATGTAACAGTTTTGATCTTTGGAAAGTCTTGAAATATATATGGACCCATAACTATCTCTATCCACTTCCGATATATATTAAAAAAACGTATACTTTTCATTTGTACTTACTGGGCAAAACCCACGATAGATTATGCCACTTTTGCTCTGGCTTCCTTCTAAGACAAATAAAAAACTCTCAAGTTAAGTTAACGCTAACAGTCGCTCACGGTAGCTAGTTAACGTGTGCGATTTGGTTCCTCGCTTGCAGTGCATGCGCTCCGATACAACGGAGGGGGTACATTTTTTGCGTCTGTACGGTTGAACACGAGGACGTTTTGACCATAATATCACCAATGCCAAGCGTTTACATGACTATGATCTTGGGGAATTTTTAAAGGTCGGCCCAGTTTTCTATCCTAAATTATGATCGGACCTGCTTGAGGCCATCAGAATTATTAATGTCGTTCATCTTTGTCGTGATATTTTTTTTTACTTTTATGTTATAAAAGGAATGGCAATATTACTATATTATAGTATATTCCATACTTTTTTAGGAGTCTATCATGAACTATTTTAATGCAACGTTTATAAATACGTTGAAACTGTTGTCTATCACAGATTATTTAGCTTGACGAAATAGGCTATTGAGCAAACAGATTTTAGGCTTAAAAGTATCACGTTTATGAAACTGTTGTCCGCATCTCAATAATATGTACCATTTAATACGACGTTGTTAGTGTCTATCAAAGAAATATTTTAATTGATATTTATGTATGTCATACAAAAATAACCCTATCATATACCATTTCTTTTATGGACATTTGAAGGTACATATTAACAAAATCAAATCATACATTTTATTTTTTGCATCAAATATGTTCTTTGATAATATAAAGAAAAGTACATTGATCAAACAAGTGTAAGTGAGAAAGAAATAGAATTGGCTTCAATTGCCAATCAATAATTTCTGCTCACAGTCTGCAGTCTATCACAGATCAATGAGCAATTGCAATGACCAACAGTTAACACAAACGCTTCCGTGGGAGGGGGGATGGCACACCCGGCACATGCCCCATCACTAAAGTCTTCAAAGTTTGCATTCTATCTCAAAGGAGTGGAAATTAATAAACTACACCTTTCAAATGCCATCATGTGCAGGCGATGTGAACTCATAAAAACAACAAATTCAAACAGCGCAACTTCCTTTAATTATGTCCTCTTGATGTTTCTTCATCCGTATATAAACAACAGTTTCCACGTCTTCCAACAATTTCCAATACTGGTGAAAATGTATCCATCATCCGTGTGATATATGTTGAAAACAAGAAAAGCATACATGCCATAAAACTGAGAAAAAAGTTATTTTCTCCAGTCTTGTAGCAGAACGCAATCCTTGAACATGTGCAAGATATGCCATGAAGTCAATATCACCACTACTTGAAGGCCACCGATGTGATATGTTCACTTGTATGTCTTTCTGATTTCTTCACAAATTGCTTACGTCTAGCGGACCCTTGGGGGGAGGGGTACGCCCCTTAGGTATGTCCTCTCTTGGGGAGCGGAGTACGCCCCTTAGGTATGCCCTTTCTTGGGGAGCGGAGTACGCCCCTTAGGTATGCCCGTTCTTGGGGAGCGGAGTACGCCCCTTAGGTATGCCCTCTCTAACGTCTATTCCTGAACTCTCCCCTGCTTTTAAGATAAACTTTCATAACCAGTATCACTTATTACCTTATTATTATAATAAAATTCATTAAACTTATCTTGAAGCCATATGATGGCAGATAAACAATGGTTAAAGTTAAATGAACAGTAATGTTCATTTCTATTTTTTTTATTGATAAGATTAATCCTAGTATGAAAGATTCATTTTATATTAGAAAATAAATAAAATATATATGTTTAGGAAAGACAATTAAGAAAACCATGTTTTATGATAGACAATATTTTTTATGTAAATGATAAATAAGAAAAAATATTCTTATTGTCTATCATGAAATATATATTTCTTATTGTCTATCATGAAAAATATTTCTTACTGTCTATCAAAAATTGTTTTTATTATTGCCTATCATGAAATATTTTTCTAACTGTCTATCATAAATATTATTATATTTTATGATAGACAATAAGATTTTTTTTTTTTAATATTTCTTATTGTCTATCATGAAAAATATTTCTTACTGTCTATCATGAATTATTTTTATTATTGTCTATCATGAAATATTTTTCTGTCTATCATAAATTTTAATACATATATATGTTTAAATTAAAATATTTCTTATTGTCTATCATGAATTTTTTTCTTACTGTCTATCAGGAATTATTTTCATTATTATCTATCATGAAATATTTTTCTTACTGTCTATCATAAATTTTAATAAATATATTTTATGATAGACAATACGAAAACAAATTATACATAATTACAGTAAAGCAATAACCATGATTGACTGTAAGAAACTTACTACTTGTGTTTTCATGTAATTATAGGACAAATAAGAAAAATATAAATAATTCTTATTGTCTATCATAAATTAAAAAACAACAACATATTTTACGATAGATAATAAGAAAAAATCTGGATAAACAGCTAAAGTTCAACATTTCAAGAATAATATTTTACGATAGACAAGAGGAACTGCGTTGATCATGAATGATAGATAATATGACAAATAAGACCACTTTTTTATGCTTCAACTATAAATTTTCATAATTTGTTTTCAAGATAGACACCAAAAATGTGTTTCTCCTTTGTTGACTTTCGTCTATAAACTCGAAGTTAGAGCAATATTAAAACCATTCCAAATCCTTTAGGCGAAGACCATGACAAAAAACGAGTTGTCGTTTCAATTTCATGTGTTCGAATCGCATCCAGAGCCTCCAATAAACTTTTTTGCACGGTCGCCGCCATGTTGTATCACCTACAACGACCAATTTACGGTAGTCGAGCTACTTTACATTACTTTACAGTATATTAATAATTGTGATGCCCAATAAGAGGTCGTATAATAATCTGAGATAGACAATAGCATCGACGATTTTTTAAAACATGACAAAATGTTGACAAAATTGCCAACAGCAAATCTCAAGAAGGTTGTGAAGCAGCGGTTTGATGATGCTAGTTTGCCTAAGACACATGCAATGGTGAGATTGTCTGAAATTACTGGATTCATTTGAGATTTTTGGTTGTATTCATATTTTTCCATGTAATTACCCCCTCCCTGAGTAAACAGCACTGTAATTCTCACCGACATGCCTTCTGGGTTTCATCGCTCCTGATAGGCTGATACATAATCATACAAATCATGGCTGTCAGTCAACCTTTGCAACCGTTGCAATTGCAGCATAAACATGTATTATCAAAATTCATTTCAATTTTGATAAGGCTTGTTACTGCGTAGTCTAGTCCACCTAAATGGCCGTCAACCAGTCTTTTGACAATTTTTAGACTATGGCAGACTGGTGACGTCCACCATCCCAGCAAAAAGTAGCAAACGGGCCTTGCGCAGAGGATCCTCGCGGCCACAATTTTTAAATTATCTTTGTTATAAATTCAAATTTCTACGAAAATATCATTGCCTACTATCAAACATACATTTATTTATGTCGTTATGCCAAAAAAACATGTTCAGATACCATAATGCACTTACATGCATCGATTGTATCCATTAATCTGTAAATCTAGGACAAATCTGACAGGTTGTGTACATGTATGAAACGGGGTAGAGGATTTCGAATATTTTGGTCGTTAATAGGCTCGGTTAAATAACACTATTAAAATGCAACCATTTCAATGCGCTGAACGCTAACGTGTTTGATGGGTCATGTTGGGAGAAGTTGATGATGATGATGTTCGTGATGATGATGATGATGATGATGATAATGATGATTAGGTATCACCATTTTTTAACACTGTTGCGTTGCTCTGCACAATACATAGAAAAGGGAGGATAACTGTGACTGCGCACAGGGTTAACCATCATTGACGGATGGGTACAAATTTATTCGATAAAAATCAACATGTATAAAAAATGGTGGACTGCTACGCTCATTTCGTGACCCAGAGTATATTTATGTGAAAATAACGACTCTAACGACAAATCCAACCCAGTTAAGATCACTGTTAGGTACATTTGTAACAATTATATCATTATTAATCAACATCGATGCATAATATTACTATATATTGTTTCGTCCAGTGTTAAATGGTAGAGAGTTGTAGCGTTACAGGGATACACATGAAATGTCAAAATAATAAAAAAGTATCCCTGATCGCTCATTATTGTAGCTACTGCGTAGTCCAAATAATTGGACATTGACAGATTTTTTTAACGATTTTTGATATGGCAAATCCTTCATGTATAAATTGTTTTGTAGCAAAATGTGGGTTGATGTTCCGATCGGGATTCCGGGTTAAAGCATATTGCGTCCATAAAATATCATAAAAACAAGAAATATTAATAGATAATGTTATTTTATATTAGTTCTGTACACAAAAAATAAATATCCAATGAATAATTATGAGTTTGATGGAGTTTTCTTCATTTCATTCTGTCAAAACATAACGCAAGGCTGCAGTTCACAGTTTTTCAACAATAGAAGCACTTTGGTTATGGCCGAGTTGTTACGATTGTATTTATGAGGTCTATCACGAAGCTTGTCGGAGGTGCCCGAGTTATTTAAATTGGGTCGAGTTGTTCCACTTGGCATAATTGTTGTCTGTATCAGTCAAGTTTCGTTTCATTGGAAATGTAGATCATGTGTTTAATGCTTGTTTTGTGCAAAATAGCTTTGTACTTACATGGTAAAATATGAATATAAACCTTTATTAAAATCCATTTCAAACATAAAATACTTCACCAAATACAATTTCAATATTTTTCAAACCCACCCAGTTTTTGCACAAACCTGTTTAGACGTTAGGGATTGGAAGAATCCCGTATAACACGTCTATTATTTTAGACTAGTAACTGCGCTGATCAAAGCATTTTGGTACAATAAACACGTGTCAATAAATAGCCTTGCCAGGTAGGAGGGGAAGGCGCATCAGTCCAACAAGCCATAAAGGCCTGGCGGAAACCCTACTAAATATTTCCTTGTTTTAACTGCATTGAAATTATTTGAATAGTTTATAACACAACTTTCAATTTCTTGTTTCAATATCAATCTTGAGCCCCACACCAACATACTTATATACCCAGGTTAAAGTATATAAATTATATAAATACATATATAAAGAAATACTATTTTGTAAAGCTGTCAGTGTTTAAATATATCCAGTTATTAAATTCAACAGTGTTTAAATATATCCAGTTAATTAAATTCAACTACTCGAATGGAACTTATAAAATAATGTATCTTTGTTAAAGTCAAAAGAATCACTTAAAATGATATCAAGCTTACTAAATGTAAATACTTAATTACATTATAAGCCATGTTCACCTTCTCATTGATTGTTTTAATATTGATTTTTTTCTACATATTTGTATGTTGTTATGTGTTTTTATTATTGTTGTTTTTATCATTGCCCATACACGTTGAAAAAATGTGTTATAAAGTGTTTGTGTTGAGACGATGTTCTATGTGCAAGTCAATAAATTGTTTGTCTGTCTGTTAACTCTAGTAGTACTAAGCTGCTGAACATAAAGTTTTAAACCTCAAGTGTGTTTGTGATAATTATAAAGCTTTTTTGTTTAGCAATACATGTACACTGTACACAAAATGTGGTTGAATAATTAGTTTGGAAATTAAAAACAAAAAGAAATAAAACTTATTTTGAATAAAGACAATACTATATTTCATGTTTTCTTCAATTTTTTATTGGCTTATAAGTTTATATGTCTTGTTGCTTTCTTTCTTTGTTTTTGTTGTTTTAGATTCTACATTTTCCATTAACTATTTCAGACATGGTTGAATTATCAGCTGTTTCTGCAGAAGCTTGCGAAGGCAGCTGCAGACAATGCAAGAGAAGACAAATCCGCCGTCATCCGTGCACAACATGTGCGCAGTGCTGCCAAGGTAACTGTCAATATTTTTCTTATACCTGTTCATGTGTTTTCCATTCTCATTCATCAGAGCATTGATAATGATAAATATCATCGTCGCTTTGGTGTACGAAAATGTTTTTTTCAGTCGCTGTTAAATCTTGTAAAAAATGTTCAGAATTCATAATTTAGAGGCATTGATGAGTCATATTCAGCATATTACAATGTACTGGTACATGTGCACTTTTACATGCATATGATTTTATGTAAAAAATGCATGCATTTACTTATTTTTGGATTAGTAATTATTTCAAACTGATAATTTACAAGCATTTCTTTACTTGTTTTAGTTCCTTTTCTTTTATGTAGTAAAACTATTTTTCTTTTAAAGACATGTATTACCGATTTTTGTACTATGATTTCTTAAAAACACATTTTATAACTCTGCTGAGTCAAATGCATGTTGTAGTGATATCAATTGTATAAAAAAATATTAACAGTATTTGTATTGAAAAAAAATAGCAACTATATTTCATACTTTTGTTAGATTCGTGAAGTTGATTTATTCCATTAAACTCTGCTTTCTTTAGAATTGCATCTGAAACCTTAAAGTCTCTTGAAAGTGCTTCACACAATGCAATATTTTCTCGTTTCAGACAATCCTGGGTTCAAACAAAGGATAAAACAGCCAGATGTGTTCATCTTTCTTCTTGGGAATAGTTTGTTTCCTATGCCTGTATAAGAATTGCTCTCCTTTTGTGTAGAAGATAAGAACTTCTAGATGTATTTTCTTTGATGCACATATGGAGGGGTGAACGCAAAAACGTCCTAAGTGATATTAGGTAAAGAATCAGATAAAAGCTTTCTGCCGTCACCTTCGATGAATGAAGTAAAATACCGGCAGGATATACATTTTGTATGTGATAGTGAGAGAGAATAACAAAAATAAAATAGTTTGATGTAAATACAAATGATATACCACTGGTATGTTTAGAGATGAAAATACTACACAACATGGTTCTTAATGCAAGAGACATCTTCAGAGTAAATATTTGTACAGAAATAGTCATGTCTTAAAAACATAAAACATGAGCACTTCAACACACCATGAACACTTCAACTTGAACAGGGAAACAGCTACAACAGACTTTAACCAATGAACAAAGAACATGTTGTTTTTTTAAGAAATTTGTAAACACTCCATATAGAACTTGTTAAACAGGCCCCCTAACATCTCGAAACTTGTGAAGTCCCATATAACCAAATGAAGCTTAGCTCGCTAAAAAAAAATCCTTTAATTTGTGTAATATTTATTTATCAAAGAGTTTTTAGACTTAAAATAGGAAATATCTTTATGATAATCACAATTAACCATTGTTCAAATTTAGGTACATGTATGTTTTTTGGTTAATTGGAAGAAGCTTCTGCTTAGTGTAAGAAGTTTCTAGAAAATAGGACCAATAGATTAAAAGCTAACATTTAAGCAGTTCTTAAGAATATATCGCAGAAATTATCATAACATGGCAGCGATTTTTTGTTGTTGCAATTTACTGCCTTTTAAAAGCTGTTTCCCCTTACCAAAAATGTCCATTTTTCTCCAAAATGTTACATTTTTCCCAATTTGATTAATGTAGATTACGTTAATGAATTAAAATAGCAATGAATTTCTTGAAATATGAACAAAATCTTGACAAAACTTACTCTTTCACAGCTTAATGTAAGCATAAAAGTTAGAACATGTATATTTACCATTATATTATCTATTTTGGCTTAATTTAGTATTAAATAATTTTTCCCAAAGTCACTTTTTTCCAGATTTGCAAGGCACAGGCGGTAAAAATAATTTCAATAAAAATCGCTGCATGGTATGCAAAGTACTAAAATATGGGCAGTGAATTTAAATGCTTCTTAATATTCAATGCATTTTTAGACAAAGATCTTGGAAACTCAAATAGATCCCTCTACCTAGGTAAAAAGGTTGATTTAAAGTTAGTGTGTAATAACCTAGAACGACATATGAAATCATTGTAGCATATTAACGCCAATAAATTTTCCCCTATTGTCCAACTACCTGTATTATGTTTAAAATAAATAACCAAATTGATGTTTTGTTCCATGGATTTATTACACCCATATTAATGCCACTGAAAGATGGCACATACTAATGGACCATCCGTCCCACAGTTTCAATCAATAACTTCTGAGCACTTTGGCCCAGGGACCTCGAACTTGGTAGACAGGATGGTGATGACTAGCGGATGAACCCTATTTGTTTTGAAATCAGTGAATTAAAGGTAACGGTCATGATGTCAATGAGTTGAAAATATGTTTCATATCAATAACTGAAGAACGCTGGGCCTTAGGAACCTCAAACTTAGGAAACATGTTGGTCATGGCCAGTATATGAACCCTATAGATTTTGAGGTCAGTGGGTGAAATTTAAAGGCCGTGATGACTGAGCTGGAAATCTGTTTATGATCAATAACTAAGAGCGCTGGGGCCCAGATAGCAAGGTTTGTTATGACCAGTAGATGAGCCCTTTGATTTTGAGGTCAGTGGGTCAATGGTCAAGTCGTGGTGATTGAGCTAAAAATCCGTTTTCGATCAATAACAGGAGGATGCTGGATGTCAGAAACCTCTTACCTGTTGCGATGACCAGTAGATGAACCCTATTGATTTTAAGGTCAGGGGTCGAATTTTGATCTGAACATCTGTTTTAAGATAAATAATTGAAGAATGCCGGGACCCAGAGACCTCATACCTGTTCCGCAGGTTTGTAGTGAACAGTAGATGGATGAGCCTTAGTGAATTTTAGTTCAATGATCAAAGAGCTGTCTAAAATATGTTTCAAATCAATAACTTAAGAACGCTTGGGCCTATAGATCTAACCCTATGGCAGGGAAGTACTGACCAGAAGATGAAATTAATTGATGTTGATGTCAGTGGGTCAAAGGTCAAGGTCGTGTAGGCCTTGAGCTGAAAATTTGTGTACATACAGTAACTGAATATCCCTGGAGTCCAGGGACCTCAAACACGGTAGGCAAGTTGATTATGACCAGTATATCAACCTTGCTCAATTTGAGGTCAGTGAGTCAAAGCCAGTCAAAAGGTCAAGTGGTGTCTTAGAGCTGACAATCCGTTTCCGATCTTAAACTGAAGAATGCTTGGGTCCAGGGACCTTTTACCTGTCAGGTAGGGTGGTGTTGACCATTAGATTAACCATATTGATTTTGAGGTCAGTGGGTCAAAGTTTATAATTGAGATGACCTTGAGCTGAAAATATATTCCCAATAAATAACTGAAGAACGCTTGGGCACAGGTACATCGTACTTGATAGGCAGGATGGTCATGTCTAGCAAATTAACCCAATTGATTTTATAGTCAGTAGGTCAAAGGTCAGTGGTTGGTTTCCTTTAGCTGAAAGTGTTTTCGATGAATATACATTAACTAAAACACTTCTAACCAGAGACTTCAAAATATGTAGGCAGGTTGGTCGTGATCAGTAGGTAAACGCTATTGTTTTTGTGTCAGTGGGTCAAGGCCGTTGTAAGTTTGAGCTGAAACCCCGTTTCCCTTCAATAACTGAAGAACGCTCGAATCAGAGGATCTCAAACTTGTTAGGCAGATTGGTCAAGACCTGTATAGGACACAATTTTAGGTATCTTACAAAAATTACTGTCTAATTTTCAGGACAATGGTGGTTACTTATCGGTTACAGTTTGGGGCACTCAATATTTAGGATTGTTTTTATTCGGAACTTATTGTCTGTGAAAATAAAAAAAAATAAAAATAAAGTCACGCTTGTCCCGCCTACAGCCTTTCAATGCTCTCAAAGCGCTTTCATTGTTACCGCCACTCCCGTTGTCTTTTTTACGTGTTCGGACGTCGTAATTTCTCTCAATCGTTTGTCCGAAACCAATCGATGTTTTAATGTGTTATCAAGTGGCGTTGTCGCAACCAAAGCGTTCGTCTCCGTTCTAGCTCATGCTCAGGCGCAGTCGTCGGCTATAGATTTTGAGGTCAGTGGGTAAATGTTAGGGTAAGTAACTGATGAACAATTGGGCCTATTTACCTCATACATGTACATGTTTATTTCATGGCTTTCAGTACTGTTAAAAATGATGAAGTCATTCGTTAGTTATTTATTCTTTTTAACATAACAGTTTTTTTAAAACCACATGTTTCTTTTCTAGGTTTTCATAAAAAAAAACTTTGCGAAATATATCTCTAACATTATGTAAATATTCACACACATGATAAATGTTCAAGTATCCTTAACAATCGAATATAATGTATTACAGGCACGAATTGACATCCAGTCTTGCAGTTACTTGTCATCTCCGTGTAAAAATGGAAACTATCAATAATTCTACACTTCATGGGAAGATAGGCAAGGTCGTCATAAAAAATGTTCGAAACTGAAGGCCTAAATACTATCAGCTTTCTTCCCAACGATGCCTTACGGAGGCATGTGACACGATCCTGTGCCTGCTTTTGATTAGAAATGTAAAAAAAAAGTTTGGTGCGAACGCACATATAGTTTCACGCGAACCGTTTTTGTGGTGTCTAGCTTTCTTGAAAGCTGCAAATTAATAGATCATAAGTTTGAAAAGCACCTAACCGATGCGTGGATTTGAGACCCCTATTAAGCATTGCTTTCGGTATACAAGTGTTCTCAGTTTTGTGTTGGAATGTTGTTTTACCGCTTTAATTAAATCCTAAGATATCATTTGACTGAAATGTCATGTCATACTGATAAAAATACAAATTACGTCAAATTCAAATAGAATATCACTTTGTTATAAATGGTCAGATAGTCGTTGTTCTTGCGAGGTTCACAAAGGACAACTACGTCGTGTTTTCGTTACTGCGGGCCCCAGTCATAATGCAGCCATTAGGTGCGGGCAGACCTTGATAAACTCAAATAAACAAACAAGACACGCCCTCTCCGATTAACATATAAACCAATAAAAACGCTTCATTGACTGTGGATTCAAACACTGCCTTTATTAGTATCTCGGTAAATTCCTAATGTACATGATAGTATCGAAGATCAAAAGGCTTCAACACAGGTAATGGCTAATGGTTTAATAAATACTGTCCAGAAAATAGTTTCAATAACCCTGTTTACTAAAATTCTGTCAGACGGGCTTGGTCAAGCTATTTTTACGTCACTGAAACACTTGATTGACAAGCCCCTTTTTGTGACGATACCCAGTAACATCCTTGGTAGATGCACTTTATTTATTACATATTATCTTTGTACGATTGTATTCGTGCCCTAACCCCAACCCTTATCCTTGTCATGTGAGGGTGAACGTATCACATGATATCATTCATTTTACTCGCTCATGGTTCGTAAAATTGCATTTTTTACGAAATCAAGTGTGGCAAATCATTATGAGTGTTTAAACTAAGATACTGACAGCTGTAACCCTTCTGAAATATCGTCTTTGAAGACCACAATTGAATTTTCAATCGCGTTCCTAACGGATAGTAAGTCAACTAAGAAGTACATTTAGTCATTAATACATATAAGAAAAACAATATTTTATTTCCATTTCATATCCAAACGATTTTGAAGCGTATTAAATAAGCAAATTTTGACCAAATACGATTTGTTCATAATCTATTCATCCAAATATGGAATGAATTATTCCGATTTCGTGAGGAACATCGGAATTCCTGCCGCCATTCCCAATAACGCCGCCAAGATACAGAGTGCGAAGCCGGCGTGTAGAGTGACGCCGCCGAGCTGCAAGGCAAGTTTGATATTAGATGAGGTGGCGTATATGATTGGACCAAGCAGCATCACAATACCTGTAAGAAAAGAAAGGAAACATGTCACGTGATCTTATAGGGACAAAAGAAGACTATAGTTACAGAAGATGAATATGTTGAATGATTTTAAAATACATGTAGTTAAAATTGTTTGTAAAACTGCTGTTCCATCTTCATAAAAATACTTTTTGTTATTTACGAAACTAAAGCTGTCAATAAAAGCTGCATATGCTCTAGTTCTGCAGTCCACATATGGGGCCATAAGGAGCATTTTTTACTTCAAGGCAGTATTACCGAAACATATGATACTAATTGAGCAATTGCTTCATCTTGTGTAACATATATTGCAGATATGCCCATATAACATGTACATCGGTTAACATTAAATACAGCCATAGATTGTGCACAACAAGAATAAATATATACAAACCTCCCGTAACCGCGAGTCCAGCGGCGACTTTTGTGAGCATTTGGTTGCTCTTCATCGCCAATCTCTGTAAGAGATACGAGACGAAAGCCCCGACCATTAACAGCAGTCCAAGAATCACCATGGCCCGTACTGCCTGCATCCGTCCAGCTGCAGAAAAGCAAATAATGAGCAATTTGTCTAGTAATTACATTTCCTTTCTAATAATGAGCAATTTGTCTAGCAATTACATTTTCTTTCTAATAATGAGCAATGTGTCTAGTAATTACATTTTCTTTCTAGCATTTGGTCTTTTCATTCATTTGCTGTAGAAATGACCCAGCAGTTATGATATTATCAAATATAAAACTACATGTATACTATGAAGCGTATGAGATTACAAGTTAAAACAATAAACTAATTTTAAAAACATCAGTAAAATAATAAATTAAAAAATAAGAAACAAATTATTGCGCGCCCCAGGCATGATTCATATCCCGGGCAATATCAGTCTTCAGGCGGGAAACATGTATGCATTTATCAACATTGCAGACTGAGTGGTCAACGTTCAAATTTTTATGTTTTACTGGTAAGTAAACATAGTATTAAACAAAGTTATCTATTTGGTCAGCACATCGCTGGATCAGACATGATATTAATACATTAATAAAGAAAAAAATTTAGAGGACTAATGCAAATTATAAAAAAAAATATTAATAAAAATAGGTGGAAAAAATGCCACCTAAAACGGAGAGGGGGACTTTTACCAGTTGACTGGATCGAATATTAACCAAATTCGGAATCATTTAAAATAAATGCTTAACAAATAACGGCCGAATATTTGGAATAGTCTGTTTCGACGTAAAAGCAGTTGTTGTTGTTGTTGTTGTTGTTTTTAAAACTTGAAATTTGTTATGTGAACTTTGCCTTTTTTAGTGTCATTTAAGTATGACGCGTATCAGAAAGCAACTTCGTAGAAAAATACGACTACGCTTTGTGAAACTCACCAAATGTCTTATCTGGAATATTGCGATTTTTTCTTCTTCAATTGATGTTTATTTATATAAACTGATGACTTAGACTAAGATCTAGACCTATTTTGTTATTATTTCATATCTATAAATCAAATTAATTTTACAGATCTCTTTATAGCCAATTTACAAAAGTGTACTTTCTATAACATTAGTTTCCTGAAAACAAGAACAAGGAGATGTAGTTGACTTTCCTGGTTGGATAAATCAAATTTGATTGAATTGATAACAAATACTTACAAGACTATAGATAGAATATCAGCTATGTTTACCAATAAGACCTTTGCTTTTAGTTTTCCATATTTAATAACATTGCAATGTAATGATGCAACTAAAAACCATTACCTCCTCTCGGTGCTACCCTGTATTTGATTTACATTTGTTACATTTGTTTACATGCACTCTTACTCCCAAATAAGATTTACCACAACTCATACAAATGTTTTAATATACCAAAAGGATGAACAAATGTCGAAAACAATTGTTCTTATTAAGGATACATAGTCTAATATGAAATAAGGTGCAGAAAACACGGTATTTCTACCTTATGAGGCGATAGTTAACCATAGTAAATATTTAAGCACTCACCAATCATTTAATATTTTTGCGTGTTCAGCTATTAAATACACGGTTACAATCTAGTTATCAGGAATTAATGTTTTCCAAAAAATGCGTTATTTAGTATCTTTAATAGAGTGATAAATGTGTTATCTTTTAATCTTTATAATTGTGGCAATATAATGGTCATCGATATTGTGACATGTATGCTATTCATTACCATGTTTAGTATGCACATGGGCCTACAAAACAATAAGTGCTGTAACGTGTTCAGTCATTCAATCCTTGTTCACTAAATTTCAACTTTGCCTTTACAAATTTGTGATCGCAGTATTATACATTAGTTTGTAATGCCCTTGCGTAATTAAAAATGTATAAATAAAACCACTCACCAACTTCGGGAAAGTCTTGACATGTTGACAGTTGACAAATTTTCCAAAGGCCAGAATAACTGTTCGAATTATACAACCAGTAGGGTATAGCAAGGCCGACGATGTCCAACAGAGCTGACCCACCGGCTAGAGCAAGACTAACAAGCGCCAAAGTATCCATTTTAAATTTCTTAATTCCTGCAAGTGTTCGTCCTGGCCAAGAAGCTCTGTTGAGAATGAGGTAAAGTCGGTCCCAGACATCCCTTTAAGTCGTTCCGAAAAGTGCAAGTTCATCTGATAAAATTTATTGAGATAATGCAGGCAAAGCCTGTACGGGGAGTATATAAACTCAAGCTGATATTTGATTTCAAAACAAGTTATGACACAATGATGAGCTTTCGTCAACGCTAGGCGGGAAGTTGATCATTAAAATTGTTGTTCGCACATATTTGTGAACCAATGGTAATTTAAGATTTACTTTACTTCAGTTCATAACATGTAGAAAATATTTGACGGTTAATATAAACATTTTTAAACAGCAGCAGTCCGTGCGGAATACCCAGGACAAGAGGATATGTAATCTGAACATTGTATTAGACCGACTAATCTTCTTCTCTAGCATGCGACTTGTGCATTGAGTCGTCGAAAGCTGCCGTTGATTACAGAGCATTTTACCTCAGGAGTTCGTAGAAGTGTACCAAAGATTAACTCTAAAACACTAGGCAGATTCTCTAGAAAGCCATTTTTTCATGTTCAAATCCTCATGTATTTTGTTCACTCCAAATTCTTAAGTACAATATGTTTACTGCCATAATTGGTAAAGTTTGCCTATCTTATTTCTTGTCTTGTTGTTATCATGAGAAGCAGAATATATTATGAAACTACCTAGCACAAAAAACTTTCTGCTTTAAGGGATGCGTATAATTTTTTTCTTAGGTTTGCCTCATGAAATACAATGGAATATAATCTCCTGTTAGTCATGATAAGGCGAGCCGCAAAATGTCCGAAAAATCTACACCGCGACATTATATATGCTTCACCATATGGTATTAATCAATCCAAGAATATCCGTTATTTCAGATTCATTATTGTTGATATTCTAAAGTTATATTGATATAAATTTGCCGGTTCATTTGAAGATTTACTTCTTGAAAACAAAGCTAATATGTTTTAACACAAACAAGCATTACTAATTTTGATCAGAAAGTTGTAGGCATATATTAAACATTTATTTTGTAAACCTTTCAAGAACTTCTACGAAAATATAGTCAGTCTCGCCAAAATATTAGGTGCGGGCGAAATTTGTATTAGTATATTTTTCGCATTGCGATAAAATGAGTGGGGTTAATCCTACGAACAACTGATTAATTTGTTGTGGCCTCATATTTTGTATTTATTTGGCTAGTTCCGAAACTCAAGATACGTTTTTTCACAACATGTCTTTAGTGTTCATATTTATCTATACATTTAATTTGACAATTATTTCTATTAATGATATGCTGATGATATCTCCATAAAACATACAAAATGCCGCGTAATTTCCACCAAGTGAAACATTGGCATGGCATTTGGTGAAAAACAGATAAAAAACCCAGATCATTGCATGTGGCGGAAAATTCGTGAAAAACGTTCCAATACTCCATCAACTGTCACACTTGGGTGGCATTTGATGAACAATTTGCCAACAACTGCCTGGTGGCATTTGGTTGAAAACGTTTAAATACTCGAACATTTGCCACGTTGGGTCGGCATCTGGTTAAAGTATTGTCACCAACTTTCACGTGGTATTTGGTGGAAGAAGTAATCGAGGGTTAAAAGAGAAAAGGTTCTATCTTCTTCTTTATTTAATGCCACTTAGAACCTTTTCGCCTCGAGTTACAATGCTCCACAAACTGGCAAACTGGTGTTGCATTTGGTGAAAGAAAGGTGGAAAACGTAGACAATATCTGGTAAGTCATTACGTCCCTTTTGCTTCAGTTATTCATCGTTTTTCACAAAGTGCTAATTGTTCCAATATTCGCCAACTGCCACGCACTTGTGATCCATTTAGGAAAGGATGATGCTTTGCACCAATGTGGTCTTTATGTTTGCGTTTTAATAACATGTACGATAACACAAGGAAATATTTTTTTGCGATTATCAGTCAGCCTACCATATTGTTATGAAAAATTACAGAAACAAGCTACGTAGTCGAAAGTTTGAACATAAACCCAGTTTAATGACACATGGTAAACGCCAAAGACAAAGAGCACAAAAACAAACCAAAACATAGAACAACAGCACACAACTCAACACTTTAAGTATATACTATATAAAAAAACTATGGGTGTTTATCAAGCATTGTTAAGTACCGCCTTGGAACGGTCAGTAAAATGTTAATTTACTGGGAGGTTAAACCAGTTTGTGTGCGCAAACTTACTCTTATCCAAACAATCCCGAATTAAGTAAAAACGTAAATGGTAAATCTTATCAAAATATGCATTATGAAAAAAAGCTCCCTATAATCTTGACTTGATGTAATGACCCTAACATAAACAGGGGTCCAATACTGTTTATGATTAATTTTCCATACAGTACAAGTTTAAGTTGAACTTTAACAAACGATTTTCAAACTCTACTGTACTTTTTGCATGCGCATGCAACTAAACGTACAAGCACAGGTCGTGTTTTAAGACCTCTCTATTATTCCACATGCACAATATAAAAATAGTATAAAAACGTTTCAATCAAAATCTTAAGTTTCATAGAAACTAAACCCGCTCTTATATATAAAGATAATGATGTGATAAGATAGCTTTAAAGCTTTCGCATTCTATATTTGCAAAGTACTTGTACCGTAAGTTAATCATAGCTATTTCGAAAAACGCACGACTGTTGAATAAAAAGTGGATTATATGTTTTCACCCTTTTCCAAAAAAACCTCTTATTTTTTTGACAGCTTGACTTATGTTACTAGCTTATGAATGCACAGTAATCTACTTAATATTTTCAATATTTGTAATTGCAATAAAGAAATTCTTCCAGTCGTGCTGGTGATAACACGTCTCCACATCACATAGTACCCCCAGACATGTTCACCCTGATACTGATTTGAAGTGGACGTGCCAGAGCCAGGGATTTTTCATACTTTTATAAACATAATAACCGTATGTAAATACTTCTGTCAAATTTTGTTCAACATATCTGAACAATGTTGCCACCTACATGTTAAAATAAAGATGAGAATTTTAGCTGACGTGAGTCCATCTTGATGGGATATGGGTTTTTTTACATTTATTACATAAACACATAACGTAATACATAACAAAACGTTGTAAGAAAAGAAATATAACTATCATATAATGTGTTTGGTATTAGCAATGTTATTACTAGAAGTTATGTGTGGCGAAGTGCTTCATTCAAAACATTGAAGTCTCTCCTAAATTGCAGTGAGTTAAAGGGAGTCGCTGATGTTTTATGGACCAAAAGTTAATTTTCCGGGTAATGCTTCTGAAAACACTTATTAATGGTATAAGTATTTTACTCTATGATATTGAAATGGCTTAAAAATATAAATATTAAAAGTATAAAATGAAGTACTTTGGTGTTAGTGAGATGCGATCCAACGCCGGGAACATCAAGAAAAAAACATAGAAAATAGACGCCTTAACCACTAGACTTGAAAAAAGTGATGGATATTTTGACCATTTAACAAGAAATTCATATCATTACGTGACAATGTCAATCACCCCGTCACGCAACAATAAAGTCGATAAGGCTTTCGATAACATTTAAAGTGCTATAAGGGACCTAACTTTACTAGAAGTTGCTTATGAATTTAAATTCCTGTGCTAAACACAACTCCACATTGCTATTCATCAATGATCAACGTTTTATTCAAGTCCTTACAGTTGTTTGCCAGTAATGCTTGGACAATGAGTTTTTTTCAAGAAATTCAATGAACACTTGTTAATACCTTTGCATCCATTATTTTTATAATTTACTGAGGTATGCTTCAGACAAACCTTTTGCATTCAAGCGCCCGAAAATTTGAATTTGCATTCAAATCCTTCCAGTAGCTTCCAAATTATGCTTTGTACAAACTTGTTTTATTAAATGTGGTCTAAGGGTAGATAACTATGCAATAGTGTGACAAAGAGTGGATAAGAGTTATTTTTCATGCACGGTGCACAAGTTAACATTATTATCTATAAAATATAATGTTCAAGGTTTCTATAAAAACTTTTGAAATTGTTAGCAATGGACTGGACAAAGTGTTTTATTGTTTTTATGATCAAGAAAATATAACTGCAACCAAATGCCCCCAAGTGTTATAACTCTTGCTAGGTGCAACATTTATTTCGCATTTCATCAATGTTCAAAGATTCGAGAAAATATTTTTTTCAATCAAACTTCGAATTTCAATCAAATCCCTTTTCAGTATATATAATCATATATATGTTCAAAGTTGCAATCAAGTCCTTTACTTACATTTCGAGTTCTGCTTCGGACAATGTTTGTTTGAACAAAAATAGATGGGATAGTAAACGTTTATTTTAAGAAAAAGATAACCGACGTATAATATTTGCCGTGTGTTTAAACTAGTAAACTCCCCAAAAAAGTCTACAGATATATAAACCTTACGCTGTAATTCATAATATGGGTTTCTATTAAATTGTTACTACTCGGCGGTTTCCGGCAAACTTCGGAGTGGAATTGAGTTAATGTATGGATAAAATAATTACCCCCACCCCCCCGTCTTGATATAAAGAGTATTCCGTTAATTCCTGTTGTATGTGAATTGAATCAAACAAGATTTAACCTTTTACATATTATATAGCTCACAAAAAGATCAAATTATATTTCATATGGTAATGGACTCTGAGAAGGTTTCATAGTTTGTCAATGGTGCGGCAGCTACATTGCTCGATATGAAAAATGTACATTTGAACATTCTCTCTGCCTTCGGTGTTTCGAAAATGTCTGCCAACATTGTTGGATAAACCAACCGATACAACGTGAGCATAGAAGAAATAGAAAAACGTTACGTGGTGTGTCTTGAACTATTGAGAACATTATCTAGCCAGAATCAAGCAAAACACAATTTAAACACGATGAGATTTTGTCTTAAATCATCTCGGTCTGGAATATGACATGTTGAAATGTCAAACAATTTGCATCATGACAAACAATCGTCTTGAGATCTACCAGTGCGACGACTTAGCAGAGGCTCGATTGGTGTCGAGCGTTTCAACGGTTTGTTTATTTACTGTTTTATTCAGGACTATACAATGTCGACAAAGCCTTATTGTTTTGTACTATACTAGCATCTCAGTGGGGCGAGGAGAAGCAGCCGGCGGTGTTCGATGCCCTGAAGTTTGCGATTGAAGTTGTGCTGAGCCAGATCCAGGCTGGGGTATAGCGGATTGACGGTCTGGTAGTTGGCTATGTTTCATTCAAGCGAGCAAAAACATTACTGTGCAACGCTCTAAGAGCTACTAGCGGTAGTTTGGCTCACCCGGCAGTATCGCCATTATAATTTTGGATATTCCTTAATTGTTTGTACTGCTCATTCGAGTCTTTCATGGCTGATGCGGTTTAGGCAGCCACTGGGTCTTTTGACCATGACGATGGAAGAACCATCTCAGTATAACATGGTTCTCCGTCATTGAGCGGGCAACACCTGAATGCGAAAACCCTGTCCAAACTACCAGAACATGGAAATCCAAAAGATCATATGACAATGTTGCCTTGTGCCTTGTGCAAATACTATCTTTTGGTAGATAAGTGAAGTACGTTCACTGACGTAGTCGGTGATGTAGTTCCATTGGCTCCTCGGGTATCGTAGTAGAAACCGACCCTGATCAAGTTGGTAACGATGCAAGGGACTGGCGTGGTGGTTCTGTGTGCATTGACACTAGTGTAAGTGTTTCGTAGTTAATCATGCTGGTAAGGCGGATGCGGCTTCTATAACACAGATTCGAAAGATTTCAGTAGGTGACTCTTGCGAAAGTTTCGATAGAGCAAGTAATGTAGATACAATCTAATGTGAGGACCAGTTTCACATTTTGAGTGACTCAGGGGGCGAGTAGTTTAACCTCATCCAAGAGTAATGGCCTTTCCATAGATTATTTTAAAGTAACGCAGGGTTGGGATTCTGACTTTGTGATTGTTTTTCAGTGGCCCATTGGCGCTTTTCAGCCTAGTGAAACCTAGTAGTTTTCAGGAAGTCTATCAGCAAATTAAGTCCTGCTGGATGAAGAAAGAACATATAGTTCTGCTTATGGGTGTTATGTACCAGAATGGCCATGCCGGTAAAGGCTACCGTTTCCTCTCCATCTAGTTGATAGGCGCTATCACCGGCAGAAGATAGAGGAACGTGACGATAAAGGCCTCCATAAAAATAAGGGTGTTGCCAGATAACTGACTCTCTAAAGGGGTTGGTTTGATGAGGTCGTAGGAGCTTTAAGAAAAATGCACAGCGCATGACTAGTGCGGCACCTTGCAGCATGGGTTGGTGTAGCGGTATACTAGGACACCATATGCTAAGATTGGAAGATATGTAGTCGGAGCTGTAGCCGGAGCTGTATATACCAAAACACCGGAAACACAGTATTTATGTGAAAATAACATAGAAATAAGCTCAGTAGCCAAAGGTTTAAACATAAACCCATGTTAATGGCACCGGGTAAACGCAAAAGACATAGAACACAAAAACAAAAAAATCACGGACAAGAAAAAGTAGGAAAACTGTTTCCAAAAAAAGTAGACGCGCCTTAAACGAACGCGAAGCAATATTTGAGAATGTTTAAAGATTCTTCAGTTAAGTCAACATCAGATTAAATTTGCATAATTAGACATAAGAACTTACATAAGAAGAAATAAATGGATCTATTAAACAACTACGAAAGAATACTAGCGGCGGGATGGATTTATATTGGATGATATATTAATACATGGTGAAGAAATTTTAGCATACTGTTCATGCTTTATTTAATTTGTGTTTAAAACGGGGGCGTTTCCCAGAAATTTGGTCTGAGGATATTATTGTCCCGAAACTTAAAACTGGTGACGAAAATCATCCGGGCAATTAAAGAGGAATATCATTATTATGTACATTAGGACAATTTTCACAATAATTCTTAAAGCTGCACTCTCACAGATTGAACGTTTTGACAACATTTTTTTTATTTTTTGTCATGGAACGAGCCATTTTTTTTGCGTGGAAACCAGTTATAAAAGACCGCTGACAAAATATTAGATCGCAGACTTGTTTTTAAGTTAAAAATGATGTGTAATGCATTTTTCTTTAACCGTTAGTAACGGTTTAAGCCATAAAACTTTAATATTCGACGGAAATATGAAAATCTACGATCTGATTTTTTGTCAGCAAACTTGTATCATTGGTTTGCAAATATTTATGCAAATATTTGCTCTTTCCAAGACAAAACATATAATTGTTGTAAAAATGGTATATCTGCGAGAGTGCAGCTCTCTAAAAATGGTATATCTACAGAAAAAAAATACAAATATATATGCAAAAAACTACAGAAACATGCTCAGTAGCAAAAAGTTTAAACATAAACCCGGTTTAGTGGCAATGGGCAACGCCAAAAGACATAGAACACAAGTTCACAAACAAGAAACATAGAACAGCATACAACTATGTAGAATCTCATCTAGGTTTCCATAAAGGCATGAGTACAGTGGAAACAGTATTTATACTGTACTGTTTAAGTAGTACTTGTTTAAGTAACGACATTGTATTCTGCACATTTGTTGATTTCCAAAAGGCTTTTGATGTTGGTGTAAGAGATGTGTTATGGTTTAAATTACTTAAATATGGGGTAAGGGGTAACATATTAAATGTCATCAAATCTTTGTATAAGAATGTTTAGACGAAAGTGAAAATGTGCGATAACCTTAGTGTTTCTTTCACATGTGATTTAGGGATACGTCAAGGTGAAAATATTTAACCTTTTTTATTTAAAATGTATTCAAATGCCATAGAGGAGACATTTGTTCTACAAGAAGTGCAGGATGGAACTAGGAGGTTTGAAATAATTTATGTTATTGTACGCGGACGATTGTATTTTGTTCGCAAACAATGCACAGGCACTACAGAATTTCATTAAATGTTTTAGACGAGTATTGTGATAGATGAAAGCTGACGGTGAAAATTTAAAGAAAACACGAAAAAAAATGATTTTAATAGAGGCATCAGACATCCACAAAATTTGTCTTTCAATTATAAGAATGAAGAATAAGGATAGGAAGAGTAAGTAAATCAAATACCTTGGCATTTTATTCACCAATTCTGTTTAAATGCTAGGACGTCAAGCATTAAAGGCTAATTTAAAATAAATAAGTAAATTTTCGACTACTGGATATGTTTCTGTAGTTTTTCATATAAATATTTATTTAAGTGCACCGATATTTCACCAAAATAATTCTTGATCTTTTTGATAAATATAGCTCAAATTCTCAATTATTCAAGTGAAGTATGGGATTCAATACTGGGTCAGGTTGTGCTCACTCATTTAACATTTTGCAAAAAGGCTATTTTGCGTTAAAATATTAACGCAAAATGACTCTATTTATGGTGGAAGAAGAAGATTAAATCTAATAAATGGAAGATATTGTACTGTTTTCAAGTTGGTTAAAACTCTGTACGTGTGGGGGTAACAATTATATGAAATACGCGTAGAATATGTTAAAGAATTAAATTGATGCAAAAATAAATTGGCCTTCGAAAGTTAAAGTGTTACTTACCCAGTTACCTTTTTACGAAACTTTGTTTAATACAGGAGTAAGTAACTAAGTTTACTAAGTTTACTTTACTGTTAGTTAAACAAAGACTGTTTGTTCAAAATTTAAGTGCATGAATATACATATGAATAATGTAGGTCAATGTTTTACAGAACTATTTTTTTAAGTTTTATGTTTAGCGAAAAGTCAACCTAGTAAACAAATCAAAATTCAGAAGTGCTCTAGATTACGCTTGTCATCACACAGGTTAGTTTGTGGAGACTGGACGGTGGCGGAGACCTCAAAGTATACCATATAACAAATGCAAATGTATTAATAATTCGGGGTATTGGAAGATGAATTTCATTTTGTTTTGGAATACGATGGTTATAAAGATAAACAAATATATATTTTTGGCCTTATCCAAGCTTCTTAAAATTTGTGCAATTGATAGATAGTGAAAATACTTGCCACTTTACTGACAAGGTTGTTGATATAAGATGCCATTAAGTAGCTGAATGACGTGTTTTCCCAATATGCATGTTGTCTCTTCTGTACGACATGAGACATTCTTCATTCCAGAGTAAGCCAAATAATATCTGCTGTTTTAAGTAGTTAATTTTGCATGAAAAGCTTACAAATGCATTCAAGTAAGTGGAATACGCAATAATATGAAAAATAATAAGAAGGACGAGAAAGAGTTAACGATGAGACTCGGGAATGTGGACAGGTCAAGTCAATGGTTGATTTAGGTTTGTTCTTATTGATGTGGGAGATCAGACACGTTTAGTTTGTCAAATATTGCTAAAATTGTTGGAAATCATTATGTTTGTGTGAAGAATGGCTTCGTTTGATCCAAACTGTATTATTTGAAGAGACAATGACCTGATATTTGATAACTGGTCAAAGGGATGGTTTCTTTGAGCATGATAAAGTGGACAGGTAAAAAGAAATGATATGTATCCTCGATTTCTCCACATTGGTAGTACGGGAAATCGACAATGACTTTGGCGAACAGATGCTCGTTGAGCCTGCTACAGTGCATACGCAGTCTTGCGTGAGCAGCACTATAGTTGCGTTCACCATCATAAGAGACTTCGTGTACTGTTCTATTCTTGTTAAGGTTATGCTTGAAAGAAGGCAACGATGGAGAAGAACGAACATCTTCTGATTGACCATTCCAAGAAGATATGGTAGATGACATAAAGGAGGTCGATAGTAATTGTGATTTACATGCAAAATTATGAAGGTTAAATGAGATTGTAGGAGGTTGTATCTCCAAGACGGGATGGAAAAAGTGTTGCAAGAGTCCCGTTCCAGTGTAAAAGTTCTTCTTTAGGTCTTTGTTAGCTTGAGTCTTTAGGCTAACTAAGGATATCAAGAATTCATCAAAAGTACAAGCTTCATTTTTCATATAGTCCGATTTCTTTCATTTCATGAAACCTGAAAAAATGTTCTACGACGGAAACTGATGTATGAGCCCCTTGTAGTTAAAAGAAGCAACCTCACTTCAAACCACTGCAATTAGTCTCTCATGTCCAAATACTGAAAATTACTAAAATTGTATGCATTCGAACACTCAAATATTTCCGAATATTGAGCAATTTGTCCACAAATACTGCAAAATCAAGTCTATGAAAAACGAAAAATATTGCTCTCATGTCGAACATTTAAAAAAGCGGAACAATTTTCCATAACTATAATGCAATGCATTATTTTTGGTCATTGAGTAATAAGCTGCACATTTTCAGTGCTCATTTCTCCAGTAGCAAGCTCTCAAGTCAAAAGTGCTGTTAGTCTGCTGGAACGTCTCAGATATCTCCTCGCGCTTTAAACTATGAACTTGCGTTAGAGATACAGATAAAATGTCTGAGACGTTTTTGACCTTCTGGTTTGTAGATGGAAACGTGTGTCGCGGTACCATCATATCGCGCTAAGGACAATGAAAGATAGGGAGTGACAATCTCTATGTAGGGAATACCCCTTTCTGTACGCTAGCGAGTGCATAGAAAGTGGAAAAAGCGAATAGAACGCTAGTCGTAAGGGTGGCTGGTCGGTTGGCTGCCTTTAGCGCTGCTTCAGTTTTCAAATTCAAAGATGAAAACAATCGCTTCCTTGCTCATAATGTGCGATACAGAATTCAAAAGTGTATATGCTTTTTGAGATGATAATAAGCATTAAATTTTCGTACGTGCAAGTAAAGCGAGCAAACTTGCAACTATGTGCTAAAGAGGTGTGTTTGAATGTGAACTCCGTAGCTTTCTCGTGTTGCATACGATATGTCAGTCTATAGAGTGTTCAAGCTCTTGGATTGGATTGCAGAAGTCCCTTTGTAAACTGGTCGGCTAATGCAGTAATTTGATTCAGTATAGACATTATTTTATCTAAAATCACTCGTTCAGCGTAATAGGCAATACCACGTCTGTTACATCCGAGTAGCCAAGCACTCTACACTATAGACTTACAAACTGTAGAAGGTTTACCTGGGAGGCCTCTTATGGGTTCTGGCTTTGCCTAGTGTATAACACAAACAGATTTTTTGCGAAGAGTTACCATTTTCCGGTCTTTACGTTGCGGTGGGTAACCTGACCAATGCCAGTCACAATGTGGATGAAAAACAGGGAGATGCCACATTATATTACAAACAATCTCTTTTTTGAACACTGGTCTCATATGTATTAACTGTGGACATTTGAAATATAAAGTTGTTGTAATATTTTGCTTGTCTTTGAATTTCATGAATCAGATATGTTATGTATAATTATGTATACTGTTATGTTTACAATGTTCATGCATTTTTTTTTAACTTTGTTACTTCCTCCTACCATTAAATAAATCTGAAACTGAAATTATAAGTATTAGTTCTGTATGAAAAAAGTTCAACTGTTATGCAAAGACCGAGTGAAACAAAGTTTAAACATCAAAGACATTTCCGTCTTTTAAAACTCAAGTATCATTATTGTAAAATATTATTTTCTCCTAATAAATTCGTTTTGTTGAAGGGTTTTGAAAATTTTCGTGCCAGTACGTACTAACGTAGTATTTTTTGCTTTCAAAATGTAACTAAGGCCACACCAAATTAATATTCTGTTCTACGGATTTTCAAGTAAGAAAATTATGGCGAACGAGCGAAAACATAATAAAAATACATTTTATAAATATTACGAAGCGGCGAAAGGTGATTTTTTTAAAACTCATTATAATGGCGAGCGAAAGGACGTATATAATTATATATTAACATATGTGATGCAAAACATATTTTACTCTGATGTATGCAGGATTTGTTAGCATATTTCATTATTTCTACAAGTACAACATGAAATAGAGGTAGTGTTACATGAACAGTGTATTTGAAATTGAAAGAACAATTCACTAATTTTTCTGTTTTGTTATATACAGAGTGTCACGCCTGTGAACTTAATTATATCATAGTTTTATCCTTTGGGCCGATTGTTCAGAACCTTGTTAAAGTTAACAACGTGATTAACAACATCGTTGTTTACTTTTAAACGTGATCTATTTGATGATGTGTTAATATATTCAAAGAAACAAATGCAGCTAAAACATTTGTTTTAAACCTTTTTGGGAACACTGCAGACCACATGTGTGTTCATTAAACTTCTAGAATAGAACATTGAAACTTTACCAATGATGACGTTAACACCGTTGTTAACTTTAACAAATTTCTGAACAATCGGCCCATTGTTACACACTGAGAAGAGATAGATTTTTGTGCACCAGCGCTCTATGCGAAATAACCAGGACACGGAGACATTTAATCTGAACATTGTTACAAAACCGAATAACCTACTTCTCTAGCATGCAATATAGTCAACGAAAGATGAGGTTAATTGCACAGCATTTTACCTCAGGAGTCAGTAAAAGAGTACCAAAGGTCTTTTTTTCTAGAGTTTTAATCATGGTGAAATCCTCATATACTTTTAGCATTCCTTTTCTAGGTTTGCCTCATGAAATAAAATCTACTGTTAGTCATAATTCAGTCGTAACATTATATCCAAAACCTCAACATGGCCGAAATGAATGACAGTAATTTACAAAAACACATTACTGCGTTACCATATAGTCTTAAGCAACCTTATTTCAGATTAAGTTACATGATAGGTTGTACCATTTGCATGTGTTAAACACACAATTCAGACAGTTTGACAAATAAGTTGTATCCGACAAAAATGCGTTTTTTTTAATTTCCGAATCGTTATTGTTGATATTATTTCGCAGCTCCTTGGCCACTTTTATCGAAAACAACCACGGATGTATATGGACGGATTACAATTTCAGAAATCGGTTCGTTTTAACTGCGCCGCAAGTAGATCGCGTTTAAATTTCAATTTAGTTGTTAATGACTGATCTCTAGGGAATCTTTACTATAATGCAAAAACACACTTTACTGTCAATCAATTTAATCTTAGATCTACATATACAAGCTTAAACATTACATTTAATTAAATAGTATAATTCAATATTTTACGAACTACTCCGAATGATGTACCGGAAAACATCCGAGGTTGTTTTCGATAAAAAATGGCCGAGGAGTTTCGAATGTGTTGATATTCTCAAGTTATCAACTTCCGTTTCCGGATGATGAAATATGCCGGATCATGTGAAGATTAACTTCTTGAAAATAAAGCTTTTTCACAAACAGGCATTACTTATTTTGAGAAGAAATTTGAAAGCACAACTTAAACTTTTTTTAAACTTCAAAGAAATACTACGAAAAAATAGTTAGCCTCTGCAAAATTCTAGGTGCCTGCGTATTTTTATAGAACTTTTTTAGCATTTTGGAAAAAAAGAGGCGAAGTCAATCCGACAAACAATTGATTAATTTGTTGTGGCCTTACGAGATTAAGTGGGTTATATTTCATAGAAAGGCAATACAAATTTACAACCTAAAAAACTGTTCGGGTTGACTTCCTTTCTAGCACTTAAACGTTAAGTGCTGAAGTGGCAAACACAATGTTTGTTTTTTCCAGTTTCGGATTCATTTAGTATTTAAACAATAACCCACATAAAACACTTTAAAATCAAAATGCTGAAAGCGTTGAAAGACTGTCGATGAGATAACTGAAGCAAACACTAAGTACTTTCAAATGAAGAGCGATTTAACAATTTCAATTATTTGATAAACTAGCTCGCTTAAATGCACGTGAAATGGAATAAATGTGATTATAATAAGGACAATCATATCATCCCTACTTAATCAAGTATCAAAATGTCCTATAAGATTCTTAATTCAAGGTAACTTAGTTTGAATCTCTTTAAGTCAGTTTAATAAAAATAACACATTGCTTTGTCATTTTGTCCATCCCAATACTGTCTTTTGATGAGATGGAATCGCCGTCGGTTTTTTTTGGTCGGGTCATGCAGCCATTCCAGCTTTGTTCCTGTTAATTGTATCAGATGATGTTAACAATACCAAAATTATTGTCTGG
Organism: Mya arenaria; assembly: GCF_026914265.1. NCBI lineage: Eukaryota > Metazoa > Mollusca > Bivalvia > Myida > Myidae > Mya > Mya arenaria. The sequence continues at coordinate 67,837,531 of NC_069134.1, forward strand.
TAGTTTTTAGCAAACAGTTTGATGACTGCCAATCCCTTGGTGATGGGTAATAAACTTAACCTGGGACAAAAGTGTGACGAGTTTTGGACTCGTACCCACGACTGCTTGAACACTAGCACGGCGCTCTAACCAAGTGAGCATAGTGGGCGGCCGGTTTTTATCCACATACACTACACTCCTCCTATTAACCTTTTAAGGTCGTCGGAGGAACTCATGCGGTCGTCCGCAGTCACCACTGAAATAAACCTGGGAGGGAAAGTGCGAACGGTGTGGGGCTGGAACCCTCGACCGCCGGAACATTGGCTTGGCGCTCTTACCTGCTGCGCTAACCGGGCGACTGGTTTTTACCACACTACAGTTTCCGAATTCCTACTACCAGGCTTCGCCAATAAAAATTCTTTCGAGATTAGAGTCCTCTGTGATACAGCTATACACTGGGTGTTGGCAACTGTAAAGGGTTTAAATACATTTAAAATTTGAACAGTGTTCAGTATTAGTTGCTTGGTACAAGTTCTTCAATCAAGCTAGACGGTTGGCATATTTAAAGACACACAACAAAAACACAGGTTTTAAAAACATAGTCAAGTGTGACTGAGACGATGAAAAACCTGTAGACGTAGAACACGATGGAGAACCCACGTGACTTATTTGGTAAAGTGAACTGCAAAAAATGTCAACAAATCTCGATTCAGGTAAGGTTTTTAAAGATAACTTTCTTAATATTTGGAGGATTTTTGTGATTTAAAGACCATAAACCCCGCATTTAAGAGCTCTATCCACGGTAATAAAGAACTTTCTCTAATATCCTAAAGTTTTCCTGAAAATCTTGACCAACTGATTTCTTAGAGTTGAAATCTAAGGCAAAGTACACGGCTTTTGACAAATCTATCGCTTTACTTCATGTTAGCCGTACATCATTTATACAAAAATCTTATTTTAAGCAAAGTTTATGTATTTTAAAGTTTTCAGCGTGTATTATTGAACTTCTTATAGTTATTTCAAAGGCGAAAAGGAACTAAAACCAAATTGATAAAGTACACGGACATTTTATGTTTGATAAAGTACACGGTCGTTTACAACCTTCAGTGTATAAACTCATTATTTCACTGACTGGTGCTTAAACGAGTTATTATAAATATATTTATTATTTCTATTCTTCAAATTCATTATTGAACATTGCTCCATGTTTGAAAAGATGCATTGTAATGGAGTGGCAAGGGAAGAATGAACGCGTTTTAACAGTTAGACCGACGGAGTCGCCTAAATGATGGGCTCATTTTCATGAATCATGGAAACATGTGTTATCACACTAAAATTCAGTCCCGTATTTTAGCAATATAATCCCAATTGATATATATTATACATGGTAAGCAGTAACACATAACTGCATAATAGCTCTTCATTTTGTCAATTTTGAGAAAGAAAAGTGTTCTTGTACTTTTAATGTCTTCGATTGCTAACTGATTTGAAAGACTTATAAGTATGTGATCTTTGTTTCATTTCAGAATATGACGACTCCGACTTTATACAAAGAATGCGGAATGGCATTTCAAAATAAAAAAACAACATCTAGCAGACCACGATAGAAGGCATTCTGGTCAATTGCCATCGTTTTTGCGGGAAAGTGTTTACACAGACACAGGTTAGTTTTTATCTTTATTTTTTCGCAGAGAAATAAGAATATATAACAGTTATACTTTTATTATGACTCCCCTCGTGTAGAGGTTAAGATTTGCCGTCGTCTGACTGTGTTTCAACGTTTTTTAGGGGTTGCGTTTTTCACATAATAATGTGGTCCATGTTTCAGTGGACAGGGTTTTATTAGTTTTATGTTGCTGATTACACGATCAAACACTCACTGCGTGGCAGTAATATAGTGTTTTTTTATATATTATATTCAAGTACTGACATTGCCAGCATTTATCGCTAACTTGTGACAGTACATGTCTTTTTTATAGGTGCAGCAATCACGGCGAGACAAAGTTGCACGTTTGCAAATATTGTGGCAAAACTGCTCTTGCAAGTCTTGAAGATATACGAAAGACGCGAAAACGGCCAATTGAAGCTAACCTGTGATGTGTGTGGGTTCAAATTGGGTGACACGACCAATATCAGTGACCAGATTTCTACTAGACACAGGGGAATGACACGTCACAAATGTCTACAGTGTTGCTCAGCATTCAAGTTCAAATCTGGACTCAACAGGCACGTTAAGGCGAAACACACCTAATCAGGACCCATTGAAAGATCACAATGGTCTAGTTAGAACTGCATTCCAGTATGTTGCCGAGTTAAAATAACGTTTTGATGAGTTTAACATTTTATTAAGATAAATAGCAAAACGTACTGTTACCAAATGGTGTGTAAAATTAGTATGAAAACGGATTGAGCATAAAACATTTTCACAAGGTTTAGAGATGCATTGTTGTCATTTTCCCAGTGATGTCCTATACACTCTTAACTGCATGTATCTTATATAATTCAGCAAGCTTTGAAACACAATTATTTTGTAATCACATTTAAGCCTTTAGTCTAGAACATTCTAATGTTCCATGCTCAGCTCTAATCTAGATGTTATAGTCTTAGTCCTAGCCTGTAAGTTGGTAATATAGTGTGCTCTCCTTCCTCCTTGCTGTTTCCCATCTAACTCCGAGCCTCCATCTTTACAATGAGTTCCTGTCTTTATTGTTCGAACGACCGCAGTTTTACTGATGTAGATCAGATAATATTTGTTCAGACTGAACCAAATAAAAGATTCAGCGATACCTGTAAGGTATGAGCAATATGCTTTAAATGTGGAAGTATATATAAACTAATTGTGATGTGCCTATTTTATTGTTTTATATCACATCAAAATAGGAACATTTATGAAATTTATTATCACCACAAACGGGCCGCTAACTACAGAGATGTTTTATTCGCCGTCAGTCCAGATTATAATTTATAAGTAAAACTGTCTGATTTTTGAAGAAATGTATGTATGATTTATTGATCTGCATATTCAAAAGTAATCGAAATTATAATGGCTGACTTTCTCTTAAATTATCCCATAGACTATCTTTCAACTCCTCATTAAATATGATTGCTAAATATTTAGTTATTTAGGTGTGCGTTATAATGCAAAATTTATTGATACAACTTAAATAAAAACTATACACTATACATTCTGACTTCACGAATAGAAAATGCCTATATAACGATGAGATTGTAAACGGCACTCTACTTTCAAACATAAACTAAAATGACCGTGTACTTTATCATCCTAAAATGTCCGTGTACTTTATCAATTTGGTTTTAGTTCATTTTTACCTTTGAAATAACTAGAAATAAAACAATACACGCTGAAAACTATAAAATACATAAACTTTGCTTAAAATAAGATTTTTCTATGAATTATTTACGGCTAACATGAAGTAAAGCGATAGATTTGTCAAAAGCCGTGTACTTTGCCTTAGATTTCAACTCTGAGAAATCAGTTGGTCAAGATTTTTAGGAAACTTTAGGATATTAGAGAAAGTTCTTTATTACCGTGGATAGAGCTCTTAAATGCGGGGTTTATGGTCTTTATTTCACAAAAATTCTCCAAATATTAAGAAAGTTATCTTTAAAAACCTTACCTGAATCGAGACTTGTTGACATTTGTTGCCGTGCACTTTACCAAATAAGTCACGTGGATTCTCCACCGTGTAGAAGCATATTCGTAGCTACGTGTCAGAAATCGAACACTTCCTAGAATGTCATTTCTCGAGTGGGTGTGTCTTTTTATAGACGCATCAGTTGCGATATTCACGTATTGTTTAGTTAAACTTATTATATTACAAGAACAACTATACTGTGAAGTGAATTCTTAATGATTAAGAATAGGCTGAGTGAGCGAAGCTTCATGTCATCTTACTGACTTAAAAGTCAACCTTATTGGCTGATACATTGTCGACGCAAAATCTGACGCAGGGAGTGTGTATCGGATGATTGGCAGTAGGCGGACCTTCAAACACGCGCGAAGGTTGAAATTCTTAATGATCGATGATTAAGTCTACTACTTAATGGTTGCCTATCTGCAATCTCATTGGCTGAAAATGTAGGTTGTATTCTAAAAATAACACGCCATGTTTTTGTTTTGAACATACATGAAAGACGCATAAGCATGCACTTGGCCCCCACATCCACAAAAGTTGTTCCGTTGATTCGTAAGTGGTGGCCTATAGATATTTAAATGTTTATTTTGACGCTAAATGCATGCTAGTATCGATCTCTAAAGACTGTCGGTGCATCTGACCGTCTAAACATAAATCTGTTTCACAACTAAAGAACAGTATATCTTTGCTTTGAATGATGTTGTTTTATTCTTTATTTTCGATTTTGAAAAAAATATAACAAGGTGTTATCTGTTTAATGATCTTTTTGAAGCTTGGTAAATTAAATTCTTTAAATAATAATTTAAAATGTCATCAAATTTTTACATGTTTTTTTTTTGTTTATAAATATGATGCAGAAATAAATTTGACCACATAATAAGATTGAAATCACTGGATTGGAAATTTAAATCTCTATCAACTTTGCATCGCTTACTGATTGATTAAGCTAAAAGAAATACTAAGAAAATAGGTTTTTAATGAATGAGGGTAAAAATTTCCAATAGTTACCAATAACCTCTTATAGAGTAAGAGAACTGATATGTACTGATAAGCCATACATTTGTAGGCCTAATATGGCTCGGTTTGACATGAAGTTAAGAGTAAAATATCCTAACAGGATAGGCAAACTGAAACAGAAGACCTGAGACCTAATGTCACTGGTTCAAAAGTTTAAACTTTCTTTGGAAGATTTCAAAACAGACTTAATTAGTATTTCAGAATGTTTTGGCAGGGTGAAAGACGTGTATATATGTTCCGGCTGATATGCGATTTTCTCCAAATTATTTCGTAAAACATCCCTATTGGGAGCCCTTCTATGGAGACCTCTCAGCATGGAAGCATTAATACGAAAAGTGTTGCACCTTGAAAACGAAGAAAAACACATTTGTTCAAGTTGTGTTTCGAATAATAAATGTATTGTGAAAATTCCATGTACTTACCAGGCGCTATTATCGTTATTTTTGTCAAACAACATGAGCTTACGAGGAAACGAACATAAGCAAGGAACATTTCATATGGAGTGCACGGTTTTTAAACATTTAAACATGCAGGAAGCAATTTCTTTGGAGTGCGCGTTTCCCAAATAGTTTAGCGGGAAAATGTCCTGAGCATTGTTATGTTATACCCCACACGAATTGTTATATTGTGAAATCATTAATGTTCGTGGGGCATTAATGTTCGTGGTTTTCGTGGGTTGGGTGATCCACGAATTCAAGATCCCACGAAATATAAACCCTTTATTCACTTTTTCAATTGCCTTGTTACGTACATACTCTAGTATATGATTTACAGAGGTCGCAGTATACAATGTTAAAACCTGTCTCACTGTATAACTTACGATCATTATTCTGTTAATATATTATAACTGCCTTTAACAAATAATGAACCAAATCAATTAAATGCGTTTTATGCAGCAAATGACAGTTATAAGCTCATGTTTAAACGTGTGCTGTTAATAAAAATCTCCAAGTTTACAAGATGTGCGTGATGAGTTAATCGATTACTAGTACATTGAAAGTTACTATGCACCGAACGTGACAATATACGCACCTTTTCGGTGTTTTCACAGTTTGCAAAATTCTTAATTGGCATTCAATGGCTTCCCCTATCTGTATTTATGATCTGGGTACATCTTCTTTTATTACCTTTATTCCCAATTAAATCGATAAATGACATGGGTAATTGCACTAATTGGCATGTCGTACCACATTAGCGAGTGTCATAAACCAATGACGTAGAAGACGGAAATCACGGGCAAGCGCGTGGATATTATGCAGACGATCTAGGACGATCGCATCTTCGACTTTTTTAAAAAAAAAATGAAAATCCACGAATTCAAATACCCACGAAATTTTTTTTTTTTCCGGCAAACCACGAAATTTCACGCCCACGAACATTAATGATTTCACAGTATACGATTTGTTTTTATTATTATTCCATCTCCCGAGTAAAACTTTCTCTAAATCAAAATAAGAAATAACAAGAGATGATACTAATATTTCGTTGAAAGCTGGACATATTTCCCCTCACAAAGAGTTCACATATTTTTGTATCTGTTTTCTAATCACAATACTCGAAGGGCCATATAGGGATGAAATACAATTATTAACTTATTTAATGTAAAATATGCTGTTATATTGACCAAAAAATCCTTATTGAGCGAGGCAATTTGCGGTCAATATGAACTACATATTTTACTGCTTATAAGTAAAAATAAGGCATGTCAATATTGCGAGTTATTTATATATTTTTATTTATTTATATAAATATTTATTATCTTTATAAACACTAGTGGTTGTTATTTTCTTAACTAAATGAGTGGAGAACCTATAAAACATGTGACATGTGGTGGATCCGTAGTATTGAGGTTACATACTTGAAAATCCAGGGGTCAAAGGTTCGATTCCCTGCCGCACCTCTAAAATAAAATCGACTCGTCGTCAGGGAGGGACGTAAAATAAGAAACGGGATAGCTGAATCAGGGTTACACTTTGTTGTGCACTATGCTCCAAAAACCTAAAATGACTAACAATCGTATAGGAGCACTCGCCTAACTGGCTTAAGCTTTTGGCTATAAATAAGCTTACATACCAGTGGAAAAGGCAATATGCTAGTAAGTATGGTCCTATATTTGCTAACAAAGTAAACATAAGGTCATCGAGAGATACTGTCCCTCAATCCGATGTTTTACATTCAATTTTATGGTATAGTGTAGTGTGATTACCGAGCTAAGCCCGTCATAAAGTTTTGCTGTAATCGGCCTGAATGCACTGGTTTCGTTCACAAGGCTAGTTTGGATTTGCATTTGAAGTTAACGAATGCATGTTCCTTAAATAATTTATATGCCTTTTGAACAATTCAATCTGATAAACACACCGCAGCGAATGAACAGACAGCTATGTCAAAACGATATACTGATATCGTTGGGTTTGCTGGTCTACAGTACAATCATTTTGAAAAACGCATTTGCATTTGTTATGCATAGACTAGAGGTAGAAAAGTGGCACAAACCAGTTGCAATTCCACATGATGAAAGAAAATGTATTGCGTGTAATATCTTAGAAAACGAAATTCATTTTATGCAAGACTGTCCATTGTATAAAGATTTAAGAAAGCAATATCTAAAGATTATACAGGACCAAATGTACCCAAATTTATTGCATTAAATTTAGTAGTATGAAGTCACAAAATGTTAATATTAATAGAAATCTTGCTGTATACGTGTATAATGATATGCAAATAAGGGAAACATATAAAATGTATTATGGGTAAACTGTCTCCATGTATGTATGTGCGTGCGTGCGTGCGTGCGTGCGTGCGTACGTGCGTGCGTACGTGCGTACGTGCGTGCGTGCGTGTGTGTGTATTGTTTGTAGGGCCGATGCAACGCCACCAAAAGTTTGTCGTGCTTTTTCCACCGACATGAGAGTCATGGCCGGTTAACCTGGAGTGGTTGAAAAAATCCGCAAAATTCTTCCATTTCAAAAAAAATAAATATTTTAATATTCAGTTAATTGTTCAAAAATGTTCAATTTTCATTTTTTCATATTTAATTAAAACAAAATATGAGTTTGATTTCTACTATTTCGATATTATTTTTACCTCGATTATTCAAAGAACAAGGAGAGCATTTCTACTCGCCCGGTTTCAATTTTAGGCCAATATTTCATTTTGACTTCTAACTCAAATACTCTTAATCTAAATCACTTCATACGTCACTCAGTTAGTTGTCAAGAACCTTCACACCACTACATTTTAACCAAATATAATTTTGGCCCTTGATTGACTGTTTTCTTACTTTTTCTGATGTTTTTTATTGGTTTTGACAGACACATACTACAACATTAAGTATTTCTTTTTAAGGACAAAACGGTGTATAATCAAGCGCGCTGTCCTACAACAGCTCGTGTTGATGAAATTGGTAGGACGTAAAACCGAAAACACCTTCTTAATAATTTTCTTCTGCAATTTCAATTTTAATAAAGACTTGAGGCAAGTTTCACGGAAAACTAAGACGAGATCATGTTTTCCCGCCTGAAATCCATTAATCCGATTTGGCAGCAATTATAACTGACCAATCAGATCAGCTTGCGGATAAATCGGGTTTATAAGCAATACTAATTTTCAAGACCCCGGTTGCGTCAAACCGAAAGTCGTTAAAATATGTTACCAGTTGCGCCTTGCCCAGTGTATAGCACTTAATTGGTGATGCTTTATAGCATGAATTATCATCGTTTTACTGTGTACGTGTGGTTTGGTCAACGCCTGTTATATATGGCATAGAAATGCATATGAATGGCGGCATACTATTATGTAATTTGGCGTTCGTGTTTGTGCACCTTTGTTTCACATACCTTTTCCCATTCTACAGCTAACCGGGAAAAGCGGGCCCGAACAGACCTTATGTTATTTGCAAACAGGGGCGAATTTTAGGCGGTATGTTGAAGGAAACAGGAGTTCAACGCAAAACAATAATCAACACAGAAAGGCATGAATACTGATTAGAAAAAAAACAACATTTTATTTCTATTCATTTTTTAAAAAAAATGTGTGAAAGTGAGCTGATTTTGGACTAAATACGAATTGCTCATAGTCTTTCAATCCAAATATGGAATGAATTATTCCGGTTTCGTAAGGTTCATTGAAATTCCCGCCGCCATTCCTGCTACCGCCGCCACGATACAGAGTGCGAACCCGGCGTGCAGACTGACGCCCTCGAGCTCCAGGAGAGCCTTGATGTCAGATGCGGTGGCGTATATGATTGGCCCCATCAGCATCAAAATACCTGAAAGAAAAGAGAATAAACATGTAACGTGATCTGATTTGACCAAGAGAAGACTATAATTATGATGTATGTCATTAATGAAGTAACAATATGCAGCAAAAAACAACAACATATGTTGAAAACTACTGTTCAAACTCCAAAAAGGCCATATTTTGGTTAAAAGAAGTGACAAATGCTCTTGCAGTTAAAGTTTGAATCCAAACAGTCTTTGGATACCACGAGTCCGCTATTAAGTCACACACAATCAATTCGTTTTATATGGTAAGATATTGTTACCGAAACATAAGATATGTATGTCTGCATATTACTGCCGTTAGATAACCTGTTATCGTAGGCGAATTGTTTCGTGTTTACCCCTTATTTTTCTTGAGTATATGCCACCAAAAATATTGATTGGGCAATGATTCGTTCGTATTGTATATCTTAGATTGCAGAGAAATACCCATATTGCATATGGACATCGGATAAATGATACCACCAGCCGTAGAGTTAGTGGGTACACAGAAAATTTAATGTTCAAACCTCCTGAAATCGCTAGTCCAGCGGCGACTTGTGTGAGCCTTGGGTTGCTCTTCATCATAAACCTCTGTAAGAGATATGAGACGGAAGCCCCAACCATCAACAGCAGTCCAAGAATCACCATGGCCCTTATTGCCAGCATCCGTCCAGCTGCGGAAGAGCGTATGTAACACTTAAATTAGCAATCATGGTACATAAATGACATTTTCCTTCTAGCTTTTAAATAATGTGCATATGATGTAGGAACTGAATCAACAGATACTGACAAATTTGTTATTTATGATTCATAAGTTAACTGCTCTTAATAGCGCAACCATTTTCCTTCGATTTAAATTGAAGGGTTTGACAATACATGTACGCCTTTATTTATAGACGTTGGATTTTCATTTATATTGTCTATTCACATTTCATTTAACAATGTTCCCTGTATATAAATGCACAATCTCGCTTATAATTATGTCCATGCATATGTTTGTATGATGTTTAATATCTTCTTTAAATGAGGAAATAAAAATAATCTATATCGTGGTAAAGTTGGAAGGTAGTTGGTAGTTGGGAGTTGCGGATTCGAATATCCAACTACCTACAAGTTGCCAGTTAGGGATTTGAATGTTAAAAAAAATGGTATTCAACGGGTAGGTAGTTGCCAGTTGGATATTCGAATAATCAACTACATAGAAGTTAAATGTTAAAGTAGATATTCAGTTTCTCGACCATTTCTTGTTCGTTAATATGATTATCCAACTAACAACCAGTTGGTATTTGGCTATTCAAATGTCGTCTTGTTTTATGGTTGAAAGGTAAACATGTGACGAAAATATGGATCTTCGTTACAAACACATTGTAATTTGAGTATTTTTTCTACATTCGCTCGCGAGTTGGTCGACGTCCATATAGGTCAACTCAATAAGCACATGTATCGTCTTGAATCTTTGTGGACAATAGCTGAATTGCAAATTATTTTATTAAATGGCCAATAAGCTGCAGTTTAAATGTAACATAATAATAAAACTACTTTAAGAGACGTGTGAGATGACAAGTTAAAACAAGAAATTATTTTACAAATAAAAAATCAGTTTAAATATTAGTTAAAAGCGCCGCAAGCAGGATTGAAACTTGGATAATATCATTCTGCTGTCTGGAACCAACAGAGGTTGTCAACATTCATGGTTATGTTTTACCGGTTAGTTAACATACTTTTAAATAAAGTTATCTGTTATGGTAAATACTTTTCACTAGATCAGCATCCGAGGTTGTTTTCGATGGAAAATGGCTGCGGCGTTGTTCCGATTGAGTTTGAATCAGTGATCGATTACATTTAATGTTGCAATAATTTCCAGTTTTAAACGTTTTGCTACTGAGCTTGTTTCTGTAGCTTTTAACATAAGTATCGAAGTATCTTTTATTTTAACCCGTTTCTCTGTGAGAAACAAGCGTTAACTGACAATGAGCTTGGTAGGATGATAATGACATTATTGTCTAATTTGGCACTATTTTACAATAAGTATAAATTCATTTCCATTTATAATAATTAATTAGCATTGAACTAAAAATAATGTTCTTTTTCGTGTATAATTGCATTGTATTTCACCTCGTGCACACTAGAAGTAAATATTTCACTTTTGCGCTTACAGCCCACTTATGAAAAATTACTCAAACTTATCTTTGTATTTGTCGGTCGAAAATCTTACTAATATAATAAATTTATATATAATATAACGATGATAAAATGGAAATAAGTCAGTGTCGTTATGTATATATTCATTTCATATATTCTGCAAAAAGCCACAATTTTGTGATTGTTATATAATTATAACTTACATTTGTAGTGCCATTACATGATTAAAAATATGTAAAATTAAAACTACTTACAAACTTCGGTAAAATCTACACATGTTGACTGCGTACAGTCTTTCCAAAGGCCAGAATGATACGACACACTTGAAGCATTAAACCAGTAAGGTATAGCAAGGCCGACGATGTCCAACAGAGCTGACGCACCGGCTAGAGCAAGACTTACAAGTGTCAAAATATCCAGTTTAAATTTCTTAATTCATGCAAGTGTTCGTCCTGACTAAGTAGTTCTGTTACGAATTAGAACAAGTCGGGGCCAAACATCCCTTTAAGTCGTTTCGAAAAGTGAAAGTTTGTCTGATAACGTTTATTGAGGTTATACAAGAGACCAATCACGTATGAGGTAATATTTCATACCCTTTGGTGAGCCTTCTTCAACACAAGGCGGAAGGTTGATCATTAAAAGTAGGGAAATCTAGATGATTTCGAAGAACGACGTACAAAAGGTCAAATGCGTGTGATATATATCTTAGGAACTGCCAAAGGCAATCAAAAACATTTCAGAAAGGTAAAGAAATTTATGGTATGAAAGCGAAACGTTCGGGCCTTTAAAATGCAATGATTTTAACCATATAAAAAATATGCATATAAATAACATAACTATGCCAAATAAAGTCATTTTGAACGAATTTGAACAAATTTCTATGTTTCCCCAGACATTTTAAAATCAGCTTTTAGTTTTTCACTTAAGTATTTATATCATATTATATAATAAAGAATAACTATTCTCATCTTAGTTTTTACGGTGGATGAAAGCATGTAGTCGTTGGCGTTCATCACATACTAACAGAAACAGATCGACGCATTCAGTTCACACCAACAATGAAGAAACTTGAATTTGAAAGAGAATAACATCAAAGTATGCTTCTTGTATGGCGAACTTAAAGAATTTGGCAAATCAGTGTGTTAGTGATATAAACCTCGCCCCTCCACCGACAACATGGACTTAGATACTGTGGCAAATGAGTCTGTAAGTGATATGAAATGTCGCCTCTACAGTTTGAGACCGGCAACTTAGTCTGTTAGTTATGTGGAACATCGCCTTTCCACTAAAAACATTAACCTAGAGATTATTGCAAACAGTCTGTAAGTGATATGGAATGTAACCTCTACACTTTGAGACTGTCAAGTTAGTCCGTTAGTTATGTGGAACATCGCCTTTCCACTGAAAACATTAACTAACAGACTGTGGCAAACAGTCTGTAAGTGATATGGAATATAGCCCCTCCACCGAAAACATTAACTTAGAGACTGTGGCAAACCAGTCTGTTAGTAATATGGAATATTGCCGATAACATGAACTTTGAGACTGTCGCAAATTAGTCTGTTAAGTATATGGAACATCGACCCTCAACCGACAACATGGTCTTGTGGAACTTGGGCTAACTAGTCTGACAGTGATATGGAATATCGCCTCTTAACTTAGAGTCTGGCAAATTAGTCTGCTAGTGATATTGAACATCGCCTCTCCACCGACAACATAAACTTAGAGACTGTGGCAAACTAGTTTGCTAATGATATTGAACATCGCCTCTCCACCGACATTATTAACTAAGGCTGTGGCAAACTAGATTGTTGGTGATAAGGAATTTCGCCTCTCCACCTACAACTCGGAGAAAATTAATATGTTAGTGATATTGAACCTTGCCTTTTCACCGGCAATATGGACTTACAATCGGAGCACCTCGGCAAGTTTCCATCTTAAACAACCTCGGATGTATACGGATTTTTTAAAATGTCTGAATTGTTTACATTTAACTGCACTGTAAGAAGATCGCGTTGTAATATATATGAAGCAAGTATGCCCAATTTACACTAAGTAGTACAATTTACACTAAGTAGTACAATTTACACGTTAAAACACTACAATTAATTGATATTAATTATTATTATTATTATTATTATTATTATTATTATTATTATTATTATTATTATTATCATTATTATTATTATTATTATTATTATTATTATTATTATTACTATTATTATTATTATTATTATTATCATTATTATTATCATTATTATTATTATTATTATTATCATTATTATTATCATTATTATTATCATTATTATTATCATTATTATTATTATTATTATTATTATTATTATTATCATTATCATTATTATTATTATTATTATTATTATTATTATTATTATAATTATTATTATCATTATTATTATCATTATTATTATTATTATTATTATTATTATTATTATTATTATCATTATTATTATCATTATTATTATTATTATTATTATTATTATCATTATTATTATTATCATTATTATTATTATTATTAATTTTAGGAACTTCTTGTACCTCATACAGCCGAGTCTTGTTTTCGATGAAAAATGGCCGAGGTGCCCCAATTGCATGGACTAAGAGACTGTGGAAATTAGTTTATTAGCGATATCGCACATCGCCTCTCCATGTTCGGAAAGGTGAGTTTTGCAGAAACGCGGAACATTCAGTTGCAGTAAATGGTCACAGACATTCCACGTAACATAATAACTGGTTAACTAGATAAAATTCGTGTTACTACTTATCTATAAATGCATTATTGGCTTTTATCAGTAACTGGTTATCTAGTTATAATTTGCAAATTTCATTTAGTAAGTAACTTACTAACTGGTTAACTAGATACTTATCGCAAAAATTAAGTGGTTCAAATGAAACAATTCGCGAACTCTAACATGTTATATTACGGCAGTAATGTGCTAGCATACAAATGCACTCTGTTTCCATGAACTCTGTTGTGGTGCCAATTGGTTGGAAGTGGAAGAAATCGGTAAGTATGATCCGTTGTGTTTTTATTTTCAGAATTTTATACCAATAAAATAAAAAAAATGGGAATGCAGTTCCACATAGGATTGATCGTGTGTTATGTTCAATGTAAATGTTCTGAAAAAAATATCAGATCGTATTTCCGGAATCGTGATATGTTAATGTTAAAACTAAGGAGTTGGGATGTCAACAAAACATATTAACAGTTTTCTTACTTTTTGCACAAAGGTCAACAATACTTAAAAAAATAAAACAAAATAATGACAACATATTGAATCACCTTGAAATGTATGGAAATTCAGATTACGAATTACGACGGTCATTTGCAATAAAATAGTACCATTGTGTTATTTAATCATAGATACATTTGCACTTCATATCGAGAAAGTTAAGTTTCCTAAAACGGCATTTACTATGAAGAGAAAGTAAGCTTTGTTACAAATGCTATGAAAACAAGCATCATATTTCATATGACCACATGATTATCTTCGGCGAACAAGTCAACGATTAAACAAATACACACATCATAAGAAAACAACATCATCTTATTTCAGTATACCAATCTTGTAATAGTATGTTAATGAGAACTATATGTATATTCTCGCACTCACGTACACACACTTATAACACTATTCACTTTATAGTGAATACACTTGTGTATGATACTGGTTATATATTATTATGTCGACCAATATGACAGCTTTTTAGGTATCCACTTTAATTGGCCTCGATATGGGAATATTCTCTTATTTCAAAAGCATACATACAGCTGTTCCCCTCGAGATACTTAGATTTTAACAAATGGACATATTTGAACTTACTTGGTCTTCCTCTTTAGTACCTTTTGACATACTCACACCGTCTATCAGTAAACAATAAACTTAGATATTCGTCCTCTTACTTATTACATGTTGCGCCTAACCGTCGTTCTCTTGGTACATTTCTCCATCGTCCGATCTCAATACTGAGCCGGTTTAAAGCCAAAATATTTTGTCGGTTCTATGTTTTTTAGCTCTGAATAAGTGAATATTACTAGGCATAAGATATGCATATTAAAAATTACAAATACTTTATTAAATGATGCTCTAGGCTGCTTTACCAATTTTGAATAATGCTATTCTTACCTGACTCTTAAATTCGCTAATAAATATATGTTTGTTACCAACACCCTAGGCTATCAAGATTTTTGAAAACCAAAATTGCAAAACATTATTTTTACCATAACCGCCCATTTGTGTTTACTAGGGTTATTTTCCATTTTAGATAACATTTTTTTTTAAATATATATATATTATATGTCATGATTTAAAAAAAAAATCAATTTGAACTACTTCTCCTTACAAAACAAGAGCCGTCGTAAGACAGCGCGCTCGACTACGCCGCTTTCACTAAGAATACAATAACGATGTAATAATACCAAGTTTGGTCTCTTTATGTCAAACCTAACTAAATTATTCGATACATAAGGTGACTTTGATGCTGCCCTCCCACCAGCCCGCCCAAACAATGACGCAAGTCATTCAAATAACTTGATTTCCCATTATGAAAATGTGGTTAAGAATATACAAATATGCTTTTCAAAGGAAATTAAAAAAAAAATCAAGGGCCATAATTTTTATTTAGTCTTAAAACGGAGTTTTGTTTCTTGTTGTAAGATGGTTGTAAATAATTTTGAATTTTATTAAGTGCATTTAATGAACGGTATAGAAGTTTTTTTATTAAAATCCCAACTTTTACTTGCCTAAAACTTTAACCTAAGTCAATCAGGGGCCATAACTTGTATTAAGTATGGAGTAATGTAACATCATTGGGTGATGGTCCTGAACACTTGTGTGAAGTATTAAGTCAATTGAATGAAGGGTATAGAAGTTATTAAACAATATCCCAACCTGCCCTAAAACTTTAACCTAAGTTCCATAGTCAATCAGGGGCCATTATTTGTATAAAAGATAATATGGAGTTATCTAACCTCATTATGTGATGGCTCTGAACATCTGTGTGAATTATTAAGTCAATTGAATGAATGGTATTGGAGTTTTAAGTGAAAATCCCAACTTGCCCTAAAACTTTAACCTGCCCTAAAACTTTAACATAAGTCAATCAGGGGCCATAACTTGTATTTCGGATAATATGGAGTTATGGAACCTCATTGTGTGATGGTCCTGAACAACTGTGTGAAGTATTAAGTCAATTGAACAAAGGATATAGAAGTTATTAATAAATATTCCAACTTGCCCTAAAACTTTAACCTAAGTTCCATAGTCAATCAGGGGCCATAATCTGTGTAAAGAATAATATGGAGTTATCTACCCTCATCATGTGATGGCCCTGAACAACTGCGTGAAGTATTAAGTCAATTGAATGTAGGGTATTGGACTTATAAGTGAAAATCCCAACTTGCCCTAAAACGTTAACCGGACGCCGACGCCGACGCCGATGCTGGGGCGAGTAATATAGCCCACCTATTCTTCGAATAGTCGAGTTAAAAATGGTGTTTTTTTTGAAGAAGTTTCAAACCCAAGTAAATTATTACAAAACTTAGTATGTATTCTTTCTACATAGTTTGCACTAGATACCCCCCCCCCCCCCACCACCAACTTCACATCCATAAAATAAAGTAGGCCTAAACTACTTAATCAAATAAATCTAAAACATGTTAAGTGGATATTTTAGTCAAGCTCTGAAAATACTTCTTCAGTTTAAAAACTGCTTTTTTTGCTTATCCTTATAATGTTTTCTGACATTCATAGAGGAGCATTCAGACGTAAATAACTTTTCTTTATTAGCTTCTTTATTTCTAATTTACTAAGGAATTTTACATAAATCTCAACATACATTATTTAATTATAAAGTATCAAATGAGCATTAAAAGTCGCGAATCGGTGTATATTTTCTGAAACTTTATTATCTTCTGAGACGAAGCCAAGTTATTTGGAGACAATTGATTAAAAAATAAGTTAGTTACAAGGTTAACAAGAACACCACCGTCCGTTAGAAGGTCTTAACATGTCAAACTTTAATAAGTAATAATAAATTATATTGAGATTTATTTTCGTTGAATTTTTGTGATAAATGATTATGTTCCAGTCATTTTTGGTCTTGAATATATATATACATATCTACATATTTATATATTTGATCTCTTTTTTATTTTTTTTATTTTTTGTGGGTGAGGGGGGGGGGGGCGTCAAAGACGGTGGGTCCTGTTAACGTAACTGCTGCCTGTGTGTACAAGTATATGTAGTGTTTTACAAAATTTCTATTATATCATGTGCGATACTTGTTTAAGTACCATTTCAACCAAAATCTTGAGTTTTAAAAAAACAAAACCCACTCACTTTAGAATTATAAATATAGCAATATAAGTGGCTATAATGCTTTCGCATTCTTTATTTACACTGTACTTGTATCGTTATTAAATTTTATGATTTAATGACAGAAACATTTTGAAACAACGCATGACTGGAATGAAAAGTGTCTTATATGTTTTATTCCTTTTCAAACTGCCCTCTTACTTTTTTGACATGTTGATTTATATCACTAGCTTTGGTATTCACAGTAATATATAACTTAAAATATCTTCAAAAGTTGTAAATGCAAAATAGAAATTATACCTTTCGCGCTTGTGATACCATGTTTGCTATTGACATAATTTCACCAAACATGTTAACTCTTACTATGGTTTGAAGTGAACGTGTCAGTCACGTGGACTTATTACCGTATCTAAATAATTCTATTAAAAAATGTTCAACATATCAGAATTATAACCACCTACAAAAATGTGAAGTTGACGTGAGTCTCTTGATTGGACATGTTTCTTTGTACAAATATTGTTATGTCGTGAAACCCAAGTGCATATCATTGTCACTCGTCACCCGAAGAGGGACAGTTTCATTGAGGTTTTTTAAAGTTGGATTAGTCAATATCTGTAAATATGCAATTTGGTAGAACAGTTACAAAGTCTGTCCGACACAGTACGGGTATGTAGTCATTGGCTGCAATAGACAATGTAAGAAATTGCAAACATGCAGATAGATGGAGGGACAGACTATTACTGAAGGGCAATACCATAATACATATATGTCTCGTCGTACGGATATGCAGTACAATAATACATGTATGTCTGTCCACGGACTGGCAGTACCATATTACATGCATGTATCGTCGTACGGACGACAGTACCGAAATGCATATATGTCTCGGCGTACGGACGGGCATAACCATATTACAGTACCATAGTACATGAATGTCTCGTCGTACGGATGGGTAGTTCCACAATACATGCATGTCTCGTCGTAAGGATGGGCAATACCATAATGCATGTATGTATCGGAGTACGGACGGACAATACCATAATACATGTATGTTCGGCATACGGACGGAAAATACCATAAAACATGCATGTCTCGTAGTAAGGACGGACAATACCATAATACATGTATGTTTCGACGTACGGACGGGCAATACCATTACACATGTATGTCTCGGAGTACGGACGGGTAATACCATTACACTTGTATGTCTCGGCGTACGGACGGTCAATACCATAATACATGCATGTCTCGTCGTACGGACGGACAATAACATAATACATGTATATATCAGCACAAAAGCATCAAAATGCTTGGAATCTATTGCTCGATAGAGCAGCTGAAAACGTTTTACAGTAATATCATGCTGCGAATTGGAGGTGCCGAACACAATTTAATACCATACTTGATGAAAAATGGTCACTACAGGTATGACCATAGATTTAATGCCCTCAACATTACCAGGGGTCATCGATTGTTTATGATTTATAACCTCACTGACCTACTTAATGATTAAGCGTTTTGGATAATTAAGCAAAAGCGGGGCTTTTTTAATACTTGTCATCAAATGACCTCCAAATTAAAGTGGGCGATGACTGTAAGATTAAAAGTTCTTGACATATTGAGAATAAATTGTTTATTTCGAGTTAAGGTCCCTACGACCTTAAACGTTGACCCAGTAACATAAAAGTTACAACAATGGATCGTTAACCAACCATGGCCAATAACCTTGCCATTTTTACTTAGGCTATAGGATTATTTTTATTATTATTATTTAGCAGAAACCGTTTTAACAGTCAAGATCAACCAACCTTGACCTTTAATCTACTAACCAAAACAAACAAGTAAGATTCCTTTTAATGGCGAAGGAAAAAACGCGAGAGTTTAATGACAAAAGGTAATAGTACGGATCTATGCCTTCTTTTTTGAAGCAAACAAATGACTTCTGCTCTTTTTATCAATTTCGATGTACATGTAGTGTATATTTGATAACAAACCAGAGATTCTAGAGACATTAAGCTGCAGTGGGAACTTGACTTGTCAACATGAACCACCATGTTCTCATATTTTTGTTTGAAGTGCCCAAAGTTGAAAAGTGGTCAGCATGCTTGTTACAAAGGCATGCCCCACCGTGATGTGTTTTTTGTCGGTGGTTTCCGGAAAAAATGGATACCCGAATTACCGGAATGTACATCAATTTGCACAAGTATATACAATAGTGTATACGAAGGGGATGGGGGATACTGGGATTCATTATTCATACTATGCTGTGTGTGAGCGGGGAATATCGAGTGTGAGGGTTTGGGGAGGGGGTAAGGGAAGTCGGAGAGGGACAGGGGCTATAGAAGGTGTAAAATACTACTTTAATAAGCGGAAAACACTTTAATTTTCCCTACTGTACATTAATTTGTGCAATGGGGTAAAAGGGGCTTGGGCTCATAGAGTACTGTGTATGAAGAGGGTATGCTGTATGTGAGGGGGTGGGAAGCCGAAGGGGGGTGCAAAAAAGGGTCTTAAACACAAAACTTTAATTACCAGAAACCACATTATTTCACCCTATCGTTTCCATTATTGTGCGCGTGGGGAGGCTCGGACTCATACTATATTGTGTCTGAGGCGGTGATCGAGGATGAGGGGTGGGTATGGGGGGGGGTCGAAGCCGTATGGGCGGGAAAAGGCTATTAAAGGGTGGTCTCTACAATAATTTTCCGGAAAACACTTTAAAATACCCAATAATACAACTTTGCGTGCGATGGAGATGGGAAGACTGGGGCTTATACTATATTGTGTATGAGGGGCTGAGGAAGCCAGAGGGGGGATAGACTAAAAATGAAATAAGTTCAAAGCGACCGAAGTACCATCATTTTTTCTCCCAGGAGATCGATTTCATCAGGTCCAACATACTCGAATCAGAAATAAGTGCAGTAATTTGAATGCGGATTTATTTTATAATCATTTGCGTGAAACTCCATCATGTTCTTGTGGCAATACACTAGAAGACGCCGATCATTACTTTTTTAGATGTCCAAAATATGTTAATGAAAGACGCCAACTATTTTTAAATACACGCACTTTCCACCCATTAAGCGCGGAAAAATTACTTTTTGGTATCAACAATTTAAATGAGAACGACAACAGCATACTATCCCAACAAGTCCAGTCGTTTATTAAAGCAACGAAGCGTTTCGAACAAATCTCTCGAAGTAATACTGCCTTATACTAGTCTAAGAATATAGCCAAACAGGTCAAGAGGCGGTACGATGTTAAAGGCATAAACATCATTCAATTCGTTCAAAAAAAATAAAATTGGAGGGTGTTCTGCTCTTACTTTTGACGAATTGAAATATTTTCCCACTTTTCCCCTGTATATTGCATTTTGTTGCAAGGTAATTTATATATGCATATTTAGATTTCGTAACCATCCTGATAATTTGTTCGGATTTAGGGGAGGGCCGTTTTCTAATGTTGTAAAAACTTGTGGCCCAACCCTTTTGCTTTTGACTAAGTAAAATATGTCATGCCTTTCATGTTACTTAGATTTATGTTTTGTCTGTTTTCTTTTGCATGCATTGTCAAAATGTGTACAATTATGAAGCAATAACATACGATTAAACTAAAAACTAAAAATGTCTCGAATACTACATTAATTACCGTAAAAGCAATTTAATTTTTCTTGTCATATACCTTATTGTGTGCGATGGCTTTGGGGAAGGCTTGGTCTCATACTTTATTGTGTATGAGGCGGCAATGCCGTGTGTAAGTGGTAGAGGGAGAGGATGGCGAAGCCGGAGAGGGTGTGATATAAAAGGGGCTCAAACGTTTCTTTAATTACCGAAACGCATTTCAATTTTCCCTATCATATTTATTATTGTGTGCGAGGAATGTTGGGGAGGATGGGTTGATACTATGTTGTGTGTAGGAGAGTATGCCGTGTGTTTAAGGGTGAGGGAGGGTATTGGGAAGCTGGATTGGATGGAAGGGGCTATAAAACGTCTCAAATGCTACTTTTATTTCAGGGAAACACATTAATTTTTCCTAACACAAACATTTTTTTTGTGCAAGAGGGTTAAGGCTGGAGCTCATACAAAAAGGTGTGTTAGGGGAATATGCCGTGTGAGTGGGGGTAAGTGAGTAGGGGAAGCCGGCAGATGCATGATTCTGGCATACTTGTATCTTGTAAGAATACGTCTGATATTAATAAGGTTTTAACTGATAATTCAAAAAATGTGAGTCAATGGCTAGTTGATAATAAGTTGTCACTGCATTTAGGAAAGACCGAATCAATTTCCGAATCCAGAGCGGGCGCACTTTTCTGCCAGAATTACTTAACTGCTGTCAGAAGTAAAAGGCAAGAGTTCCTGGATCAGCCTGAAGGCTAAATGTGTGTGGATGAGTGCAGTGTGTGCGGGTAGTAACCAGCCGCCCGGTAAGCTCTGCTGGTTAAAGCGCTGTGCTAGTGTTCTGGTGGTTGTGACAAACTTGGTCCACTTTTCCTCCTTGTTCTTTAGCACGAAATAAAAACAGCTTTTGTTCTTTGTGTTTGTTGTTGGTTTAGATTCTTTATTTTCCTGCAACTACCCCAGACAAGGTTGAACTATCACCTGTTCCAGTAGAAACTTGCGAAGGCAGCTGCCGACAAAGCAATAGAAAACAAATCCGCCGTCATCCGTGCACAACATGTCCGCAGTGAGGCCAAGGTAACTGTCATTATTTTTCCTTTACATGCGTTTTCATTTGCTGATCATTCTTGTAAAATACGTTAATATTCATAATTAGATGCATGCATGAGCATATTACAAAATTATGTAACATGGACATTTGTACATGTTGTTACATTGCATGCATTTACTTATTGGATTAGTAAATATATAAAATTGATAATTAACAAGAGTCTCATTACTTGTTGTAGTTTCTTTACTGTTATTTTGTTTTAAACTATTTGATTTCTTTTTTAAATACATGTATTGCCAATTTTTGAACTACAAGCTCATATATTTCGTGTATTTTTTAAGACTCATGAAGTTTTTGTTTTTTATTTAATGAATCTTTTCTATGTTTGGAATTGCGTCCGAAAATTTTAGACAATCAGACAATCCTGGGTTAGAACAAAGGATAACATCTAATTTATGTGATTTATCTGATGCCAGTATAAGAATTTGTTTCCATTGAGAGACCTCTGGGATGTATCTTTCTTTCCAAGGATGTGATGTGTCCGCGGATTCACGGGTTCCACAGCTCTAATTGCTAAAAGGACCAAAAAGGTTGAATGGTTGCTTCTGGTTGTTCATTTATATTCTTGTATTTCTTCTCAGGTTTGCTTTAACTTTAAAGTCAGGTGAGCCCTCTGACCTCAAAGGTGCTTCAAAAAATAATTTTGCATATGTTGCAGCATATTCACATCGAGGGGTGAACACCGAAAGTACCACGTATCTAAGCGATATTAAATAAATAAGGAGATACAACAATGTATAACCATTTTGCCTTCACCTTCGCTATATGAGTTAAAATACAAACTGGACAAATGTGATAGTGAGAGAGACAATAACAATAATAGTGTCAATATGATGTCAACTAAAGACATTTGACATTCCACTGCTGTGTTAATTGATGTAAATACTGATGTAAATACTGCACAACAAGGTTCTATATATATAAGAGTCATCTTCAGTGTAAACATTTGTAAGGGAAAAGTCAAGCAGCAAGATATGTAAATTCGTCGAAGTATTGTTCTGAACCTGAACACTTGAACAGCAAAACAGCTTTTAATTATAGTTTGAACCAAGGAAAAAGAACCAGGCTAAAATCACTCAATATACAGTTAAGACCACAGGCCCAAAATCATCGAAATTCTTAAATCCCTTATAAAGGGACTGAGCTGAGCTCATTATTTTTCTTTTCCCTTGTTTTGTTTATATTTACTTTTTATACTTTTAATAGGAATATTCATTATGATAATCATGATAAACATTTTCATTGAAATCAAATTTATGTATGTACATGTATGTACATGTATTTCGGCTAATTGAAATAAGCTATTCAAACCTGTTAAGCTTAAGAAGTTTCGAGAATTGGCGCCAGTAGATTAAATGCTGACATTAAAAAGCGCAGTCTTTAAATAAAGATCAGTTTTAGCTCTACTGGCAAAAGGCCAGAAGAGCTTATGCATGAAGTGTCCGTTGTCTGTAAACAATTGCTTGTAACGCGATGCAGTCTTCAGTTTTGATTGTATCTTAAACAATCTTATGCAGTAGTGAGATATCCATGAGAACTCCCTTCGCAAACCAGCCAGATCCTACATGCATGACTGGATTATGGCATTAAATGGCAAAAGATTTTCCCAAGGAAGACAACTTCGCAAAGGGAGTTGTGTATTTTTGTATAAGTTCTTTCCCTTGTATAATCTTGGTTTTTGTGAAACATGGTTCACTGATTGTTTTCCCTTTGAATGCAAATAATTGATATAATGAAGGAACTGTACGTAATCCAACTATGCAATAAGCATGGCCGTATCATTGTCATATTATGCCCCCCACACTTTTCTTCAAATTAATATAAATTAGCTTCCATTTGAAATAATATGAAAACGACAATGTAAGTATAGTTATATTATTTACATTATTTCTAATACTTTAAATATGAAAATTAAAAGTATATAAAGCAATATTGTATTTTTAGCATTAAGAAAGTCACGTTATATGCAAATTTCGTAGTTACGTTGTGCACGCTAAATTTATACTATACTTTCGGTTGATGGCATGTTTGTAATTGCGATGAATACATACATTTTTTTATCAAACTTGGTGTTAAAAACTGTTTTAAAGGTTGAGAGAAGTCATTTGGATATACATACATTTTGAAAAGTTTTCATTCCTACTGAATACTGGGACCGGGACTTTAAACGTATACTATATTTCTATGCTAAAGCAGTTAAACCATCTTCATATGATTTTGGAAATGAATTCTTTTTATTTTTATAACTAATTAAAAATATTTTAATTTACTTAAGATGCTTCTGTAATATGGACCCTGTCGTACTTCTAATATTCCTCCCACTACAGTACAGTTTGTTTTTCAGTCCATTGTATTATTGCTAATTGTTGAGTATACAATCATAAATTTTATTTTTAATATCCTTAATGATTTGATAATAAATACCATTAAACTTGTTATGATTACTGTGATTTCTTTTCTTATAAATGCTCCTGTTCTTATTAGCATATCACTTAAATAAACTGGAAGAGTATAAAATTTCCCTTAATCATTCAAAGATTGTGTCACACATACCTCATAACTTAAAACATCAAACATTAAAGTTTATAACTGTTAGCACCTGGGATAAATTAGTAACGACCCAGTTTAACCTATTGTCCAACTATCATTTTAGCCATAAATTACGTGCAACAATAAACAAATAAAGGTTTATCCATGGATGTATCATACGCGATTTTGACAAAAAAGTATGTTTTTGTGCGACCACACCTATATTTTCACTACGAATCAGCTTTTAAGGGTATCCATCTCTATTGGTGAAAGCTGCAATATTACCGATTATAATTTCCCTACGCAGTGACTTCCCGTCACACAGAGAGTTCATTTTAAAGGTCCACTTAAAGGGAAGGATGGGGATGAACACGTCACTTATTTGCAACTTTAGATGGGGTAAAATGGCTGGCACCTGTACAAAACACTAGCCCTGTCAGCATCCGACAGGGGACATTGGTCAGCAATTTATGAAGCAATTCAAAACACCTACAGCCGACGATCAAACCCGTTTTTGCACGGTATCGGTTCAACAATATCTCACAGGGAGAATTGTCTTTCGAATGAATATTAGCCAATTTGAGATCAATAGTGAAAGATTAAAATTTCAAGGCCACTGAGTATATAATCAGGGATAGTATTGTGGTTGGAATCTTATCACTAGATATATCCGATAAAAAGCTCATCAACTAGGGAGAAAATGTGACTTTGAGCAAGGCTATTCAAATATGTCGACGTTTTGAAATATTATGCTGAAGCGCAACTGTGGAAAGTGCAGGCACCATCGCAAGGAGAATCCGATTATATTGTTCGTTCGAGAATTTTCACTGGTCATAACACCTCAGGACAGCCTTTTCACAATTCCTCAGGCAAGCTGGAGCAGAGAAGACGACAGCACTTAAACTGAAAGAAATGAAGGACACAGCAAGGCAAGATGAGACTAGTATTTTTGAAACAGACCAAACTTCAAGGTTGGCCAACCTCTAGTAAACACTTTGGGACTACCGTGATGAGTTAACTACCACCGATGGTTAAGTTATGAAGGGAAAATAAGTAATCATCCCCATATCAATGCAGTCTTAAACTCTTGAACTTATTCACGCAGGTCACATGGGAGTTAAGAACTGTCCCAGAAGGGCCCGGGATGTTATGTTTTGGCCAGGAATATCGGCTGATATTACCAGTCTCGTGTAAAAATGTAACACCTGTATAAAGCACAGAAACTCAAACTCAAAAGAGCCATTCATTCCAATAGAGTCCTGTTTATCCATTGCAAATTATAGGCACTGATCTATTTACCTGGGAAAACACTGGATATCTACAGCAGTAACTTTGAAGTCAGGGCAATATCAAATATGAGAAGCACCACGGTCATTAAATGAATAAAAGGCATAATGGCCGGATGGGGAATTAGTGAGAAAATTATATCAGATGGTGGTCCCTGTTATATTTCTCAGGGAATCGCTGATTTTGCAACAGAATGGGATTTCAATCACAAGACAATTAGTCCCTATCACAGTCGATCAGTCAAACGGGCAAGCTGATAAAATAAGTTCACTGGGCGTGATCCTTTAATTGGTATTTTAAAATACCGGGCCACTCCTCTTGAGTCAGGTTATTCCCATGCGCAGATAAACGTGGAGATGCAATTGCGCTCTATACGCTCGACATCTAAGGAAATATTATGTCCAAGGTGATATCTCCTTATTTGGTCAGGCAGTGTATTCAAGATAGCAAACAGAAGGGGAAGAAATATAATGACAGATAAATAAGATCATTAGAGCTCTTGACGTTTGGATAAAGTCAGTGATTCAACAATCCAATAAAACTTGGAATATAGCCACTGTAGTTGACAAACTGAATGAAGGCCATATACTGTTTAGTGTCCAGATGGGTCCGAACGGACGGAATCTGTTTAAGGTCAATGTGCCCTGCCACTGTCAATTAGCAGAGCCAGAAATACAGGAAATGCCATCATGCTAAACACCTTTCCAGTCTGCCATAAAAGATTCTAAAACCCCTCTAATTAGCCATATTTCCTCTCCCGCTATCAATCTCTCTGTGAACGTGACCCGGTCAGGAAGGGCCGTAAAACCAATATATATATATATTTGATATCAAATTACATATGTAATGATCATTGTATTGATGGTTTGTTTTGTTTGTAACATAATACTGCAATGCATTAAAACTTCGTTGATTACACCCGCTCTTCATAGTTCAAAGTATTTGATAAGGCCAGCCAGCCAACTTATGCAGTCAGTTTAACTAGCCGGTGCTGTACCATCTTAATTATAATTAGTTATCAATCGTTCTTGAAATCATTACAAAATGTTATACATGTAGTGTTTTTTCGTAAAAGAACGTTAAACAAAACGTGGATTTGAGACCGGTTAAGCATTGCTTGTGGGAAACATGTGTTTAACTTTTCAAACTGAAGTGTTGTTTTTTCACTAACCATTACTTTAGATAATATACTTTTTAAGGAAGTGCCTATTCTTTCACGGCGAAATACTTGTCAAACTGATAAAAATACAAAGTGCTGTTTGTCAAAGCTTAAGGTGTTTATCAGATTTCAGTGTTACTCATAACTGGTGATGGGGAAGTCTCAACTCCACAGGAATGTTTTTTTGTTTGGTAAGAAATAATGTTTAAAAGATATGTTCTACCCAAAACTGATAAAAACAAGATTTGACACATATCTGTTCACAAATAGCGATCAATATAGAAAGGAACGCTTGTTCAGACAGACCAAAAAATAGGTTCTCAATAAAAGTGTTTGTTTACAATTGGTGCTTCTTTTAATTATCGTATTTATAATCTTAATAGCTAATAGCTAAAACTCCATGAATTGTTTATTGTGTCGTTGAAATGTTAAATAAGACATATCGCCTTTTAAACTTTGTTTTAAACAATTCGCCACTTAAACTGTGTCTTTCTCGAAAATACCTTAAAATGAGTGTACATTTACAACCTCCTTTTATGGCCATCGCTGTAGCAGCTTGATAAATCAAAGCGTTGAAAGCGTTGAAAGACTGTCGGTGAGATTCCTGAAGCAAACTCTAAGAACGTTCAAATAGAAAGCGCTTGATCGATTACATTCATTTAATGAACTATCTTGCTTAAATGTACGTAAAATAGAATAATTGTGATTATACCAGGCACAATTATATCATCCCTGCTTAATCAAGTATCCAATGGCCTATAAGATTTTTAATTCATGGTTCCTTAGTTTGAACCCCTTTAAGTCAGTTTAATAAAAAATAATGTATATTCTTTTTAAGGCGATGTTTTTGGAATAGCAAATACAATACAAGCTATGTAATATTTAAGCGACAAAATGACAATATAGCTTTTAATTTGCACTTTCAAAGGATGAATCTGCCTTCCAAAAATTATTCTGTGAATAAATTTCAAATATTTGCAGCAAGCAGACCTATGTCGAAAATGTTGCTATGAAGATTGATTTAAATGAGTTTCAGAAGATATTTGATTTTAAAGAACTCGCTCATATTTTTGGACCAAAAGGACAACAAGAGATATTTATCAAACATGAGAGCCATGTTTTCATGACTACTTGGACAATCGAATTAGATATGCATGAACAGAAATGCCAGCTGAACAAAAATTTCATGTTGGTCATTATGAGCTTGGCCTTTGGGCTTAATGATCCCAAAATCAATAGGGGTCATCTAATGGACACATAAAACATCCACGTGAAGTGTAAGGATCGTCGGTGCAGGCATGTGAGTTTACCACTCGGACAAGTATTTCGTGTCCAAGGCCACTATGACCTTGGCCTCTGACCCGACGACCTCAAAATCAATAGGGGTTCACTTCTTATCATGCCAAACTTGTATGTGAAGTTTGAGGGCGACGGGCGCAGGTGATTTTCGTGTTTAATGTCAGTATGAAAATGACCGTTGACTTATAAAATAATAGGGGTCATCTACTGGTCAGGCCGATTCTCCGTGACAACTTTGTGGACGATACTTAAGGCATTGGCGACTAATCACTCGGACAAGCTTTTCGCGTTCAAGATCACTTACAAGCTTTTAGTATTCAGTTTCAAAATGACCTTGACCATGGAGCCGATGCCCTAAAAAATATAGGGGACATCCAATAGCCATGCCTAACATCCAAGTCAAGTTGGATGACAATAGGTCCAGGCATTGTCGGGTTATCAATCGGACAAGGTTTGGTCTGCCGACCCAACGACCCACCGACATGTGAAAAGCAGTATACCCCTTCTTCGTCAAGGGGGGAGTGGTAATTACAATACTCCAGTAATTACCTGCATTCATGTGTTGTTCATACCTTAGTGGGCTCAGGTTTCCCGGCCAGACTAGGCCTTGCTTTGTCGTTTTGTCCATCCTACGCGATACGATATTCTAGTGAGATGTATTTGCCGTCAGATTTTTTTTGTCAGGTCGTGCAGCCTTCTAGCTTTGTTAATTGTATCAGTTGATGTTAATAATATCAAAAGTCTTGTCTGGTAGTTTTAACAAACAATTTGATGACTGTCAATCCCTAGGTGATGGGAAATGAACTAAATCTGAGACAGAAGTGTGACTCGAAAGCTTTCGGCTCGAACCCGCGACTGCTTGAACAATAGCACGGCGCTCTTACCAACTGAGCTAAGCGGGCGGCCGGTTATTACCAACACACACTACACGCCTTCATCCATTAACCGATTACGGCCGTCGTAGGCACTCCTGCGGTTTTCCACTGTCACCATGTAAGTAAACCTGGGGGAGAAAGTGCGAACGGTCTTTGGCTGGAACCCACGACCGCCAGAACATTTGCACGGCGCTCTTACCTACTGAGCTAACCGGGCGACTGGTTTTTACCAACCAACTACAGTTTCCAACTTCGCCTGTGACAAATTATTGGCATTTTTGCTGTAGTACTTATTGCCATTGCCATGCTCACAACTTGGTGTTATAATACAGGAGACAAGAATGAAGAAAATTTATGTAAAGCACAGAATACACACTAACTTTATTTTTTGCCAAGGATGCAGTTGTTCGGGTATATGCCAATAGCTGCAAATATAATATAATATGCATGCTCATAAATGTATAAAGTCGCTATAATAAACGACGCATCCAAGCATCATTGTTGTAGTAAAACAACGAGATTACGAGGCAATCGACATAAGCAGGAAGCACTCCATATGGACGGCGCATTTCCTGATTAATGTTTGTTATCATACAGGAAGAACTTTATATTGGGTGCGCGTTCTCCAATAATTAACAAGGAAGATGTAATAATATAAGATTCGTTATCAAGTTATTCCTACTCCCAAGTAAAACTTTCTATAAACCCATCTAAGAAATTACAAGAGATGATACAAATATTACTGGACGTATTCCCCTTCACCATTTAAAGAAATTATTCATAATCAAATAGTTCACATATTGGTGTATCTGTTTCTCATCACAATACACAAAGGGCCGTGTAGGACTAATATACAATAATTTACTTATTGATTATGAAATATGTTGTCATATTGACACAAAATCTTGATGGTACTGCATTATATATTATGACGTCATATGCTAAAATGTTTCCGGTCTTTAAACAGACAGGTCAATATGGCGTTTTTGAAGTGATTTTTCCAGCGTTATTATGACATCATGTGATAAAAAGACAGGTCAATATTGCGTTTTATTGTGTCTACGAAAAATGTGTTCCGTTCAAATATAGACAGTGTATTCATAGATTATGAGCAAATGCCAAACTATAATAATATAATATATGCACTTGTGATCAGTTGATGAAGTATATTGTTATAATGTATCTATATTACTGCAAATTCTTCAGTTTTTTTGTATAAAAAACAAAACAAAAAATGCTTGAAGTGGTTTATGTTATGAAAGAAGTGAACTATGAATTGTTATTGAAAAGGAACGCTATTTCGTTCATTACCAGAAAGACATTGCTATACAAACTACATTACCAGAAATACATTGCTATACAAACTTCATTACCAGAAAGACATTGCTATACAAACTACATTATCAGAAAGACATTGCTATACAAACTACATTACCAGAAAGACATTGCTATACAAACTACATTACCAGAAAGACATTGCTTTACAAACTACATTACCAGAAAGACATTGCTATACAAACTACATTACCAGAAAGACATTGCTATACAAACTACATTACCAGAAAGACATTGCTTTACAAACTACATTACCAGAAAGACATTGCTTTACAAACTACATTACCAGAAAGACATTGCTATATACATTGCCGCGAAATTGACATCGACTGTGGAGAAATATCGACCCTCAAAATATTGAGCCATCCGATCGAATTTTATATGAACATATAGTTAATAAAAATTGGTATTTTTAATCCGGTTTGAGCCAACGAAAATATCGAGCAATGCGATATCGAGCCAACGATTTTCGACTCTACAAAATATATTACCAAAAAGACGTTAATATTGCTGTACAAAATATGTTTTACTTTACGGTCATATCAATGCGTAATACCTCCCTCAAGAAAACCCAGACACAATTTTGTACTAGATGGGACATATCTTTTAAAACAATCAAATATTTCATTATATTTATAAACACTTTTGAAATTTATTGATTTGAGAACCTATTCAACATAAATTATGACTTTCTTTCAGTTGTAGCGGATCCGTGGTATTGAGGTTACACACTTGAATGAAAATCCAGGGGTCTCAGGTTCGATTCCCCGCCGCACCACTGAAACAAAAACTACTCGTCTTTCGGAAGGTACGGTAAAAAGAAACCGGGTAGCTCGTATCAGGGTTACATTCTGTCTGTGCACTATGCTCTATAAACTTAAAATGACTAACAATCTTATCGGAGCACTCACCGAATGGGCCTTGCCCAAGTGCGAGCAGGCGCGTAGCTGACTGTACGCAAATACTCAGATGCGTAATGAAATTTTGACCGGTCGAAGTTTTTGTCGAACCAAAAAAAACTCGAACTTATTATATAACCGAATGGGTAGGGGTTAATATACTCCAAGGCATCGATCTGCACAATCCAACATTTGCCCTAGCTACGCGCCTGGCGAGTATAAATAAGCTCACACACCCATCCAGTTGAAAGTTTGTAAGCATAGCATGTTCAATATTCAATTCATTTTTTATGAAATATCTTAATTTACATTTTCAATTTTTTATATTTAATAAAACCAATCGCACACATATCCAGCCCCTTCACGTGGGACATACTACACACACGGTCGATTTGAGTTGGATTCGCCCTTTGCATTGGGCGTCTTTCGATTTGTGTATTTTTTTACACACATTCGTTAAAGCCTTTAAAATGTGTGTTTTTACATGTACTTTTGACACGCTTTTTCAAGATTACAGCTTCAAGTGAGTGGTACAATCAATAAAACAGCATATGCGCCTTACTACAAATTATGGCCCTCAATCGACTTAGATAATTTGGTTTTAGTTTGAGGACTAATTGGGGGTTTAACACAGATCTTAAATACCGTTAATGCACTTCCTACTTTACACATTTGTTTACGCCTATCACACAATTAGGTTACACAGCTACATAATTAACAAACATACAAATTATGGTCAGTGATTGACTTTTTTCTGACCTTATTTTATATGACTTTTTGTTTTGATTGTTTTTGACAGACACATACCATATCATTAATACTTTCTATTTTTAGGACAAAGCGGTGTATAGTCGAGCGCGTTGTCCACGTAAAGCTCTTGTTCTATTAAAACTTGGTAAGACGTATAGTCGACGATAAATAGCAGAAAACTTGCAATAGAAAAGAAAGAACACATTTTGTTAATAATTTTCTTCTGCAAATTTAGTTTAATTAAGACTAGAGTCAAGTTTCACGAAAACCTTAGACGAGATTATAAGTATAAATCATTTGTTTCAGGTACGGATAGAAAAATCCGTCCCGGGGGCACGGAAGTAAGCCAGTAACGAGGCTTGCCATGTTACTGGCCACGCAGTGTGCCCGAGGTTCGGGTTTCCGATCAAAGCCGGAAAAATATGATTGATATCTTTTTCGCATATCTACAATTATCAAATAGTGGAAAAATTGCCGTAGAAAACGCACTTGTTGTACATACTATATATATTTCATTGCGCTTAGTTGATAAACCATACAATATAAGAAACAAGACTCATTTTGATGCAAAACATCAAAGACGTCGCGAATGGTGTTAAAACATGACTAAAAGTAGCAGACGCAGTTTAGTAGCATACCATCACTTTCCGTGATACCGGGTGTATCCAATGGCCCGCTATTTACATCCTCGACAACCCAGTATATAAAAGGTTATAATACACTGGGATGTCGAGGATGGCTATTTATTGAAGGTATGATTATCGGATAAAGATATCTATTTGCAGTGTTTGTATAACAATAAGATTATCTAAGCGTCATAAAAAAACCTATATATATTTTTTTTAACCGAACTGTTTACCTTGACACATGTTAATTATGTCAAAGTCATAGTAGATTATTGTAGACATTGTTACGGGGCATATCGATACCGGGATTATATTACCCGGTACCTACTGTGGCGAAAACCCCGGTATCAACATAATCCGGTACCATAAACTGCCATACCTGCTTTTCTCAATATCAATACAATGTACCGGGTTTAAGCACTACCCCGGAAGTATCTTAACTGAATTTCATGCGATTTGATTGGCTGACGGGTTATCGTGTGAGGCTACATCAATGCACTTGTTGCGTTACGTACAGTTCCTACATTTTATCATTGATTCTGTTATATGTATTGAATTGTCCTTGACTTGAAGTTGACCATTTTATCTAAAATCAGATTATTTTAAGTAAGCAAACATCCTCAGAAACTTTTTTATGAGTTTTGATGAATCAGGTCTTAAGGTTCATAAACGAAGCTGTACAAAAACGTAGCCATCGAATTAAATACCCATCAATTGTGCCCAGAGGCTTGTAAAAACGATTTAAAACATACGTTTTTGAGGGGGTTCTTGATGTTTATAGTTTTATTGCACAATAATTATTTGGCTGGTCCGTTTTGATCACGTGATCCTCCATGGTACAACATTGAGACCTATCTTAAACTGACTCCACGCGACGTCAATAAGAAGTGGCGCGTTGTTGCGCGTAACACATTTTACATGGGGGTGTAAGACGGGTTTTCCAGCACTGGTCACATGACCGGAAACACGCGTCCGGTATGCAAGAACATATGTTTCCACCTTAAATCCAATAATCCGATTCGGCAGCAAAATAACTGACCAATCAGGTTGGGAATGAGCAAAACTGTTTTCTCAAGACCCCGATTGCGTTAAACCGAAAGTCGTTAAACTATGATTTCAGTTGCTTCCTGTCTAGTGATAGTACTTAATTAATGGGTGATGCTATATAGCATGAACTATGATCGTTTTATTATGTGCATGTGTTTTACTCAACACCTGTTATTTTTTGCATAGTAATGCATAATGTTATGTAATATGACGTCAGTGTTTGTGCACCTCTGTTTCACATCATGTATCTCATTGTATAGCTAACCGGAAAAAGCGGGCCCGACCAGACCTTATGTTGTTTGCAAACAACGGCGAATTTCAGGAGGTACGTTCAAGGAAATAGGATTTTAAACGCAAAAATAATGAAATCGTCATTTATACATAAAAGAAAACAACAGTTTATTTCTATTTCATGTTCAAATTATATTACAACGTATGAAAATGAGCTGATTTTGGACCAAATACGAATTGTTCATAGTCTATTCATCCAAATATGGAATGAATTATTCAGGTTTCGTAAGGAGCATTGCAATTCCCGCAGCTATTCCCGCTACTGCCGCCAATATACAGAGTGCGAACCCGGCGTGCAGACTGTAGCCTAACTGCACGAGAAGTTTGATTGCAGGTGTGGTGGCGTATATGATTGGACCGATCAGCATGAAAATACCTGAAACAAAAGAAAGGAAACATATAACGTCATCTAATTAAACGAAAGAAGACCATATTTATGATGAATGAGATTTATGATTTTTTCAAATACATGTAGCTAAAACGCGAATGTTAAAAGTTACTGTTGAACTCAAAAAAGCTAATTTTGAATGCCACGAGTCCGCAAACGAGCAATTCGTTTTATTTGGTAAAAGAGCGTAACCGAAACATAAAATATTGGTTGAGCAATTGATTGATTACGTATATTATATTTGCAGAGAAATGCCCATAATATATATGGACATGGGATAAATGATAACACCAGCCGTAGAGTGAGTGGGCACAAAATAAATCAAATGTTTAAACCTCCTGAAATCGCGAGTCCAGCGGCGACTTTTGTGAGCATTTGGTTGCTCTTCATCATAAACCTCTGTAAGAGATAGGAGACTGAAGCCCCAACCATCAACAGCAGTCCAAGAATCACCATGGCTCGAATTGCCTGCATCCGTCCAGCTGCGGAAGAGCGTATGTCACATATAATTCAGTTAAAGCTTTTAAATTATATGCATTTGATAAAAGAACTGAAACAGCAGATACTGATCGAGCAATTTGTTATTATTTTATCCACAATTATGACTTTGCAGGAATCCTTTTTATTTTGTTATTTGTTATGAATCTCCGTCTCGAGACTGCCAAGTTTAAAAAGATAGTAAATAATAATCTCACTCCATTATCAACACGATTTCATTTGCGCAATCCTTTTCTTTTAATTTATATTGAAGTGTTATGGCATAAAGGCCTGAATATACTTGTACGTCTTTACTTATAGACGTTTGATTTTCATCTCTATTGTCTATTCACATTTCATTTACCAATGTTCTTGTATATATGTTCAGATTCAATATCCCTGTTAATCATTTTTATGTATATGTATGTATACGGCTAGATCAAGCATACGGTTAACTTGATCGATTATTAACCAAACATGAAATAACTTTAAAATTGATATGAAAACAATATTGAGTCTGTTGGGAGAAGTTTTGTTTTGTTTAAGATGCCTGACATATTGTAATGTTAAAATAGTAACAATAAAACAGAACTTTAAATTCTTAAATGTCATTGATGAACGCGAGGGAAACAATTTCAAATCGGTTTCGTCTATCGGAACATATCACAAAGCAACTTAAAAATCACCAAATTCGTTACCAAGAATAATCTGCACGTTTTCTACAACAATTGAAGTTTATTTATTATAACTGATTAATTATACCAAGATCTGTCTTTTTCAGTTTATAACTATTAACAGTTATCTTTTATCCCACTTCTCTGTGAAAAATGTTTACACACACATATAGCTATTTTACATACATATACATGATTATTTTTTTTGATAATAAGTTAGCATTTCAATAAAAATAATGGGTTTTTTCGTGTATGATAGCATTATATTTTACCTCGCGCACACTAGAAGTAAGTATTTCACTTTTAGCGCTTCCTAGCCACTTATAGATATAACTAACCCTTATCTACTTATTTGTCTTTCGAATACACGACTAATATAATCAATTTATATATAATATTACCATGATGAAATTAACAAAACGTAAATGTCGGTACGTGTATATTTATTTGATATTTATTTGATATATTCTAAATAATGCCTTCGCACTTTTGTGATTGTTATATAATTATAACTCACTTACGTAAAGCTTTTGCATAATCAAAAATATGTAAAAAAAAAACTTCTTACAAACTTCGGTAGCCGCATAACATGTTGACTGCGCACAAGATGTCCAAAGGCCAGAATGAGCCGATATCCCGCCAATGGAAGTATTCAACCAGTAAGGTATAGCAAGGCCGACGATGTCCAACAGAGCTGACGCACCGGCTAGAGCAAGACTAACAAGTGTCAAAATATCCATTTTAAATTTATAAATTCATGCAAGTGTTGGTCTTGCTCAAGAAGCTCTGCTGCAAGTGTGATAAAAGTCGGTCCCTAACGCCGCTTTTAGTCGTTCCGCAAATCAAAATGAGTCGTTTAGATAAAACATGGGCAAAACCCAGTACAAGGAGCATAGACTCAAGCTCATACTTGATTTCAGAACAAGTTAATACACAACATTTCACAAGCTTTCGTCAACTGTAGGCGGAAGGTAAATCACTAGAAGTAGAAAAACTCCTGTAGATTTCGTAGAACGACACAAGGTCAACGTCGTATACTCTGAAATCAACTTAAGGATGGGTGTTTCTAAAATACTGTCAAAGGCAATCAAATTTATTTCAACTAAAGGGTCATATGGCGTTTTAATAGATACAGAAAGAGCAAATAGGAGATTTCGACCATGATGGGCAGGGCACACCTGATTTTATCATGTCTGGTTAAACTATTGAAACTTGCTCACTGTGAATTTATTTGGCAGAGTTGATATTGTTATATATCCTAAAGTTAACTATTCTCATCTTATAGTTTTAACGGTGGGTGATAGGGAGGCTGTCGTTGGCTATGAAATCATAGACGACAGAAGAAAATCAACGAATTCCACTCCATTAGATCGAAAATCATACGGCATCCAATTTTATAGAACTGGTTAAGCCTTTGGTTTGATTAACGTTAGCCAAAAAAAAATATTGAATGGTTAATATGTATAATAAATAATATTAATCAACAAAATCGTTTTATTTTGTAAACTAGACTAATGATAACTTGTGGACAACTCATTCCCTGCCTTTTTTTTTTTATCGAAAACGACATTGGATGTATACTGGTACATCAGTAGAAGCAGTTCGTAAAATTTTGAATGTTATCATTGAGTAAATGTAGTAATTAAGCTTTTATCTGTATATCTAAGTTTACATTGATTGCCAGTGAAGTGTATTATTGCAAACGAAATTAAGATTCCCAAGTGTTAATTCCCTACGTTTAACTGTTAGATTGAAATTTTTATGCGATCTTCTTGCAGCGTGTTAAAGTGTACCGATTTCTGACATTGCACACCGTCCATTTACATCCGAGGTTGTTTTCGATAAAAATGGCCGAGGAGTTCCGCATGGTGGACAATTTATACAAGTTTATACAATTGCATGAAGGTATCTTTGCCAATTGTATAAAACCGGTATGGTCATAGATGTTTTAAAAATGTGTATTATAGTCTATATTTGCCCAGTACTAATAGCTAACCAATCAAATCGTTTTTATGAGTCAACTAGCAATATAAAACATATAGACAACCTATCAAAGTTGTATTTATTTTGGAAATGAGATAAAATTTAAAAACAAAAATGCATAAGAATTGGATTTAAGGGAAAGACGATAATGTATGACGAAAATCGCCAAGCAACGAATTTTTAAACTGGCATAATACAGTCTGACAGGCGCGTATTAGCTGGGTCCTAGAATAGGCATATCAGAATATATGCCGTGATTAATATGGAACATCGCCTCTCCACCGACAACTTGGACGTGCAGACAGTGGCAAACTAATATGTTATTAATATGGAGCATCGCCTATCCACCGACAGCTTGGACGTGCAGACAGTGGCAAACTAATATGTTATTAATATGGAGCATCGCCTCTCCATCGACAACTTGGATTTGAGACAGTGACAAACAAGTATGTTATTAATATGGAACATCGTCTCTCCACCGACAACTTGGACTAAGAGACATTGACAAACTAGTATATTATTAATATGGAACATCGCCTCTCCATCGACAACTTGGATTTGAGACAGTATTGATATGGAACATCGCCTCTCCATCGACAACTTGGATTTGAGACAGTGACAAACTAGTATGTTATTGATATGGAACATAGCCCCTCCACCGACAACTTTGACAATGGTAAATTAGTATGTTATAAATATTGAGCATCGCCTGTCCACCAACAACTTGGACTTAGAAACAGTGGCCAACTGGTATGTTATTAATATGGAACATCGCCTCTCCACAGACAACTTGGACTTGTAGCATGACCTCAAGGAAGGGGTCTTTGGTCCTACATTCAATTGTTACCAAATCAGTGGCTCCAATGTCAACTTCCTTCATACACGCCTGAGCCAATGAATGCGGTGAAAACAGTGACTTCTGACAATTAAAGCTAGTTTTGGTCGATTACTTTATTGAACCTCTTGTCAATTAATATAATGAAAGCCTGATACCACATGCACAGGTAAGGGAATCGCAAAACAATAAGAGAGGTGGCGAAAAGGTTTTTATCACAATCAACCTCGGATGTATATGGACGGTTTGCAATCTCAGAAATCGTTACAATTTAAGTCCGCTGCAAGTAGATCGAGTAGTAATTTAATTTAGCAGTTAAACTGAATGATTTAATTCTTGTGAATCTTAATTATGTTTGCAATAATTCACTTCACTGACAATCATTTTAAACTTAGATCAACAAATACAAGCTAAAACACTACACAATTATAGATTTTCATTGGTTGAGATTTTGATTGGCTATTTTGTCGCGTTAATGAAATTAGGGAAAATTATCACGATGTTATTTTATTCGATCTTTGTGTGTCGTGACAATCAGTAGACTCCAAATAATTCAAATTAAGAAAAAAAACTATACATTTGGCGTTGTTTTTATTCTCCTTAATCTTTAATATTTAGCTGAGGACAATTAAATTTCATAAACAATTTTAAAACTCAACTGCAACTTTAGCATATACATGTATCTAAATATTCAAGTACATGTCATCTTACACAACATCTCTACTATTTCACATGCGCAACGTTTGTTTTCTTTCTTAAATATTTCATAAAAAATAGACCCACTCAACTATAAAAAGATATTGATATAAGTGGCTATAAATCTTTCACATTTCTATATTTGAAAAACGCATGCCAATGGAATGAAAAATGGATTGTTTCCATCCTTTAAAACCTATCATAATACTGTTGTCACTGGTTCACTTATATGTTACTAGCTTAGGGCTTCACAGTAATCTTCAACTTTCTATCCTTAAAGGTCTAAACTTGCAATAAAGGAATTCGTACGGCTGTGCTTGTGATAACGGGCGTCCACTACTCATAATTTCAGTTACCCAGCTTGTTAAAACTGATAAAGATTTGAAGTGTACGTGCCATAATTACTATATGGTAATAACACAATAAAAACAAGAGCTGTCGTAAGACAGCGCGCTCGACTACGCCGCTTTGACTCAGAAGTGAATATAATAACGATGTCATATGTGCCTGTCAAAAGCAATAAATATCAAATTAAAATGTGAACAAGAACCGCGATGTGACAAAAACGGGTTTTAAATGATTGGCGGACGAGATTCAGTTTCAAATGCTTTCTTCTATTTTTAGTAACAGTGACCTTGACCCTAAGGGCCCCAAACCCCATGGACTCTTCCAACATCAAGTTTGGTCACATTATGTTAACCATAACTAAAGTTATTCAGTAACAAACAGTAATCTATTTTTAGTAACAGTGATTTTGATCCTAGGGGGGCAAAGGACAATCCAATGAAAGCTCTGCATAAACTTGTCCCATTTACCAAGTTTGGTCAAACTATGTCAACCCTTACTTGAGTTATTCAGTACAAACCTTATTTCTATTTTAACAACAATGACCTTGACCCAGACCATAACTCCCGGGGCTCAAAACACAATTTCGGGAATGGTCTCTATAAACTCTTCCTATATACCAAGTTTGGTCAGAATATGTAGACCCTTACTTAGGTTATTCAATACCAACCCCTTTTCCATTAATAGAAACTTTGACCTTGATCCTAGGAGCCTTAAACGCATTCTCATAAAAGGTCTCCATAAACTCTTTATGTCAAACCTAGAATTATGCGATACATAAGGTGACTTTGACGCCCCCCCCCCCCCCCCCCCCCGACACCAGCCCGCCCGACCCATGACGCAAGTCATTCAAATAACTTGTTTTCCCTTTATGAAAATGTGGTTAAAAATATAACAAGAGGGCCATGATGGCCTAAAACGCTCAACATAGCAAAGGGCCATCACTCTGTGATAAAGCATTAATAAAAATGTTGCAAAATAAACATATTTTAATTGATGACGATGCCTTGTTTTATATTTGTAAAGGGTCGTGCAACGAAGCTACCTGTTTCATTGAATTTGGCCTGGTAGTTTCAGAGATTTTTCTTTAAGCAAAACAGTAAGTTGACCATTTTTTTATTGTTGTTGTTGATCAATCTCAATGCCTTGTTGTATTATTGTAGAGGGTCATGCAATGAAGCTTCCTGTCAAGTTTAATTGATTTGGAGTGGTAGTTTCAGAGGAGATGGGTTTTTTTTTAAGCAAAACAGAAAGTTGGCCGGATTGTTGTTGTTATTGATCAATCGCGACCCCTTGTTGTATCTTTGTAGAAGGTTACCCAAGGAAGCTTCCTGTAAAGTTTCATTGAATTTGGACCGGTAGTTTTAGAGGAGATGTGTTTGTTTTTTTATGCAAAACAGGAAGTTTGCCATTTTGTTGATGTTGTTGATCAATCGTGACCCCTTGTTGTATTTTCGTAAAGGGTCACCCAAGAAGGCTTCCTGTAAAGTTTAATTGCATTTGGAGTGGTAGTTTCAGAGGAGATGTTGTTTTAAAGCAAAACAGGAAGTTGGCCATTTTGTTGATGTTGTTGTTGTTGTTGATCAGTCGTGATCCCTTGTTGTATTTTTGTAGAGGTTCACCCAAGGAAGCTTCCTGTAAAGTTTCATTAAATTTGGAGTGAAAGTTCCAGAGAATATGTTTTTTTAAAGCAAAACAGGAAGTCAGCCATTTTGTTGTTGTTGCTGTTGTTGTTGATCAATTGTGACCCCTTGTTATATTTTTGTTGAGGGTCACCCAAGAAAGCTTCCTGTAACGTTTCAGTGAATTTGGACTGGTAGTTTCAGATGAGATGTTTTTTTAAGCAAAACAGGAAGTTGGCAATATTGTTGTTGTTATTGTTTATCAATCGTGACCCCTTGTTGTATTTTTGTAGACGGTAACCCAAACAATCTTCCTGTAAATTTTAATTAAATTTGGAGTGGTAGTTTCAGAGGAGATGTTTTTTTAAGCAAAACAGGAAGTTTGCCATTTTGTTGTTGTTGTTGTTGATCAATTGTGACCCCTTCTTGTATTTTTGTAGAGGGTCACCCAAGGAAGCTTCCTGTAAAGTTTCATTGAATTTAGAGTGTTAGTTTCAGAGATGTTTTTTAAAGCAAATCAGGAAGTCAGCCATTTTGTTGTTGTTGATCAAATGTGAGGGTCACCCAAGGAAGTTTCCTGTAAAGTTTCATTGATTTTGGACAGGTAGTTTTAGAGGAGATGCTTTTTAAAGTGAAACAGGAAGTCGGCCATTTTGTTGTTGTTAATCAATCGTAACCCCTTGTTGTATTTTTGTAGAGGGGCACCCAAGGAAGATTCCTGTGAAGTTTCATTGAATTTGGCCACGTAGTTTCAGATGAGATGTTTTTTAAGCAATTGTTGACGGACAGATGGACGGACGGACTGACTGACGGGGGGACGACGAACAAAGACCGATCTCAACAGCTCACCTTAAGCACTACATGCTCTGGTGAGCTAAAAATGTGCCCGTCAAAAGAAATTAAAAAAAACCCAACAATCAAGGGTCATTTGTATTTAGGGTTAAAATGGAGTTATGTGACCTTATTGTAAGATGGTCGTCATTAGTTGTGCGAAGTATTAAGTGCATTGAATGAAGGGCATATAAGTTGTTTTTATTTATAATAATCCCAGCTTGCCCTAAAACTTTAACCTGCCCTATAACTTTGACCTAGGTCAATCAAGAGCCATTACTTGTATTAAGGATAATATGGAGTATGTAACCTCATTGTGTGATGGTCCTGAAAAATTGTGTAAAGTATTAAGTGTATTGGATGATGGGTATAGAAGTTTTTTTTATAAATATCCCAACCTGCCCTAAAAAATTAATTCCATAGTCAATCAGGGGCCATAAATTGTATAAAGAATAATATGGAGTTATCTAACATTATGTTATGGCCCTGAACAACTGTGTGGAGTATTAAATGAATTGAATGAAGGGTATTGAAGTAATAAGTGAAAATTCCAACTTGCCCTAAAACTTTAATCTAAGTTCCTATGCCAATCAGGAGCCATAATTTGTATTAAGGATAATATGGAGTAATGTAACCTCATTATGTGATGGTCCTAAACGACTGTGTAAAGTATTGAGTCAATTAAATGAAGGGTAAGTAGTAATTAATAAATATCATATCATGTGTATATCATATGTTGTCCTCGACTGCAAGGACGGATGGCGGGACAGACTTTAGATCAATACCATACCACCGGACGGGCAGTACTATAAAACATGTATGTCTCGTCCCTAAACAATACAGGCATGTCTCGGCGTACGAACGGGCAGTACCTTAATACATGTATGTCTCGGCGTATGGACGGGCAGTACCATAACACCTCTGCGTCTCCGCGTACGGACGGGCAGTACCATAGTACATGCATGTCTCGGCGTACAGACGGGCAGTACCATAATGCATATGTCTCATCGTACGGACGGGCAATACCATAATATATCTATTTCTCACACCTCAGATAAGTACATACAAAAATTTGACCATGCTAGAAAATCTAATCTTGCTCACGGGCAAAGATAAAACAAGTACCCCTATGGAACTCATTTTAATGGTCATCACATTGTACTTACCTCCCTTGTTGAAGACTGTCGTCTGTAGCATCATAGAGACCTTGTCTTGTGGCAATATTTAGAAAGCTAATTAATTATTTCTCGCTTCAAATGTTACCATAAATAAGTTTCCATGCTTCTTTCAGGAAATAATGCTGCATTCTCCTCAGAACTATTTAAAGACCGATTTGACTATTAACATAATCTGAATTACTGCGCGCATATCCATGACAACCACGAATTATCACATATCCATACGCATTGTTTTCACTACCGCACAAAAAGAGTTCCAGCAAATGATAATACGCATGGCTCGTCATGCTTAAAAGGTAGGGACTTGATCAATTAAAGACAAGAAGTAAGTATAGTAGGGTCATTTACCTACTTCTTGAAGCTAAACTTATTATGTTCTGTGACAGAGACAAGTTATTTTGAGACAATTGGTTGAAAATAAGTTAGTTACGTGCTTTTCAAAACACCATCCTATGTACGAGGGCCTTCACATATCAACCTTTACTATATAATAATAGTAAATATTGGAAAAAAAATTTAGTGGAATTTTTGGTTGATATTTAAGTTTTTATGATAATTGATCATGTTCCAATCATTTTTGGTCTTGAAAATTATTTTTTTAATATTTTTTTTTAGAGGGGGGTGGCCATGGGGTGAGTCCTGTCAACGTAACTGCTGCCTGTGGTAGAATTTATTCCTTATGCCTGATTGGCTAGTCGATGTTATCACGTGATATACCAAGTTAGGTATATAACTTAAATATTCCAACAGATAATGGGTAAGCATTCATAGCACAGTGGATACGACACTGGGCTGCAATTTTGGCGACACCCGTTCGAACCCAGTCTCCGACTCAATTTTTATACATTTTGGTATTTCTTTTTACAATTATGATATCAAAGAGTAAAACATTTTATTAAATATTTGTCCTGAGATTTGTTACAGAAAAACTTTTTTTGGTGCCAATCTGGTGTACAGTCCCTTTAAACTGCAATTTTACAAACAGTATAAGCCTCAAAAGAGTAGCAATACCACTAGCGGGGGGGGGGGGGGATACGCATAAAAATACCATTTTGAACTAGAATTTGTTAAAATTTTCATGGGGGAGTTCCCCTAAACACCCTCCATCCCAAGCACTTTAAGCCAAATAAATTTCAGTTCTGAGGGAGGACGGAGGACGCAACTTCATAGGTTATGCCCCTAAGATACACCCCTTAAACATCAAGTACTGGATCTGTCCCTGGTTACAAGTACTTCTTTATACCATGGAGTCCTTGCAATACTGGGAAACTACTGCATCAAACTTATCTTACAAATAATCCAAGGAACTACTTCTTCTGAAGATAATGTAGGGATTGTGGGGGTTTCCAACAAATATTATAAAAAATCTGAAACTAAAGTAAGTGAAAGCACGAGTCATCTACTGACTATGACAAATGTGCATACATTATTTGAGGACATAATTATCACTTTGTCATTCAAAAGTTGTTGGGGTGAGAAACTGAAATATGTGACACAGCTTTGAGGGTTAATTTACATTTTACCGACGGTTCCAAGGCGGTA
Source organism: Mya arenaria (assembly GCF_026914265.1). Taxonomy (NCBI): domain Eukaryota; kingdom Metazoa; phylum Mollusca; class Bivalvia; order Myida; family Myidae; genus Mya; species Mya arenaria. The sequence goes on from NC_069134.1 coordinate 67,882,318, forward strand.
CCTGACAATCCTTGATAAACATACCTAATTTTTTTATATATGGTATGTATGCACTGTGCTGCTTGTGGAGTTTTGTGCTGTTCTTCCATGTTTCTTGTTTGTGATTTTATGTTCCATGTCTTCAGCGTTTACCCAGTGCCATTAAACCGGATTTATTTTAAAAAAAATTTTGCTACTGAGCTTGTTTCTGTAGCTTTTCGCATAAATATTGACGGTGACAAAATAAGATTATGTTCAGTATTGGTACTAAAATTAAATGACAACCCAATATTTGCTAAATGATAACAGGTAAATTCACTATACATAAGATCAAAGTAGATAACACTGAAGTCTTCATGCCACGTTTGACAGTACTCTCTAAACCAGCAGAGAGAATGTCTCCACAATCCAAGCTGTAGATGGCTGTTATATATTCTCCTGTCCTCAAAGCTGCAGTGCCTTCATAGTCAATAAGTAATAAGATGTCCTTCAAATGACAGTGTGTGTGAAGTTAGCCAGTCAATAGACATGTTCATTCATGGAAAAGAATGACACTCCTAAATTTCATGTTTTTGGTTAAAGCAAATCACTTGTAGTTTCTGGGTCAAGGACCCTTCCCTCATTGCTCTCCATTTTAAGCTAATAACTTTTTCGGTTACAGTCCTTAAAGTCCTTTAAATAATCAACATTGCAAAATCATTTCAGATAAGTTTAATATCTAGACAGCATAATATCCTCTCATTAGATATTTTATCTTCAAATAAACATTGGATGTATCGTATAAATAATACAATATCCTACTTAAAATTCCTGGATGTGATTAAATTGCGATTGATGTCTCCAAACATTTTCCCCCACCATTTTTACAGATGCATAGCCAGGTTAATTGTAAGTTGTGTCAGGTCTATTAGATGTGTCAGTCTATTAGATGTGTCAGTCTGAAAAAATGTGTCAGTCTGTAAGATGTGTAAGTCTGTAAAGATGTGTCAGTCTGTAAGATGTGTCAGTCTGTAAAAATGTGTCAGTCTGTAAGATGTGTCAGTCTGTAAGATGGTCTGTAAAGATGTGTCAGTCTGTAAAAATGTGTCAGTCTGTAAGATGTGTCAGTCTGTAAGATGTGTCAGTCTGTTGGATGTGTCAGTCTGTAAGATGTGTCAGTCTGAAAAAATGTGTCAGTCTGTAAAGATGTGTCAGTCAGTCTGTAAGATGTGTCAATCTGTTGGATGTGTCAGTCTGTAAAGATGTGTCAGTCTGAAAAAATGTGTCAGTCTGTAAGATGTGTCAGTGTGTAAGATGTGTCAGTCTGTTGGATGTGTCAGTCAGTAAAGATGTGTCAGTCTGAAAAAATGTGTCAGTCTGTTAGATGTGTCAGTCTGTTAGATGTGTCAGTCTGTAAAGATGTGTCAGTCAGTCTGTAAGATGTGTCAGTCTGTTGGATGTGTCAGTCTGTAAAGATGTGTCAGTCTGAAAAAATGTGTCAGTCTGTAAGGATGTGTCAGTCTGTAAGATGTGTCAGTCTGTTGGATGTGTCAGTCTGTAAAGATGTGTCAGTCTGAAAAAATGTGTCAGTCTGTAAGATGTGTCAGTCTGTAAAGATGTGTCAGGTCTATTAGATGTGTCAGTCTGTTGGATGTGTGAGTCTGTAAAGATGTGTCAGTCTGTAAAGATGTGTGAGTCTGTAAGATGTGTCAGTCTGTAAGATGTGTCAGTCTGTAAAGATGTGTCAGTCTGTTAGATGTGTCAGTCTGTAAGATGTGTCAGTCTGTAAGATGTGTCAGTCTGTAAGATGTGTCAGTCTGTAAAGAAGTGTCAATCTGTTAGAAGTGTCAGTCTGTTAGATGTGTCAGTCTGTAAGATGTGTCAGTCTGTAAGATGTGTCAGTCTGTAAAGAAGTGTCAATCTGTTAGAAGTGTCAGTCTGTAAGATGTGTCAGTCTGTTGGATGTGTCAGTCTGTAAAGATGTGTCAGTCTGTAAGATGTGTCAGTCTGTAAAGATGTGTCAGTGTGTTAGATGTGTCAGTCTGTGAGTTGTGTCAGTCTATTAGATGTATCAATTTCAGCCTGCTGTGTCAGATGATTAGATCTATCAGATTAGTCTGTCTGTTAGATGTGTTAGAAAGGTATGTGTCTGACTGTAAGATGTGTCAGTCAGGTAGTTGAGTTAGATAATTAGATGTGCCATATCATAAGATGTGTCAATCTGTTATATGTGTGATACTGTTAGATGTGTCAGACAGTTATAAGTGCCAGCCAGTTATATGAGTCAGATGGTTAGATGTGTCAGACTGCTAGATGTGTCAGACTGCTAGATGTGTCAGACTGCTTGATGTGTCAGACTGCTAGATGTGTCAAACTGCTATATGTGTCAGTCTGTAAGATGTGTCAGACTGTTATATGTGTCTGACTGTTATATGTGTCAGACAGTCATATGTGTCAGACAGTTACATTATCAGACAGTCATATGTGTCAGACTATTATATGTGTCAGACAGTTATGTGTCAAACTCTTAGATGTCTCAGACTGATAGATGTGTCAGACAGTTATATGTGTCAGACAGAAAGATGTGTCAGACAGTTTTCATGTCAGACAGTCATATGTGTTAGACAGTTATATGTGTCAGTCTGTTAGATGTGTCAGACAATTAGATGTGTCAGACAGGTATGTGTCAGACAGTTATATGTGTCAATCTGTTAGATGTGTCAGACAGCTATATGTGTCAATCTGTTAGATGCGTCAATCTGCATGGTGTCAGACAGTCATATGTGTTAGACAGTTATATGTGTCAGTCTGTTAGATGTGTCAGACAATTAGATGTGTCAGACAGGTATGTGTCAGACAGTTATATGTGTCAATCTGTTAGATGTGTCAGACAGCTATATGTGTCAATCTGTTAGATGTGTCAATCTGCATGGTGGCTACCCTGATAAAATTTTGTTCCTAAAACTTGTCAAAAGTATTTTTTGGAATTCTTATAGAAAGTGCAGGCAATCTGTACTGACTCAATGGAGATGAAGAACACTGGAGTTGTACTGGATGAAATCAGACCATTGTCATTACTAGTTCACAGATCTTCCTTGCATAACAAGAAACCATTTGTCATTTGACAACATCTGTAACACATTCCAAAGCTTCTGCTCTCTCGTTAGAGAATTCTTTCTCCCACTCTCAGATGACACAGTGCTTGTACAGCAGCATGCGGGCGTAGTCTGGGGAGCCACTGTTCTGGTAAATGAGAGCAAGATTGTACGCGACCTCCTTCGTCAGGTCAAACATACCCTGTAAATACAAATATATTTTGTATCATGTTATATGAGGACTAATGTTACAAATCACAAATATCTAACAAGTACAGACCTTTAACTTGCAAACATTAAATGTCAATGCTATGCATAATACCATGTAATATAATGATTGGAGAATATTTCTTTACTTACCCCTCTCTCCCCAGTGCTTGGTGGGAGTTCCAGGGCTTTCTGGTAGTAATGAATAGCAGCATAGACCACGTCTGAACAAATATACATAGTAATAATTGCTATCCATACATAGTATATCTGCAAGTAGTTTAACAACACATACAAGCAACACGTAAGCTTTATAAAAGTGAAAAAGAAATCTTTATTCTACACTTTTTTTGTCAGCAAAAAAGAATTACTCATTAAATAAAAACGATTATAATCTGTAATCAACATTAAATTGCAACCACAGACCTACAGTATATATCTCAGCCCTATAGTGGATATCACGGCCCTAAAGTATATATCATATTCCTACAGTATATATCATGGCCCTACAGTATATATCACGGCCCTACAGTATATATCACAGCCCTACAGTATATATCAGGGCCCTACAGTATATATCACAGTCCTACAGTATATATCATGGCCCTACAGTATATATCACGGCCCTACCGTAGATATCACAGCCTTACAGTATATATCAGGGCCCTACAGTATATATCACAGTCCTACAGTATATATCATGGCCCTACAGTATATATCACGGCCCTACAGTATATATCACAGCCCTACAGTATATATCAGGGTCCTACAGTATATATCACAGTCCTACAGTATATATCAGGGCCCTACAGTATATATCACGGCCCTACAGTATATATCACAGCCCTACAGTATATATCAGGGTCCTACAGTATATATCACGGCCCTACCGTAGATATCACAGCCTTACAGTATATATAAGGGCCCTACAGTATAAATCACAGCCCTACAGTATATATCATGGCCCTACAGTATATATCACGGCCCTACAGTATATATCACAGCCTTACAGTATATATATAAGGGCCCTACAGTATATATCACAGCCCTACAGTATATATCATGGCCCTACAGTATATATCACGGCCCTACAGTATATATCACAGCCCTACAGTATATATCAGGGTCCTACAGTATATATCACAGTCCTACAGTATATATCAGGGCCCTACAGTATATATCACAGCCCTACAGTATATATCACCGCCCTACAATATATATCACAGCCATACAATATATATCAGGGTCCTACAGTATATATATCACAGCCCTACAGTATATATCACAGCCCTACAGTATATATCACAGCCCTACAGTATATATCAGGGTCCTACAGTATATATCACTGCCATACAGTATATATCACGGCCCTACAGTATATATCACAGTCCTACAGTATATATCATGGCCCTACAGTATATATCACTGCCATACAGTATATATCAGGGTCCTACAGTATATATCATGGCCCTACAGTATATATCATGGCCCTACAGTATATATCACAGCCCTACAGTATATATCAGGGTCCTACAGTATATATCACAGCCCTACAGTATATATCAGGGTCCTACAGTATATATCATGGCTCTACAGTATATATCATGGCCCTACAGTATATATCACAGTCCTACAGTATATATCATGGCCCTACAGTATATATCATGGCCCTACAGTATATATCACAGCCCTACAGTATATATCATGGCCCTACAGTATATATCATGGCCCTTCAGTATATATCATGGCCAGACAGTATTTATCACAGTCCTACAGTATATATCAGGGCCCTACAGTATATATCACAGTCCTACAGTATATATCATGGCCCTACAGTATATATCATGGCCCTACAGTATATATCACAGTCCTACAGTATATATCATGGCCCTACAGTATATATCAGGGTCCTACAGTATATATCATGGCCAGACAGTATTTATCACAGTCCTACAGTATATATCAGGGCCCTACAGTATATATCACAGCCCTACAGTATATATCAGGGCCCTACAGTATATATCATGGCCCTACAGTATGTATCACAGCCCTACAGTAGATATCATGGCCCTACAGTTTATATCACGACCTTACAGTATTTATCACAGTCCTTCAGGGTTTATCACAGACATAAGAGTTTAAATCATGGCCCTACAGTTTAAATCACAGCCCCTTGAGTATATATAAAAGGCCTACAGTATATATCACAGCCCTACAGTAATTATTGCCGCCCTACATTATATATCATGGCCCTACAGTAGATATCACAGCCATACAGTATATATCAGGGCCCTACAGTATATATCACAGCCTACAGTACATATCACAGCCCTACAGTATTTATCACCGCCCTACAGTATATATCACAGCTCTTCAGTATATATCACAGCCCTACAGTATATATCACAGCCTTACAGTATATATCATAGCCCTACAGTATATATCACAGTCCTACAGTATATATCACTTGTTGTGCTTGCAAACCGTTTTTTAGTCGCCATCTTCCCACTAATGACTCATGTAAATGTTTGGTTACACTCAACTGATTGCTTGAATAAAATGGATATTCAATAACGTGCATGAGATAGCTCTCCAAGTTACAAATTATTCGGCCGCCATTTTGTTACTTCTTCTGCTGAGTATGAAAGTTACAGGGGCTGTATGAAACATACAGGAAATTACAGGGGGTGTATGGATTATACATGTCAAGCACGTGACTGCTCTAGGCCAATCGGATACTCTCATTCATGTAAGAGGTGAGATATACTACACTATACTACCCTTAACTACAGTATCCAACACATCAGCTCACTACACTGTACACTACACTTCATATCACTACACTTACTACACTTCACATCACTACACTGTACATTACACTTCACATCACATCACTACAACGTACACTACACTTCACATCACTACACTTACTACACTTCACATCACTACACTGTACACTACACTTCACATCACTACACAGTACACTACACTTCACATCACTACACTTACTACACTTCACATCACTACACTGTACACTACACTTCACATCACTACACTGTACACTACACTTTACATCACTACACTGTACACTACACTTCACATCACTAAACTTACTACACTACAATGTACACTACACTTCACATCACTACACTTCACATCACTACACTGTACACTTCACCTCACTACACTGTACACTACACTTCACATCACTACACTGTACACTACACTTCACACCACTACACTGTACACTACACTTCACATCACTACACTTCACATCACTACACTGTACACTACACTTCACATCACTTCACTTACTACACTTCACATCACTACACTGTACACTACACTTCATATCACTACACTGTACACTACACTTCACATCACTACACTTACTACACTTCACATCACTACACTATACACTACACTTCACATCACTACACTTCACATCACTACACTTACTACACTTCACATCACTACACTGTACACTACACTTCACATCACTACACTTCACATCACTACACTGTACACTACACTACACATCACTAAACAGTACACTACACTTCACTACACTACACTACACCTCACTTCACTGTACACTACACTTCACCTCACTACACTGTACACTACACTTCACCTCACCTCACTACGCTGTACACTACACTTCACCTCACTACACTTCACCTCACTACACTTCACCTCACTAAACTGTACACTACACTTCACCTCACTACACTGTACACTACACTTCACATCACTACACTTCACCTCACTACACTGTACACTACACTTCACCTCACTACACTGTACACTACACTTCATCTCACTACGCTGTACACTACACTTCACATCACTACACTGTACATTACACTTCACATCACTACACTGTACACTACACTTCACATCACTACACTGTACACTACACTTCACCTCACTACACTGTACAATACACATCACATCACTACACTGTACACTACACTTCACATCACTACACTTACTACACTTCACATCACTACACTGTACACTACACTACACATCACATCACTACACAGTACACTACACTTCACTACACTGTACACTACACTACACCTCACTTCACTGTACACTACACTTCACCTCACTACACTGTACACTACACTTCACCTCACTACACCTCACCTCACTACGCTGTACACTACACTTCACCTCACTACACTTCACCTCACTACACTGTACACTACACTTCACCTCACTACACTTCACTTCACAGTACACTACACTTCGCCTCACTACACTGTACACTACACTTCACCTCACTACACAGTACACTACACTTCACATCACTACACTGTACACTACACTTCACATCATTACGCCGTACACTACACGTCACCTCACTACACTGTACACTACACTTCACATCATTACACTGTACACTTCACATCACTACACTGTACACTACACTTCACCTCACTACACTGTGCACTACACTTCACATCATTACGCTGTACACTACACTTCACATCATTACGCTGTACACTACACTTCACCTCACTACACTTCACCTCACTACACTGTACACTACACTTCTCCTCACTACAATGTACACTACACTTCTCCTCACTACACTGTACACTACACTTCACATCATTACGCTGTACACTACACTTCACCTCACTACACTATACTTCACCTCACTACACTGTTCACTACACTTCACCTCACAACACTGTACACTACACTTCACCTCACTACACTGTACACTACACTTCACATCATTACGCTGTACACTACACTTCACCTCACTACACTTCACCTCACTACACTGTTCATTACACTTCACCTCACTACACTGTACACTACACTTCTCCTCACTACACTGTACACTACACTTCTCCTCACTACACTGTACACTACACTTCACATCATTACGCTGTACACTACACTTCACCTCACTACACTACACTATACTTCACCTCACTACACTGTTCACTACACTTCACCTCACAACACTGTACATTACACTTCACCTCACTACACTGTACACTTCACCTCACTACACTTCACCTCACTACACTACACTTCACCTCACTACACTGTACACTACACATCACCTCACTACACTTCACCCCACTACACTGTACACTACACTTCACCTCACTACACTGTACACTACACTTCACCTCACTACACTGTACACTACACTTCACCTCACTACACTGTACACTTCACTTCACCTCACTCCACTTCACCCCACTACACTGTACACTACACCTCACCTCACTACACTGTACACTACACTTCTCCTCACTACACTGTACACTACACTTCACTTCACTGTTCACTACACTTCACCTCACTACACTGTACACTACACTTCACCCCACTACACTTCACCTCACTACACTGTACACTTCGCTACCCTACCTTTTACTACAGTATCCTTCACTTCACTTTAGTCTACTATAAGATCCTCCCATTCACTACCCTATACACTTACTGATCTGCTGTAGGGCGCGGCCGAGGTTGTAGTATGTCTCCTGACACTTGCCCCTCAGTTCCAGGTAGTTGTGTAGGAATGCCATGCCCTGGAGCGAGATAACAATATGGGATTGACAAGCATTCAATTGTGACAGTAAATAAATTAGAAATATAATTTATTGAAAATGAATTCTGTTTAATTATCTATCTAATTAACCTTTGGTCATGCATATAAAACAAGAGCTACCATAGGACAGAGATCTCGACTAAAAGCTGCTTTGTCTTAGAAATGAATGCATTAATGAAGTAATATGTGCCTGTCAAAAAAATTAAGAAAAAAAAGTAAAAAAAACATGAGCTGTCGTAGGAGAGCACGCTCAACTATATGCTGCTTTGTTTCAAATATGAATACAATAATGATGTAATTTGTGCCTGCCAAAACAATAAAGAGAAAAGTCAAATTAAATAGACAAAAGAAAACCCGCATTGCAATAAAACAGGATTTTCAATGAACTTCAATCTTTGTTGTGAGATTCTGTTTCAACATTTTGTTGTATTTTTAGTAACACTGACCCTGACCTTAACACTGGAAGTTCTAAATGCAATTCCAAAGAAATCCTCATTAAGCTCTTCCTACAAACCAAGTTTGGTCACAATATGTTGACCCTAATAAAAGTTATTCAGTATCAACCATTTTTCTTATTTTGGTGACAGTGACCTTGACCTTGACCCTAGGGGCAATAAATGCAGGTCCATGTAAGGTCTCCATAAACACTTCCTGTAAAACAAATTTGGCAACAGTATGTGGCCATATATTGTATAAAGGATAACATGGAAATAAGTGTTTTTATTGTGTGATGGCTGTTAACAACTGCGTGAAGAATAAAGCCAATAGAATGAAGAGTGTATAAAGTTGTGAAAATCTCAACTTGCCGTTAAAATTCCTACCATATTATATTATGCATAGGACGCACTTTTTACCCCGGATTATCATCTTAAACATTGCCTGTGACCTTTCTATGCTATTAGGATTTTATCTGTTTTTCACAAGTCCATTTCAGGCCGAAAATGTCGGACCGGAGACGAACGGGGTAATGGTAAGTACTGATACTCAGTGTCCACCGAAGAGAACAACTGAAGTAGGTACAATCACGCAAGTTAACACACGCAGAAATATATTGAATGTTTACATTAAAATGATTTATTGAGAAATAAATTGAAAACAAAACATGAGTGTTTACTTTTTTACAAAAGGGACGCTACTCACAAAAACTCGATGTGAGTCAGCGCTTTAACTGGATTAAGTTATAACGGCAACGGAAAATCGAGATATGAGGTAAATATCAATTAAACATTGTTCACGATTTTAACGTTTCGATATTTTACAAAACATTTTGTTGTATGTTACTGTTTTAAAATAATAATAAAGGAATGTGCATACCGCAAAGTAGCTTTATTGTCACTATCAAATCTTTTCAAATGTGCCAAGGTGTGAAAAACTCACGCTGTCTGTCATTAGAAAAACATCAATAGAACGATCTATTGCGATGGTAATACCATATGGTTGTTTGTTCACACTTTACCACGTGTTTTAATACTAATCTGAGGGTGTTGACATTTTGAGAACATTCAGCATACTATAAGACTTATTTCATTGTTCTTTACGATACACCGTCAGAAGACGATGAAGGCGAATTGAAGAAAAGCGTCATCAGGTTGACGGAATAAAACTGTATTATTATCTGTGCTACTGTTACTTTTCTTGCATATCTAATGTATAAATTTACTTGAAATAAACAACGAAGTACATATCAGTTTGCTATAAAATTATTATCGCATGGTTTATAATGACCTTTGCCATTTCCACGATCCCAAAAAATAAATCGTCAAAACAAATATGGCGGATACTGGACTTACTGAAATACGCTAAATTACCGATATACGACGATAATTATCGAAATATACAAGACAGTTATCGAAATATGCCTTATATACATTTTTTTTATTGTTTTTACCTTTATATATGTTATAAATACTTAACGAACCTAAATTTTTCGGCTCCGGTTTTGACAGGGGCCATAATTTGTATTTAGGAAAATATGGAGTTATGTAAACTAATTTTATGATAGCTGACGTCATGTGTGAGGTATGAATTGAATTGAATGAAGGGTATAGGTGTTACTAGTGTAAATCCCAACTTGCCCTTTAACTTTAACCTGAAACAATGTGCCTCAAAACTTTAATCTATATTCCAAAGACAATCAGGGGTCATCATTGGTATTAAGGATGATATGGAGTTATGGAACCTAATTTTGTGATATTCCTGAACAATTGTGTAAAGCATGAAGTGAATTGAATGAGCAATATTGGAGTTGAAAATGCCAATTTGCCTTTAAACTTGAACTGAACACCGACGCTGATGCAAATGCAGACACCGGGGCGAGTAGTATAGCCCTCCTTATTCTTCAAATAGTAAAGCTAAAATTCCAAGTGAAAGTGAAAGTAATTGAATTGAAGTTATAAACTACATTATATTTCAAAGACCACTTAATAGGAGCTAGAATAAAACAGCTGATTAATCTAATATGAAGGTTATGCATTTTATTATGGATGTCAGAGGGTGAAGGTCACCAGTGTAATGAGTTTTATTATGGATGTCAGAGGGTGAAGGTCACCAGTGTAATGAGTTTTATTATGGATGTCAGAAGGTGAAGGTCACCAATGTAATGAGTTTTATTATGGATGTCAGAAGGTGAAGGTCACCAGTGTAATGAGTTTTATTATGGATGTCAGAGGGTGAAGGTCACCAGTGTAATGAGTTTTATTATGGATGTCAGAAGGTGAAGGTCACCAATGTAATGAGTTTTATTATGGATGTCAGAGGGTGAAGGTCACCAGTGTAATGAGTTTTATTATGGATGTCAGAGGGTGAAGGTCACCAGTGTAATGAGTTTTATTATGGATGTCAGAGGGTGAAGGTCACCAGTGTAATGAGTTTTATTATGGATGTCAGAGGGTGAAGGTCACCAGTGTAATGAGTTTTATTATGGATGTCATAGGGTGATGGTCACCTGTGCAATGAGGAACTGTCGTTTAGCGGAGAAGCGTTGTGAAGCACAGTGGATGAAGTCTAGGGCGATACACAGACTCAACATCGGATCTGTCGGCACACGCTTGAACACATTCGCATACTCTCCTGAATAGAAAGAACTGATGGAAATTTACACTTTAATATATAGGCTATAGTTTTTTTCATATTAAAAAGCAAATAATAACAGTATACCTCATACATAGGGATGTTACAACAACTTTATAAAGAACTTTTTAAAAGAATATCAGTTTGCCTTACTATAATCCTTTGTAACAACAAATGTACATGTAAGATGCATGCACATGATATTATATACAAGTAAAGTTGTCTTATTAACAGTAAAGGCAAAGGATTGAAAACTAATATCAAGGACATTTTGCATCATATCTAATAATTCTATGACAAATGTTTGTTATTGAAGAATGCCTACATACCCAGAGAGTGTTTATATGAGCCAGTTGCCATGGAGGTGTGCCCGTTCATAATTCCCAGGTAAATATTGTTGGGCTCCTGTCAGGTAAACATTTAAACAATATGAAATTACGACACAAGGAAAACCCAACCCATCTCTTTCCTATTTATTATGGAATAATGTCTGTCGCTGAGCCCTTAAATTGCATCCAAATAAAATAACAACAAAAAGTTGGGAAGAAACCAGTATTGTTGTCCTACTTAGTTGAAACGAACCCAGGTCGCCTTTTTGAGAAGTGAGTGCGGTTACCACTGCACTAACTGGACAACCTATTTGAGAGACCAGGAGAAGGTTCCCCTCATGAGGTTGAAACCAAAACCACTTGAATGGAGCAAACTCATATTTCACAAGACCACTTTCACCATCTTTTCTTCACTATCTATACAAGTTAAGCATCTATATATGTATCATTAACAATACACTAATGTTTAACTCTGTGACAACCAAATGCTTGCGTCAGTTTTTATTTCAAGCCAAAAGAATCAATAAGACTAGATCAGTAACATGAAATCAATGTAGTTCGGTACGTACATGTATGATTTTGCGAAGCAGAAACCGGTTGTGGCGGGAATCATTACACACCATAATCACCTGCATAAACATGTTCCACGCCTGGGGACACTCAAGATTCTGGAAAAGGGGGCAAATACTACACATTAAGGAAAAAAGATGCTAAATAACGACTTAACTGTGGATATCATTAAAGAAAGTAATACACTTTTAAGTAGGCCTGCAAAAAAGCATTGCCTATCAAAGCCCATCCTTTTCAAAAGAACATTTTGTTAAAACTGAATAATAAGGTGAAGGTTAAGCCATTTCCCCAAATAGGTCCAGTTGGTTTTAAAAGTTCATTTAAGATCATAACCTTCTATGAAATGCTGTGAACAAGTGCTCCCAATGAAGGAGGGAAATTACAAAGGGCTTATATATCGTTTCACAAGAGTTTGCTATACAGCATTGCGGCCCAACCAGCTGAAGCAAACTCCAGTAATTGTATAAAATCATATTTTTATAAGTTAAGCATATATCAAAATGCTGAATTAATTTCATCAATAGGAGTCATCTACTAGTCATGACCAACTAGCACACTAAGTATTAAGTTCCTGGGTACAAGCATTCTTTAGTTATTGATCAGAAACCATTTTTAAGCTTAAGGTCACTGCCAACATATTGTTTTTTTACGTGATGGTAACCTTGACCTTTTGATCTCAAAATCAATAGGGGTCATCTACTAGTCATGAACAACTAGTATACCAAGTATGAAGTTCCTGGACCCTAAGGATCTTTAGTTATTGATAGGAAACTGTTTCTTCACCTCAATGTCATGGCAACCTTGACCTTTGACTGAGTGATCTCAAAATCAATAGGGGTCATCTTCTAGTCATGACCAACTAGCATAACAAGTATGAAGTTCCTGGGTGTAAGCCTTCTTAAGTTAGTGAGGGGAAACTGTTTCTTCACCTCATGGTCACAGTGACCTTGACCTTTGACCTACTGATCTCAAAATCAATTTGAGTCATCTACTAGTCATGACCAACTAGCATAACAAGTATGAAGTTCCTGGGTGCAAGCCTTCTTTAGTTAGTGAGGGGAAACTGTTTCTTCACCTCAAGGTCACAGTGACCTTGACCTTTGACCTACTGATCTCAAAATCAATTTGAGTCATCTACTAGTCATGACTAACTAGCATAACAAGTATGAAGTTCCTGGGTACAAGCTTTCTTTAGTTATTGAGCAGAAACTATTTTTAAGCTTAAGGTCACTGCCAACATATGTTTTTTTTACCTGAAAATAACCATGACCTTTGACCTTTTGATCTCAAAATCATTAGGGGTCATCTTCTAATCATGAACAACTAGCATACCAAGTATAAAGTTCCTGGACCCAAAGGATCTTTAGTTATTGAGCAGAAACTGTTTCTTCATCTCAAGGTCAAGGTGACCTTGACATATGACCTAGTGACCCCAAAATCAATGGAGATCATCTACTAGTCATGACCAACTAGCATTCCAAGTATGAAGTTCATGGGTCTAAGTGTTCTATAGTTATTGAGCGGAAACAAAGTGTGACGTAGTGCTGGACTGACTGACGGACTGACTGACAGACGGACAGGGCAAAAACAATATGTCTCCCCATGAATGGGGGAGACATAATAATTGTTCATACTAAATATCAATCACAATGACTGAAATCAAGGACAAGTATTACAACATTTGCATCGTCATGTTTCTTTGGTCCCTGAACCTTACATTCAAGGTTATTATATTTCAGCCCATGATGGAAGTCACAAATTATAGGTCAACAACAGTATGAACCAACCTCCAGCACAATGTGTCGACCAAAGGTGTATGCCTTCATAGTATTTTTTATCATTACTGATGAAGTCAGAATAAGCCATTCAAAATCCTGAAACAGAATATAAATATAATTATAAGGGGTGTGTGATATTATCAGTAAGATGATATACTGCAAGGAAATGGAATGAAAGCAAAACATTTTTATTCTTGTCTAATTAAATACAGAAAACAATTTATTATCCACACTCGTTTAGGGTTAAAGTAGAATTGAGGTTCATCTTTCAGAAAATTGAAGACATCATGTTTACTACTATTTTTCATGTTAGAAAGTACATTAATAGGACTTGTTCACAATTTGGCATCTATTTGTTTTTATTCATCGCATAATACTTGTATAAAAATAATGTGTTTGTTCTCTAAATATTGTTGTGTTTAGACAGAACTGTCAATATTCAAGTATATCTACTCAGTGGTGGACAATGCAACCCCTTTCAAACTCATCATGAGTGCTCAGGCTGCACAAGAGTGCACGATGTTACAGGATGGAAGATTTTTAGGGAAATGTGGATAATAATGATTAAAAAAATAAATTGTATCATTTATTTAAACCAAATAATGAATCTTGATGCAGGAATTTCTCTAGTGAAATGCAATTTTTTATGCGAAATGCAAAAGTTTATTAGCACATCTCCCACATTTCCTTAAAATTTTGTCTTCCTCTTACATCACATACCAAAACATATCTTACATTTTAGTTTTATTCCAAACGCTTTACAATGAAACTGTTCACTTGAAAGAACTAAAAATAAATAATCAGTAATGCACACATATTGCTTACATCATGTTCACATCTTAAGACTGTTGTTACACCGTATATAGCCAAGCTTAAAGTGTTTTTTTTGCATTTTCTACGCAAGTGAGCCACAAATCTTTAAACCACTTCATACCGGATGTATCTTGTAGTCACTGGAATAGAAGAACGTCGGACAAAGCATCCCAAGCAACGAGATTTCCTCAAAATCTTCCACCCGCCCTGCCTTGATCAGTGCATCACTCAGCTACAGGGGTAAACATTTATTGTATACTTTGTTTTAAAAGCAATCCTGATTTTTTCAATAAAATGCATCAACAATCAAAATGCTTAGCAATTATTCTCTTTAAAAAAAATATTGTCAAATCAGTTTAACAATTTTGAGCAATTTAATTCCAGTGCCATCCATAAATTTAAGTTTGAGAATTAAACAAATTGGTCTCCGGGTGTCTGGTTAGCGCAGTGGTTAGCACACTCACTTCCCACCAAGGTGACCCGGGTTCGATTCCCGGCCTGGGCGCATGTGAGTTTGGTTAGTGGTCACCAAGCCGGACAAGTGTTTTTTCTCCGGTTTCCCCCACAACACAAGACCACACTCTCGCGCAACATTGTGCCAACGAGAGTGATTAATATAAGTTGTAATACAGTGAAACTGCGTTCCCTCGAACAAGCGGTCGCTCGAGAACCGGCGTTCCCTCGAGGTCGGAGCTTGGTCCCGAACTTTTTTCCTTCTATTTTCATATAAAATATACCCACGCTGCCTCGAAACCTAATTATGTCGAGCAGTCGAGCAATATCCTCGGTCCCAAGTACACAAATCGTGCACAAAACCTTATGGCTCCCTCGAGGACATAATTTCACACTTTTTCCCGAACGCGTGTTCCAAAATAAACAAACATTTGCTAGGTGTTAAAATTTTTGAAAGTTGTAAAAATTGCAATGACAGTTGAAAGGCAATTTGATAAGGTGTGAAAAACCGTTCTTCATTGTTAACGCATGACCGATATTAGTTGATATGGGCATTTGAGATGATAATTATGAGAAGTTACTGATAAGAAGTCAATTGTGAGAAATTTAAATGAGTAATAAAAATATGAATAAAACACTACCATATCAATTCAACATCGGATTGAGCAGTTTCGCGAAACCGACATCTTGTCACAAGATGCGCCAATCAACAATCCTTGATTTTGCGAAACTTAAATCTGACTAATGCCACAATATGTACTGTGATACAAATGTTGCTTGTTACGAAAATGTGCTTTTTTGTTAAAATAAGCATTTCTATTTATTCATTTATTGTTTTTAAGACAAACTTTGAACATATTAGCGATTTCCACAACGCAACACATAATCGGTGTCTTGGTAAACAGTCTGTTTGACGACTTCAAACTTCAAATACACTGAAAGATATTTCATATCAAACTGGAAAATTGAAAATCGGGTCGTTCGAAACATCGGTTCCCTCGAGGTTTTGGCTCGGTCCCTGGCGACCTCGAGCGATCGCAGTTTTACTGTACCGGTAGCTTGTTTCACAATCATTGTAAAATTAAATAGTTTAAACTTAACGGTCTCCTGAATATATGATTTAAATGAAAGATTTTACATACCTTGACAAACATCTTGAACAGGTCAAGAAATGGCACAAACACTTTGTTAGTGTTCTGTAACCTGAACATGTAGCTGTCTGAAATGGCAATCAAACTTCATTTTAATTAAACGACAATTTATTATAAAGAATGAGCTTGTATTACAACAGTGATGCAGAGCAAATGCCTATGTTTACATGTAGGTCTGTATTTCTTCAGTTGATTTATAGTCATAACTCAATGATTAATAAAGGTAGAGTAATCGGCCTTTGTGTACATGTGTGTTTTTCCACTGGTCACATGTGTGCCAAGTTTTATTGGAATATCTTGAAAGTTTTTGGAGTTATGGCCACAGTTATAGTTTTGCCTGACAAGAACGCAAAATAAAACTAAAGCTTTGACATTACCTGGACTTTTTTCTTTCAAACACAGACAAGATAAAAATGTGACCTAGATATTTACCTATTTATGTACATGTATGATGCATATTTGTCTAAATGGTTTGACTTATATCAGAGACATTTAGCATTTTCATGTTTCAAATTTATTACTAAGTCATGATTTACAACTATAGAATACATTCATCAATGGAGTGCTGGTCCACCTTGTTTGAATAATTAACAATTATTTTTAACACTTCACTTGAATAAAAGAATTACACTGATAGTTACATTTCTTGCTTAAACAAAAGAAGAAACTTTGGACAGCATATTAATCCACTGAATACAATGATAATGATGGGTAGCTTACAAAACTTGGCCGACTCCTTTCCCTTGGAGGTGAAGTGTGATATGATGCTGTCCTTCCTGTGCTTGTACGTCCTGATCGCCTGCATGTTAGTCACTGAAAACAGTGAAAACATTCCATAATTTCCACCACGCCCAACAACCCAGATATAAATATTCATAACAGTGTAACTAATGAAGAGATTTAATGGTCAAATGATAACCATGGACAAACAATTATTGGATGTGGACTTAGGATGCAATATATTCTTATGTTAAATTAAGAAGGTAATCATCGAGGGCAGTCGTATTCCAATTCAAGCTTTATCTCAATTGTATGTTATATCTGCACCAAAACAAAAGCATAGCAAATAGATGAAGATTTTCTGTTATTGTTCTGAATGTCAAAAAATTTACAAACATATAATTAATACCCCTGTACCAATATTGAAATTTGTCTAAAATGACAACCAATAGTCGGAAATAATGGGTTTAAGCTATTTCAATCAATTTTTGATTATGCAATCAAATTAAAACTGTCTACTTTAATTAATGTACTAAAAAATTAAATGAAATGATATGATTTAGCTTTTTAGCAGAATACTAAAGGATTTATACTGTTCTCTCAACCATATTTTCATATTTATAGTGAATCAAGTCAAATGGCAGTAATGGATTCAAAGATATGGCAATTGATTATCGGCAACCTAAACTCGATCATTGTTACAACTCATGTTTGATAACATGCATGAGCAATGCCGGTCACCTACTGTCTTCAGCCTCGAGCATCCTCCACTCCTGGAAGAGAAGCTGTTTGGCCGTCATCACAAGCTCATCAAGTCTGTCCTGGGAGTGGAGCAGAGAACACTTCTGGAGTAACATCTGCTGCTCCTGGAGTGAGAGAGGGGGCAAATACAGTATTTCAGTCAACCTTGAGTTGTACCATTTTGATACCATTTTATGATGAAAACTCATGGTGAGGAATCACGTGACTTCAAAGGGGTTCTCAAGATGGGTCACCAGTCGTGTCACAACCGATGTAAACAAGCAAGTTAGTGACATTAAGTTCTAAATAACTAAAAAAAAAATTGGACAGAAAAGATATGATTTCCTTGCCTATAAAAGAATATGCCATTATCTGCTTCTACACTTGAAAAATATTTAAGATTTGCTTGTATTTAAATAATGCAATCCCTGGTCAAAATTTCAACTTGAAAGAATTTTGTAGAATGATGAAACGCTGAAATTTTGGCATAGTAGCCGTTGCCCAGAAGAAGCGGATGTTGCCAACAGGGAACTGAAGACAGGCACATTAATACAACTACGCAGTATTAAGAGACTAGCAGAGAATGTCAGTGGTATGTCAACTAGTGGAACCAGGTGCATGTGAAGCCGGTAAAACTAGTTGATGTTATTGTTTTCAGTGCTCTAATCCATCTGACTTTTTTGTGACTTGTATGCATAAATATAATAACAAACAGATTTTTGTTAATACTTGTTCCAATACTGTTCCTGTTTAAAACTATATGCTTGTTATGTATTGATAAGTTATTTATGTTTGTTATTCATGTCGGAAAATAGCTCATTAAGCTAATGTTCCCGGTTATCATATAAATGACTTCAAATAAAGATTCTTGTATCTTGTATCTTGAGAATGCCTCTCAAACAGCTCTTTATTTTAAATGTTCCTCCTTCAGCAGACAGAGAGGATCAAATGCAATTTTTTACTGAACCCATATATACAATACTTTTAGTGATGATTAAAGGTTTTCTGTTTGTTGGCTAAGGTATAGCAGAACACGTTTCTGATCTTTTGCAACAAACTTTTTTTTCACAAAAGAATATTAAAAAAACGATTTCCACAAGGCTTTTATTCATTACATTACAATGTGGGTGAAAGAGATGTTTTAAGAAGATATTAGAAAACTCGGGCAATGAATAATGAACAACTATAAACTCTACCTGTTTGGTTAATTTCCTCTCTTCAACTTCCTCTGTAACAGAAAATATAATATATGACCAGAGTAAGAAATTAATAGGTAAGCAAGTCATGGAAACAGAAAAGAATCCAATTACTTACTAGGTTAATGAAAGAATCTCTCCATTTATTTGTTTTTCAGAACAGAAAGTGTGAATTAAGTGTTCTGCACATGTTTCGATATACTTGTTTTTATATGTTATTTCCAAACAAAAATATTCTTTACCATGTTCTAATGTCTCCAAAGCTTCCTCATGTTTGCCAAGCTGTTGTTGTAGCGCTGATAGGGACATTCTGGCTCCAATATGGGAAGGGGCCAGTTTCACTACCATTTTGTAAGCTTGAACTGCCCCTTGGATGTCATTGAGAACCTTGAGACATTCCCCGTACCTCAGCCACACTGCAGCCTGTGCAAACAACACAATTGTTAATGTTTTTGTGAAATGGTGCTAGTTTAACTGTCTTGTAAGGTTGAACTGCCCCCTTGTTGTAATAAAAGATCTTGAGACATTCCCCGTACCTCAGCTACACTGCAGCCTATGGAAACAGCACAATTGTTAATGTTTTTGTGAAATGGTGCTAGTTTAACTGTCTTGTAAGGTTGAACTGCCCCCTTGTTGTAATAAAAGATCTTGAGACATTCCCCGTACCTCAGCTACACTGCAGCCTATGGAAACAGCACAATTGTTAATGTTTTTGTGAACGGGTGTTAGTTTAACTGACAGGGATGATAACAGAGCCAAGTTGCCAATCCTGAAAATGTCTGCGTGGGGTTCAGGGGGCCGCCGAAGGCCCCCGATGGGTCCAGGGCAAAGCCCTGGTGGGGGGACAAGGGGGGGCGAAGCCCCCCGAAGCTTTCCGTATTTTAGGGATTCTAATACCCTTTTTTGCCTTAGAATAGTGTTCAAGGAGTACACCTTTCGGTTTGGTAGATATAATTATGTACAACATGAGACATCCACAATCAAAACAATTATCAGGAATCTTAGCAGTGAAGTTTAACACCTTTGTCTTTAAACAAAGTTAAATTTACTTTATTTTACCTGAAGTCACAGGCATTAGACATGTACCTGACATTTTGGTTCAGTTGTCCACTTCCCATAAAACTCAACTGGCTATGATCAAATGCTTGTGTATGAACAGTCTACACTGTGGGATGTTTGATTTATAATAATGAACAACATATCGATTATGATGCTTGCAAATGTTTATTGTAAAAGTGTTAATTATTCAATTTTTATGTATCATAAAAAGAGTATTTATTCCATTTTCTGCACATTTGATGAGAATATAGTGTTATTAATTATTATATATATTATTCCAAGTAATATCCAAACGGGACTTAAATGCTTTGGCAGCGTAGCCGTTGTGGACATGGTGGACTTTGACGTATTCTGGTCCCTAAGCCAGATTATTTCCCCTCATGGTGTTACATGAGTCCAGTAGAATACAAACTAGATTATCCCACGGCAGTTCAAGTCTCTCAAACAGACTTTCAAATTCTATGAAAATTGATTCAGAATCAGCCCTAGTGATTTTTAAGGAGGCCAAATGTCTCAACACTATTTTTTTCTCTATAGCAGAAAAATAGCTGCAACAGTTTTCTCATTGTGTTTGTTGACTTGTCTTAGTTGAAACAAAACCGAGATCCATTAACTCCTCCACATGTCCATCATTGAAATGGCTAGCCACTCCGTAAGTCATCTAGTATGATGCTGTACACCTTTGAAGTTTTAATTCGCTGAGAGCTTTTGTATCTTTGGCAAGTGTCTTAAGTAAGACACACTACTGTGGTGCCAGGGAGCATGTTCAGCCATAAATCCAAGTATCATGGTCTCTGGATTAAATTGTCAGTCATTGACAGGAATAACTGGATGCACTGGCTGAGGTGTCTGTTCATCCCTGACTTTTGTAACCATCAACATAACTGGAAATACAAATTACAACTATAGAATTTAAATCTCACTCAAACTGGGTCCTCAAGAAGTTTTGTTGAACTGTCTCAAATAGAAAATAAAATGACTGCCTCTACGTAATATGTATTACTACTACAAAATATTTATTCATTTTTTTTGTTTAAATTTGAACCAAACCAATTTTCATTTGAACCTCCCATTATGGTCAACAGCCACTTCTTATTGAGAACAATGGTTCAAACATTATGAGAATAATAAAGAAACGGTTTACAGCGTAAACTTCAATCGGCCAAATAAAATTTGTAAAATAAAAATCGATTATTATGACACAATCCGAATCGGGATGTCCGAAATAATGCTACATGCGCAAAATTCATAATCAGTTTGATCACTTTCTATTAACTTAAATAGAAACGTTTCGGGAATTTCTCTTAAAAAAAATGGCAAATATACCCTTTAAATCGACGAATCGATGTTTTTAGAAGTTGGTGGTGGTCGTTTTTTTTCCAATTTTCCAATACCCGTTTATTCGTCTTCGTCGTCTGTCATATCCGGATACGACCATCCGGATAGGTAAGTGTTATATGGGAAACGAAATCGAATATTTTGGGGATTCGATCTTGGTTAACGTAAATCGTTCTGAAGGGCGGTGCAAAAGCACGGTTACCGGTACCCGGTATTTGCAATCACTTTCCGATAGGACTGCTATAGTTAATATTATAATAGTACGATGGCTGTTGTGGAGTTATAATTATTAAATATGCTCTTACTTTAAACTAAATGCCTTCATTTTATAACAAAGGTTATAGTTATCCAAATTGTATCCAATTATATATTTTGGCAGATAAGGCGATAAACCGAAACTGGATCCATTTTAGTCAATTGCACACTTCAATAAGGCTAAAGTTTTTATAAAAAAATAATAAACAAAAAATGAAAATGACTTTCAACTGACCCCCGTATAGTAAAAAAAACTATATGGGATTCAGTTTTGATAACTCAACAAAAATTATAAAGTTATATTACACTAGACAGTTGATTAAGGATTCAGTTATGGTTAAATGCAATTTATAGGTATACAATTACTATATGGGATCCAGTTTGGGCATCTCTACTGTAGGCTAGGCAATGAACGCACATTGAAATGAACAGTTGACGCAACTGACTGTAAGGGATTTAGTTTTGGTTAATTGCATTTTTGCAACATAAATGTATGGGTATTAATCTACTAGATGGATCCAGGCTTGATATCCTTAGGCAGTGAAAACATATTGAAATACACAGTTGACTTAACTGACTAAAAGGGATTCAGTTTTGGTTAATTGCATTGTATGTGTGTAGCATTACTTTATATGGGATCCAGTTTTGATATCTCTAAACCGTGAGCATTATAATGAAACGAACAGTTGACGGTAAGGGATCCCGTTTTGGTAAAAACACATTTTCCTCTGTATATGGGATCCAGTTTTGATAACAGAACAAACGCATATTCATTTTAAATTGGACAGTAGACTTAAAAGGATCATGTTTTGGTTAAATGCAATTGCATTTCATGAGTAAAGCATCAATGCTATATGGGATCCAGTTTTGATACCTCTAGGCATTGAATGCATATTGAAATGAACAGTTGACTTCCGACTGACTAAAGGGGATTCAGTTTCGGTTCATTAAATTTTGTAGATATATCATTATAGCTGTTCATTGTAACGTGCGTTCAATGCCTAGCCTACAGTAGAGATGCAGAAACTGGATCAAATATAGTAATTGTATACCCATAAATTGCAGTTAACCAAAACTGAATCCCATATAGTAATTGTATACCCATAAATTGCATTTAACCAAAACTGACTCCCTTATAGTAATTGTATACCCATAAATTGCAGTTAACCAGAACTGACTCCCTTATAGTAATTGTATACCCATAAATTGCATTTAACCAAAACTGACTCCCATATAGTAATTGTATACCCATAAATTGCAGTTAACCAAAACTGACTTCCATATAGTAATCGTATACATATAAATTACAGTTAACCAAAACTGACTCCCTTATAGTAATTGTATACCCATAATTTTTTTACATTTAACCAAAACTGACTCCCTATAGTAATTGTATACCTGTAAATTACATTTAACCAAAACTGACTCCCATATAGTAATTGTATACCCATAAATTGCATTTAACCAAAACTGACTCCCTTATAGTAATTGTATACCCATAAATTGCATTTAACCAAAACTGACTCCCATATAGTAATTGTATACCCATAAATTGCAGTTAACCAAAACTGACTTCCATATAGTAATCGTATACATATAAATTACAGTTAACCAAAACTGACTCCCTTATAGTAATTGTATACCCATAAATTGCAGTTCACCAAAACTGACTCCCTTATAGTAATCGTATACATATAAATTACAGTTAACCAAAACTGACTCCCTTATAGTAATTGTATACCCATAAATTGCATTTAACCAAAACTGACTCCCATATAGTAATTGTATACCCATAAATTGCATTTAACCAAAACTGACTCCCATATAGTAATTGTATACCCATAAATTGCATTTAACCAAAACTGACTCCCATATAGTAATTGTATACCCATAAATTGCATTTAACCAAAACTGACTCCCTTATAGTAATTGTATACCCATAAATTGCAGTTCACCAAAACTGACTCCCTTATAGTAATTGTATACCCATAAATTGCAGTTCACCAAAACTGACTCCCATATAGTAATTGTATACCCATAAATTGCAGTTCACCAAAACTGACTCCCTTATAGTAATTGTATACCCATAAATTGCATTTAACAAACACTGAATCCTTTTTATCAACTGTCTTATGTTATATGATTATATATTCGTTGAGTTACCAAAACTGGTTCCCATATAGTAAGGATTTTCTTTTTTACCAAAACTGACTCCCATATAGTCAACACTTTGTTTCAATATAGTAATCATATTAGTAATCACGGCCAAGATATATCAAAACTATCAAAACTGCTTCCCATATAGTTATCTTATACCCATAGACAGCTTTAAACCATTATGTAGCAAATAAGTCATTTTACGACATTATCCATTTTTGAATCCCCTCTATCATTGAATAATGAGAAAACGTCTCCCATATAACCTCCACCATCCGGATACTGTCTTCTAGTCCCATCGGTAATTTCCGTAATCACCGGATGCTATCTTAACCAATCATATAGCTCGATTGCCAAGACGTAAATAGGTTCGTTAATTTCCGACTTTACGCTTCCGGAAAACTCACCTTTCGTACCCATATTGTTCGAACTGAGCTCGATTCGCTCCCTGTACCCCTCCCCCCTAGAAAAAACTCAACGGATTTACATTAATCTCAAAATCGATCCGTGAGGCCTTAAATCCGGAATTCCGGATTAATCCGGAATTTTATCA
Organism: Mya arenaria; assembly: GCF_026914265.1. Taxonomy (NCBI): domain Eukaryota; kingdom Metazoa; phylum Mollusca; class Bivalvia; order Myida; family Myidae; genus Mya; species Mya arenaria. The sequence goes on from NC_069134.1 coordinate 67,907,344, forward strand.
TCCCTGAACTGTCTTGTAAGGTTGAACTGCCCCCTTGTTGTAATAAAAGATCTTGAGACATTCCCCGTACCTCAGTTACACTGCAGCCTATGGAAACAGCACAATTGTTAATGTTTTTGTGAACGGGTGTTAGTTTAACTGTCTTGTAAGGTTGAACTGCCCCCTTGTTGTAATAAAAGATCTTGAGACATTCCCCAAACCTCAGCCAAACAGTTGTGTGGACTACCACATTTTATATATTATTTACTTACAAGACAAGCCAGTTTTACAACTTTCAACATTTTAACTGCCCCCTGAATTTCAAAGAAACAAGGATTAAGCTGAGCATAAGAAATCATTGCAAGCCTTCATGTTCAATTGCAGCTTACTTAGTGTTGCAATATTAAAAGCATTGAGAAATGAACAGTATTTTGTAACTTCCACAATTGATTGCTGTAACTTTTTTCATTTTTGTAATAAGACTCAATATGCATCAATGTACCAGGTTGTAGTTTTTTGAGTGTGTAAGTTTCTTGAGAAGGGGCACGGCCTGCTTGTGGAAGCTGTTGTCTATGAAGGCCTCGGCAAGGTCAAGGTAAAGGTCACCATTTGACTCCACATCCTCCTCCAACAGGGGCTGTATTATGGCCTGAAAAAAGAAGACTTTTTTTGAGATGTGGCACACTGATGAAAGTTTTTACACTACCAAGGCTTAAACATTTGGACTTCTTCAAAAAACAAGACAAGCTAATATAACAGAATCTGATTGTGAATTCGGCCATAAGCCTTGTAAAAATGTTCTCAAAAAACTCTAAATTTGCATTAAGCTTATACATTGATGAATTCAACTAGGATATTGCACAGAGATTTAAGCAAGAAGCACCATGACTTTGTGATGTGTGCATTGATTATAAGTTGTGGTTTTATACCTTAACAAGTTTCTCGTGCTTTAAGTGGATGAGACAGATGGCCAGTTTTGCCCGCAGGTCAATGGGTAACATCTCCGGAACCTCTATACTGGAATGTAATATAACACAGTCTCTCAACAATGACACTTAGAACCAGGGGATCCAGAGTTGGTGGTGGCCTGGGCCCCTCTTTTTCAAGTGAACAGTTCATGTCAATATGATTAAAAAAATCATTAATTACACCAGAATGCACCATTTACTCAAAATCGCCGCCCAGCCCACCAGCCCCACAAAAAAAATCCTAAGGAGGGAGCACATGCACATCCCCCTGAAGTTGCCACCTTATATTGAATCCTGGAGCACACCCCTGGTAAGCATAGTTATATAAATACAATAGCATCAAGACGTCAATTTTGGAGAACATGTATATCAATCTTTTGTTATTTCATTGTTATAAAGATCACTAAAAAATAAGATTTTTGGACTTGGCATGTCTTTGTTTCCAATAAGTTTTGGGAGTGTTTTTTTAGTATTACTAAAGGCAATTGACTGTAAAGAATGTTTCCAAACTTTTTAAGTTGATCTGCTTTCTTGCTTTATTAAATAGAATCTAAACCATGAGGGAAATCAATAAAATGATGCTAAAATAGTTAACTACATCTTTTGTATAAGCTGTTATTAAATAATTAAGATATATTCCATGTTAATTCTGTGCCAGTAGAAACTAGAGCCATCACTGAAGGTGATTAATACCCCCGAATGCCGCCTCTCATTATGATTTATCATTGTATGAAGTTTTATGAAATTCCATCTAGTAGTTTTCAAGTTACTGTGCGGACAAAAGTTTGACCAAAAAAAAACACAGAAAAAGGCAATAACTCTGTAATTTGCTAAAATAGTGTAATGATTCATGTACACTGAACTCTTTCTCATTGTGCTGTACCATTGTATAAAGTTTTATTACATTCCATCAGGTAGTTTTCAAGTTATACTCCAGACAAGAAATAAGTAACAAAGGGCAATAACTCTGTAATTGGCTAAAATATAATTGCAGTTCCCGTACACTGCACTTCCTCTCATTATGATCTTTCACTGTTTGAAGTATTATTAAATTCCATCCAATAGTTTTCAAGTTATGCTCCGGACAAGAAAAAAGTAACGAAGGGCAGTAACTCTGTAATTGGCTGAAATAGAATTGCAGTTCCTGTACACTGCACTTCCTCTCATTATGATCTATCACTGTATGAAGTTTTATTAAATTCCATCCAATAGTTTTCAAGTTATGCTCCGGACAAGAAAAAGTAACAAAGGGCAATAACTCTGTAATGAGCTGAAATAGAATTGCGGTTCCTGTACACTGCACTTCCTCTCATTATGATCTATCACTGTATGAAGTTTTATTAGATTCCATCCAATAATTTTCAAGTTATGCTCCGGACAAGAAAAAGTAATCCAGGGCAGTCACTCTGTAATTGGCTGAAAAAGAATTGCAGTTCCTGAACACTGCACTTCCTCTCATTATGATCTATCACTGTATGAAGTTTTATTAAATTCCATCCGGTAGTTTTCAAGTTATGCTCCGGACAAGAAAAAGTAACAAAGGGCAGTAACTCTGTAATTAGCTGAAAAAGAATTGCAGTTCCTGAACACTGCACTTCCTCTCATTATGATCTTTCACTGTATGAAGTTTTATTAAATTCCACCCAATAGTTTTCAAGTTATGCTCCGGACAAGAAAAAGTAACAAAGGGGAGTAACTCTGTAATGAGCTGAAATAGAATTGCGGTTCCTGTACATTGCACTCCCTCTCATTATGATCTATCACTGTATGAAGTTTTATTAAATTCCATCCAATAGTTTTCAAGTTATGCTCCGGACAAGAAAAAGTAATCAAGGGCAGTCACTCTGTAATGAGCTGAAATAGAGTTATGGTTCTTGTGCACTGCACTTCCTCTCATTGTGCTTAACCATTGAATTAAGTTTTAATAAATTCCATCTAGTTGTTTGCAAGTTAATGTCTGGAAATAAAAATGACAGCAAAAAAACAACAAATAAATGGCAATAACTCAGTAATTAGCTAAAGTAGAGTTATGGTTCTTGAACACTGCACTTTCTCTCATTGTGCTTTACCATTGTATTAAGTTCCAATCAATACCATCCAGTACTTTTCAAGTATATATTATACTCCAGACAAAAAAAGTAACAAATAGCAATAACTCAGTAATAGGCAAAAATAGAGTTATGGTTATTGTACACTGCACTTCCTCTCATTATGCTCTACCATTGTATGGAGTTTAATCCAATTCCATCCAGTAGTTTTTAAGTTATACTCTGGACAAGGTAAATTGCAACGGACCGACCGACCACAGGGTGACTCCAATATACCCCCTTCAAACTTCATTTGTCGGGGTATAATAAAGTAGGGTGTAGCCATAACAATACAGTGTATGTTTCATGTGTTACAATATTTCATAGTTTAAAGTTTCTTAATGGCTATAAACATGTCGATAAACATTCCTCGCATCCACAGATTAGGTCAAACATAACCCTTTTCATAGACCTGATTAAAGTTGAAGTACTGAAGATATCAAACAATATATCTTATATTTAATTATACATATAACATTTACTTGTTAGATACACTGCATGATGACATCTATATTGATAAAATATGATCAAGGTAATAACCCCATCAATTGTGACTTTATCTTTTATCTATAAATTAGATAGCTTCAAATTAATAACTTCATTTCTTCCTGTTTCGAGGCACAGTCTCAACAACACCATTTAAAAATGGCTGAGAACTCTGTCTCTCTCTCAGGAAGTGACAAGGAGGAGTTTGTATGTACACTTTGTGCAGAAACAGACCTGAATAAGGTGAGCTGATTTTGATTTTTAGTTTAAAGCTGTACACTCACAGATTTACCTTTCTGTCAACTTTTTTTAATTTCTTGTCTGGGAATAAGCCAGTTTTTGTGTAAATGTCTGGAAACCAGTGATATAAGACTGCTGACAAAAGATCAGATCGCTGATTTTCATATTTTAGTTTTAAAGAGATGTTTTATGGCTAGAAGCATTACTAACGTTTTAAGAAAATGAGTTTTTCATCAGTTTTCCTATCCATTGAGAATTTTTAGCGAGTTACCTTATGTGACTGATTTGAAGGCATTGATGCCAAAATCAACTGATTCTGAGACCAAAATAAATAAATTCAAAACTGTCAATTAGTAAGATTGCAGCTTTTATAAAAATAATTTGGGGAATTGGTAAACATTATTTGAGAGGTCAGCACCAGAAATGTTGATGTGATAATATTTTCTATAAAGCAATGTCAGTATAAAATGTAACACCATTCTAGTCTTGCTTCAAATTATTTAGTAAGGTGTTGTTTTATAGTAAGGTTTAATTCTTAAATGATGAGCAAATAGCATAATATTAAGCTCTGAAAATATCATGTTAACCAGAACTAATAAATGACGAAGCCCTGGGTGTGAATTAAATAAAGGAGCCTCTGATCAAGGGTCTGATATGCTAACCACTGGGCCAACACCACTGCAGTTGCTGATAATTGGCATGTTCATTGTGCATTGTGTTGCATGATATATTCATGATCTGTTCATGGCTTCAAACCTTTTTATTCTAATGTATCCAAGGCTGAAAATGCATGAGTTTTATTTTTGCAATATGTTTGAAATCATCATGAGCATGACTGTTTCCCAGCTAGGTTTCTGCAGAACTGCACTGCCAGGACTGTCAACAGAGCCTCTGTGTGGCATGTCTCCAGCAGCACAACAAGTTTGCTGGGATGAGGAACCACCGCCTTGTCTCCCAGCAAGAGCATCGTTCCCTTACTGTTACCATGGAGACAGGGAGCCAAGAGGGGGAGATGTTCCGGTGTCCACAGCATGAGGAGAAACCCCTCAATATGTACTGTCAGGAATGTGACTTTGTCACATGCAGTGTGTGCGTGGCCACTAAACACAGGTGAGTCAACAGGAAAACTACCAATATGAGCACAGGTAGAGTTGCTATGAGTACACAGGTAGAGTAACCATGAGAACACAGGTAGAGTAGCCATGAGTACACAGGTAGAGTAGCCATGAGTACACAGGTAGAGTAGCCATGAGTACACAGGTAGAGTAGCCATGAGTACACAGGTAGAGTAGCCATGAGTACACAGGTAGAGTAGCCATGAGTACACAGGTAGAGTAGCCATGAGTACACAGGTAGAGTAGCCATGAGTACACAGACAGAGTAGCCATGAGTTCACAGGTAAAGTAGCCATGAGTACACAGGTAAAGTAGCCATGAATATGTGGTAGAGTAGCCATGAGTACACAGGTAGAGTAGCCATGAGTACACAGGTAGAGTAGCCATGAGTACACAGGTAGAGTAGCCATGAGTACACAGGTAGAGTTGCCATGAGTACACAGGTAGAGTAACCATGAGTACACAGGTAGAGTAGCCATGAGTACACAGGTAGAGTAGCCATGAGTACACAGGTAGAGTAGCCATGAGTACACAGGTAGAGTAGCCATGAGTACACAGGTAGAGACCATGAGTTAATGGAAAACTGACCTGTGTGTATTCAATAATATCACAGCAATGAGACATTAATGCAGGAATAAAATATTTACATTGATATTTTTCATTTGTTTATGACCATCTGAGCACTAGTATATTGTCTCTTTCCCCAGGGACTGCTCGGGGATTGAGTTCATTCCAAACATATCTAGAGATGTAAGGAACAGTCCGTTACACATCATGGTCAAAGAAGATTTCCACTTCTTGAAAGATCAGCTGGAACAGATAAAAACTGCAAGAGGTCAAAATTCAAAGGCCATTGAAGTTTCATGTGAAGGTATTGAAGAACAACTTCGCGGCCTGCGTGACAACTTTAACAAACACCTTGATGATCTGGAAATGGATGTTCATAAGGAATTAGAAGAACGCAGTAGCAAACTACACAAACGGTTTCAAACTGATATGGGTCGCATAGAAAAAATGATGTATGTTGTACAGGTTAAAATAAATGAACTTGAGAACAGAACTTTTTCTGATGCTGAAGCATTCATTAACACAAAAATGGCTGAAAAGAAGGCTAAAACATGTAAAGCTTTCATCCGAGATATAACAGCTGATCTTGGAAAAGAAAACCTGAAATTTGAACCCAATGAAGAACTCATTGAATTTCTCCACGGTGCAAGCAACCTAGGCGTCTTTGTTAACAACAATACCTTTCATGGCTCGCTTGTTGCAGCAGGCATAGTTGTTGCAAAAGTTGAATGCGCCGCGTACTTTTTCGTAGCTACTAAAGGTTCAAGGAAAACACTTGCTAAACTGAACAAATATCTGCAGGAATTGGAGAACATCAGTCTTCCTGACACACCAGCTGGGTTAGCTAAGGTCAATGATCAGGAACTAGCTCTGGGCTTTGAAACTGCAAAGAAGATAGAAATTTATCAATTCCAAAATGAATTGCAGATTTCACGAACAATCGACATCAGTTGCGAGTACATTGGAATGGCATGCTTCAAGGAGGAGATATACCTGACCGCAAAAGGGAAACTATTTGATGTCCCTGACCTTCACATATTTGAAATGAATGAAAAAAAGAACACTATCATAAAGGTTGAAAAAGACAGCATGAAACCGTTCTTCACTAGCCCCACTGACATTGCAGTTCACCCAGAACTAGAGTATATCTATATATGTGATGACAAAAGAGGTCTCGTCTGCCTAGAGAGAGATGGAACTCTTGTTTCTGTGGCAACCCACCCTGACCTCCGGCGACCTCGGGGAGTACATGTGACCTCTCAAGGTCAAGTTTTTGTGTGTGGAAACAGGTCCAACACAGTGTTCCAACTGGAGGCAGACAATGAGACACTAAAAGCGATCCTTAATGAGAAACATGGGATCAAGTCACCACAGGGACTATGTTTTCACACACAGAAGTCCAGGCTGTTCGTGATGTCTGGTACAGATACAGTCCAAGTCTTCAATATCAATTGATAATATACAGTTTGATAGGAAGTATGTTGCATGTATTCCAACTGTTTTGGCTGAATTTTTCTTATCTGATATTTAGTTTTTGATTGTTTTGAAAGTATTTGAATTTTTTTCTTTTATACTGTGTTTTTTTGTTACTAAAATGATAATAAAACTTAAGACATTGGGGTTTTTTTATGCTTGCCGAATGGCTTATGAAATTCACTGTGCCTCCAAATTATTTTTTGACCTGTCAAGGAGTCAAAAGAATTTATCTTTTATTACCGTATTTTGTTAAATCTGTTTTGCTGAAACCAAGAATCCTTTTATGGAGTCCAACATTGAATTTCACTTGCAGAAGATTGCAGGATATTAGAGGTAATTTAAGGATTTGTCAGGTGTTTTTTTTTTAACAAAATGTGATCTGTGGTTTGAATGTGAAAAGGCCTAAATATTTGGGTTGCTAATCCCAAACAAACAATTAAAATAATATTGACCTAAGTTGCTTTATGAATCCAGTCATATTTCTTAAAACAGAATTGATTATTTTATTTATAAAATGCGTCAGCCATGCCAGGATAATAAAATCATTATTATATCTGGCTACAATGAACTGATTAGATTTTCTGATGTTTAAAAAGTTTAAGACATACTTTAAAATTAACCCTTGAAATTATTTTTTACATAATCTGTGTTTTGTTTAAGATTATGTTTTCCTCTGTTTGATTTGCATGTGACATAATAAGGTATTATTACTACATCAATATATGACTTTATCAATGTATGTATATGATGATAAAGATTAAATAAAATGCAATCTGAACTCTGGTGGTTAGTTATAAAATATCACATGAAAATAACAGATAAAAATGTCACAATGCACCATCGTTGTAATATTGGTGTTGAAATAAACACACATACATTTTCTAAGGTAAAATATACAAAATAAAGTAGATAAAACCCATTCACAATCCAGTAGTTCTTCATCGGACAATACTTGTAACATTAAAGATACAATGGGTATCATACCAGAATTTTTCTAATAAATTACTGAAGTTTAAGATGACTTTGGGAACCACAGAAAATCAGAATATTGCTGGAAGCGATGGATTCTCCCCATACATCCATTTATTATGAAAAGGCAGAAATCGTATTACACTGTGTTTGTTGGTAGAAAATAATTTGTTATAGCATTATTATACACAAGATGGAAAAAAATCATAAAATTGAAAGATATGGGCAGGTTTGAGAATTAAATTTTTAGTAAATTTTAAGAAATGAAATAAAAAAAGTAGCATTTGAAATTCACAAATATCCAAGATACTCTGATTTTCAGAAACTATCAGATATGTGGAGTTTCAGGGAACAAATCTAAAAAATGCAGGGCAGAATTATGAATCTTGGGTAATGCACTTCCTCAAACTGCCAACTATCTACTATTCAAGTTTCATTTCAATCAAATTAGCATTTTGCAAGATATGGGCCGCACAATTAGTACCCGTTTTTTTAAAATATTAGGTAAAGGGAAAATGACTAAAAATCCTTCTGGGCAGGTTTATGGTTCTTGTGCACAGCATGCTCTCTTATTGCCATCTGTCTATACTTGAAGTTTCATGTCAATCCCTTTAATATGTTTCAAGATATAGCCGGGACAAGCACCAATCCTTAAAAAAATGGTTTTATTTCAATCCCATCGGTAAGTTTTGAAGTTATTTTCCAGACAATGGTGTGCAAGCACAATTTATGAAAAAAAGAGTTAAGGGGAGATTCATGGGTACTGCGCTTCCTCTCATTGTCATCTATCTTTATATCAATCCTATCAGTTGTTAAGAAGTTATGGCCAGGAGAAACACCAATTATGAAAAAGTGGTTAAGAGAAGATAACTTCATAAATATGCATGATAGGAGTTAGGTTCTTGCGCACTGCACTTCCTCTCATTGCCATCTATCTATATACCAAGTTTTCAACCCCATCAATAGTTAATCTCCGCACACGTGTGTGACGGACAGTGTAGTGGTCTCTAATATGCACTGCAGGATCTTATTAGCTCTGCCTAACGGCTAGAAGTCAGCGAATTGCATACGCGGCCCAGGAAACCATATATATGGTTTCCATCAACCCATATATCCGCATAATCCCATATGGGGTCACCTACTCACCCCATAACTTATAATACATGCATCATATGTCAATTAGGGGCATATCGTCACGGGTACTATTAACATTCCCTGTAATTTTATAATAACTCGATTTTAGACAAGTGACATCAAACAAAATTAAATTATTTTTTTAGTAAATTTAAATGACCATGCCAATTAAGGATTTAAGGAATCGGTCTTCACTCGAAATCTGCTGTGCAATATATTTCAAATCGCTGTGATGATATGAATGACATGTGGTAGCTACAAGAACAGACTGTTAAGTATAATTTTCCGTGTTCGATATAATATTAATGTTTTGAAATGTAACTGTATGTTATAGCATTTTAGGATACATATTTCCTGACTTGATGTACAAATTATGAGTCAAAATCCATGTTTGTTTAGTTTTATTATTTTACTTGTTCTTGAGTTGGTATGGTTTTTCCAAAATTATTAAATAAAGGTCAACTGCAAATGGAGACTTATGGAACGCCCTCCGTTGGCGCATAATTGTCATTAAAACGGGAATTTACGATCTTTGCCAATCTAATTTCACATTGTTTACAAATATGAATGCATTGAAACTGAAATTATTCTATTTTGTGTCAAGCTTGTTCAACTGTTCTGCCTTTTTGTTTGGATTTTGGGTGTGACAAAGAAGGGTAAAAATGCCCTTGCTATTACCATAGCGAATAATAATAGATTACTACAACTTCTAAAACATTCATTTTGGTAAGTGAATATTAGGTCAAAAGAATGACCAAATATTTGAATATCAATTTTGCCATTAGTTTGCATTCCTAGAAAAAAGCAAACATGTAGAAACTGTGGAGGCATATACCTACATGAAAACGCATGTCCAGCACCATGCAACAATTGCCACCAAAAAACAACATTAATTTTGTTTAATGGTATGCAGAAAGTCTGAGAGTTTGATTCAGAGTAAGTAAGAAAATAACAATATAATTATAAGCTCCAGGAAATTACCTAAAATCAAAGTCAAAGTTAATGGAATTGATGCAGTTGTGCTGGTGGACACAGGTTCCAGCCTGAATGTGCTCGATAAACAGATAATAATTGTGAAAAAATCAGGCACCTATGCCTAAAATGAAACATTAAAGCATATGCATCTGGTAAAACTAGAGCTGTCACAGGAGTGACGAATACCCCCAAATGCCGCCTGGAAACAGGAATGGCAAACCATTCCTTTGAAAAGAGGCCATAACTCCAAGGTTACTGCACACTGCATCTTCTTTTATCATGCATGTATTGTTTTATTTAAATCTGTTGGGTAATTTAGAAGTTACACTGCTGACAAGAAAAACTAGCCTTTCATGAGTTATCGTCCGGAAACCGTTTTTCTATTTTTAGTAACAGTGACCTTGACCTTGGCCCCACCAGCCCCAATATCGAAGTTGACCTGTATCTTCTGATATTACACCTGTGTACCAAAAATTGTTCAAATCTGTCTAGCCTTTCATGAGTTATCATCCGTAAACCGTTTTTCTATTTTTAGTAACAGTGACCTTGACCTTGGCCCCACCAGCCCCATATCGAACTTGACCTGTATCTTCTGATGTTACACCTGTGTACCAAAAATTGTTCAAATCTGTCAAGCCTTTCATGATTTATCGTCTGGAAACCGTTTTTCTATTTTTAGTAACAGTGACCTTGACTTTGGCCCCACCAGCCCCAATATCGAACTTGACCTGTATCTTCTGATGTTACACCTGTGTACCAAAAATTGTTCAAATCTGTCTAGCCTTTCATGAGTTATCGTCCGGAAACCGTTTTTCTATTTTTAGTAACAGTGACCTTGACCTTGGCCCAACCAGCCCCAATATCAAACTTGACCTGTATCTTCTGATGTTACACCTGTGTACCAAAAATTGTTCAAATCTGTCAAGCCTTTCATGATTTATCGTCCGGAAACCGTTTTTCTATTATTAGTAACAGTGACCTTGACCTTGGCCCCACCAGCCCCAATATCAAACTTGACCTATATCTTCTGATGTTACACCTGTGTACCAAACTGTATCTTCTGATGTTACACCTGTGTACCAAAAAGTGTTCAAATCTGTCTAGCCTTTCATGAGTTATCGTCCGGAAACTGTTTTTCTATTTTTAGTAACAGTGACCTTGACCTTGGCCCCACCAGCCCCAATATCGAACTTGACCTGTATCTTCTGATGTTACACCTGTGTAGCAAAAATTGTTCAAATCTGTCAAGCCTTTCATGAGTTATCGTCTGGAAACCGTTTTTTCTATTTTTAGTAACAGTGACCTTGACCTTGACCTAGCCTTTCATGAGTTATCGTCCGGAAACCATGAAAACCGACAGACCGACAGACAGACCGACCGACCGCCCGACCGACCGACTGACAAGCTGACTCCTATATACCCCCTCAAACTTCATTTGTGGGAGTATAAGAACACTTGTCTCATCAAAGGAAAGTATTCATTCTCTGTAGAACCCAATTCAAACTACACAACAGTGGATTTCTTCATTATTCGTGGAGAACCCCCAAAAATATGGTCAATAAAACTGCTGTTATATTGGGAAAAACATCAGTAATAAGTTGCTATATGAATCCGGTCATATTTATTAAAACTTAATTGATTATTCTTTTTATAAAATGCGTCAGCCATGCCAAGATAATAAAATCATTATTATATCTGGCTACAATGAACTCTGAAGAGATTTGCTGACGTTTAAAAAGTTTAAGACATAGATTAAAATTAACCCTTGAAATTATTTTTTACATAATCTGTGTTTTTTACTCTGTTATATATGTATGTGAAATAATAAGGTATTATTGGTACAGCAATATGTGACTTTATCAATGTATATAACTATATATGTAACGATAAATATTAAATAAAATGCAATTTGAACTGGTGGTTAGTTATCAAATATCACATGACGATAACTGATAAAAATTTCACAATGCCCCATCGTTGTAATACTGGTGTTGAAATAAAAACATGTAAATCTTTTAAGGTAAAATATATAAAATAAAGTAAATAAAGTCCAATCTGAACTCAGTAGTTCTTTATCAGACAACAACCTTCATACAAGGGGTATCATACCAGAATATTTTTAATGAGTTTTAGCTGTCTTTTGGGAAGCACAGAAAACAAGAATATCGCTGGAAGTGATGGATGCTCCCCATACGCACATTTTCTATGAAAAGGCAGAAATTGCAATTCAAAGTGCTGGTAGAAGGTAAATTTTAAGAAATGAAAAAAGCAGTAAAATCACAAATATCCAAGAAATATCCTGGACAACCTCTGATTTTCAGAAACTATCGGATAAGATGAGTTTATAGGGAGATAAGTTAAAAAATGGCGGGGGGAATAATGGTTCCTAGGTAATGTACTTCCTATTATTACTACATCATATTCCTACCTTTCCAGTTTAATTTCAATCCATATATCATTGTCCAAGATATGGCCTGGAAAAGTATCAATTTTAAACAATATCAGGTAAATGGGAGATAACTAAAAAAATCAGCAGGGCGGATTATGGTTTGTGTGCATTGCCCTTGTCATATATATTCTTTAGTATTTTCCAAGACGTGGCCTGGACAAGCACAAATCATTTTAAAAAAAATAAGAGGAGATGATTGTTTTATTTCAATGCCATCAGTAGTTTTGAAGTTATTCTCCGGACAAGGATGAGCAAGCACCAATTATGAAAAAATGGTTAAGGGGAGATAACCTAATAAATATGCATGATAGGATTATAATTCTTGTGCACTGCACTTCCTCTCATTGCCATTTATCTTTACACCTAGTTTTTTTCAATCCTTTCACAGACGGAAGAACAAATAAACAGAAGGAAAAAGCGGCAACTACATGCTCTTCCTTTTGGGGAGAATAATAACCATTTACCAACCAAAGCTTGAACCCTAAATATGTGACCCTAACAGGTGGACCTTGGTTAATTTTAACTGATAACCTCTTAGCATTGTTTAATCCAGACCTTGACTTTAAGCACTCATTAACCCTTGACCTAAAGATATAAGTAAACCCTGACATTGACCATAAAAGTATATTAAGTTAATCCTAACTTTGAACCCTAAGCCCACGTTATTCTAGACACGGCATACTAAGCATATGTTAATCTTAGTCTTGACCCCTAACCATCTGTTAACCCTTTTGCTGACCCTAAGCATTGGCCAAACTTAACCTTGACCCCTACTGACCTTTGTGGGACCATCTCCTCAACATGTGATAGATCCCTATCTTGGCTAGCAGACCAGACTAAGGTTCCTGCGTACTGGAATACGACCCCACAGTGCTTCACCAGAACCTGTGGACAAACGTAATACCACAATGTCTAACCATGTTGGGTAAAAAACAAGTAGAAGCAATGTAAATATCTCATTTTGAATTTTAGAATTTTGATAATTCTACATTATATTTTCACCGCACATTGACAATATACCATATTTCCCCGACTATAAGGCGATCCGCTTATAAGATGACCCCCTAACTTTGCCCATGAAATCTGGTGTTTTTGTCTAGACTCATTTATAAGATGGGGTAGATTTTTAAAGCAAATCCAGCACTTGAATTTCCCCAAGTCTGTGATAATGTCCAAGATAAACAGTCAATTATCAACTAAATTTGTTAATTTGCTAGGAAGAAAATCGCCGATTTAATGTCAACTGTGAACTCTAATGTGGAGGTAGGTTAATACGGTAATAGAATAACGTCATGTGGTTAAGGATATTTTTTTCGTACAGCCAAAGTTTCACTCATATTTGTAGTAAACTCAAATATATTGGCCATGATTTGAAGGTTCTCAGACGAGGATTGTTGATTATTATTTTTCCGATCGTATGGTATGTTCTAACCAGCCTAGCCGCAATCTTGGGAGTAAATGGGGTTATACAGTAAAGGCCGACCTAATTAAATACAAACCACTGCCATGCACCTTTGATGTTTACACAGCTCGTGCTGTGATGTCACAAATTGTAACGTTAGATCTGCAGCCGACAAACACGACACATTCCATTACATGTGTTAATAAGTTAAATTTTTGCAGGTGTTTGTTTGAATTGCAGTTGATGGGACTTAAATTAGGAGAAATAAATAACCATTGATGATTGCAGATAAATTAATGTATACTAAACAATCAATGAAATGTGTATTGAAGCATGCCAGTAAGTTTGCATGATATAAACATAGCCTACTCGTAAGGAAAAAGTAAGTTTTATTTCCGACATGGAAACATAACACAATGATATTTTTTCAAAATATATTAATTATAAAGGCAGTAAAATGTGTCTCCTGTGATAAACAATGTGTTTGGACCGATAACAAGCGTTTGCCAGTTAGAAGATATTGAGTGTTAATCGTAGCGAAACAAAGCAGACGGTCGTCTTAATCCGATGGGTGTGATCTTGTCACTTTTATTGGGGTGTCACCAGCAGACAATAAATCAGTCAGTCGAATACCGTATGTTGAATATTACTGATTCTGAGTCTATTCTTTCCTAATTTCTAATAGACTCGCCTATGAACTTTTGAGGTTCAAAATCGGGACCCAATTTCCCCATCTTATAGTCGAGGAAATATGGTAAAACACCTTTTTTCAACAAATCAAATTTTCAGACATTTTCCAGTCCTGTTTTCTGTAGCTGCAAAGTCATGAAATCACAAACAGTGGAAAATATTCTCAGCCGGAGGAGCCACCTTCCAGGACCCACACCTTCTGTCAACCCAATCTTCAATACCTTCCCAACACAAATATGGGCTTGACATGTATGCTAGTGGGTGTGTAGTATGCCAATGGGTGTGTATTTGAGGACAATACTTACAGCCAGGCTTTCCACATACATTTTCTCTTGTAACTGTATCTCCACCAAATAATTCACATCTGTAATACAAATACATATACATTGCATAAAAAGTATACGACTGTGCTTGAATGGCAAAAAATAACATGTAAGCAGATGAAGATATATACATGTATAACAAACATACTATGCTAATAAGGACATATGATACAGTATGACACTGATAGGAAAATATTAGATGAAGCATTGTTTAATGAAAGGCAGAAAACATTATTTAAGGCAGTGAACATGACAGTTTGCATCTATTGCCTATCCATCTCCATGAGTAATTACAATGCAAGTTCCCCAGACCCACCTTCTGATGTGATTCGCTGAGGGTGGGTGGAGAAAGCTGTGCTCATCACCTCAATTGCCTTGCTATTCTCTCCTGTCTCATGGAAGTTCTGAAACATTGACATATATCAAACATATTGCTTTGCACATAATGTCATCAGAGGGATCCTACCTTGACCTTGAATGGAAAACCCCCCTTTATAGATAAGTTTCGAGCTTAAATACCCTATAATTATAATTCATTAACAAACCTCTTTCCTTGCCTAATACATCATTATTACTAAAACCAAATATCAGAGCACAAAAGGGCAACTAAGTGTGAACTGTTTAGTAGACTCCCTGCATCTAACTCAATTTTGTTCTGATAACAAACTCATATATTAGAGATGCCAAAAAATGTAAGTTTGTTTCACCTGTACATTGCATTTAGTATGATCGTATTTGTTAGATTTGTACGTTTAGCAAAATGTTAACAGTTTGCACTGACATCTAACAGTGAGTCAACCTGTCTGTGTAAGTCAATTTGGCATTTGAAAGAAAAAAACTTGCCTTACAATCCCCAGATACTGCTGGGTTCCTACCTTGGAGATGGCCCAGGCAAATCTGAAGTACTTCTCCCCCTCATCTGGTTTCAGAAGGGGCAGCAGTGACTGGTACCCCTCCAGAGCCTTCTTCCTGTCCCCTGTCTGCTCATACAGCTTACCTCGCTCATAAATACACTCCCTCTTGTTTTTCCCATTTGCCTTTATAGCTGAAATATATACAAAATGATTTAAAAATACCGTAAATGACTGGGTATTAGACGCACTTTTTTCCCTCAGTTTTTGATACAAAAAAAATGCCTGCGTATAATACCCAGTAACAATTTTTTGAACTTTTTTTCTGATGTCAATTTCAAGCCGAGAGTTTGTTTAGATTTATGTAGAAAGGGATGTTACTCGCGTCATATTGATCGAGTATATACGGGTTAAAACGGCAGTTGAAGATCGGGATACGGTATATCGTAAGACGTTTATAATTTCAACAAAAATATTTTATATTTGGACACCCATAATTATTTCCCAAAATAATTTATTTTGCGTACCTAATTTTCGGACACCCAAAGGACATCAATCATAACTTTCATAGTTACCAAGTTTCACAGACGAAGAATATTGATTTTTATCTTTACACTGCCTGGCTAGATTACCTAACCGTATACACCACTGTGACAATTTAATTAGTTACTACCCATCCTAAACCATTTATTGCCTGTTGAAAAAGAAGTGTGATATATTTATTTGAGGATTAAACAAACAACAAGGGCAATCAAGGGATTAAGAAAACATCGACATGGCATGTTTGTAAAACGATCAGCCAATAAGCTTTCAAACTTGTACCACACTTATAGACTGTATGAAGCAATAATCGTACAGTTATACATTAATCCTGCATAGCAATGTCCATGCTCTCCACGAGATCCTCGTGGGCATAACTGTAAGTTATGTGACGTCACACAGAGTGACTCTTTGATCTGAAGCCGATAGAATGTGTTTATTCAGTTCAGTGCATGTATAAAATGGTGTTTTAATTAACTTCATGAAGGATTTACACTTATAGGCGTAATAAATAAGTTTATGACCATTGATTACTACGGATAAATTAATAAGTGGTAAAAAGCAAACATGAAGAAAAAAGGCAGGTTAAACAAACATGTAAATAAAATGTAAAAATGATAATTTTCTATGTATTCGGAGAGCGAAAAAAATAATTAATTTATGGTGTCCGAACTCTTGTGAATTATGGTATTCAATATTATTTTGAATAATAAATTGAATTAAACAATTATCAAACTTACATATAAAAAAGCAAAGTTGGGCACTGTCAAAATATTTTTTGCTTAACATAACTTTTCATTCTCGACAGTATGGTTTTAAAGATAACCATCGCCATTTTCACGAAAAAAAAATTTTTTGTCACTGTCAACAAACATGGTGGCTGAAAATGCCGGACGATTTTGACATTTTTCCTATGCGTCTTTTAACCAAAAACATAGATTAAAAGTTTTTTTTCTCGGATTTTTCACAGATTTTTTTCCCTGCGTCTAATACCCCCTATCGTCTTATACCCAGTCATTTACGGTATATTCCTTTTGGTCCTAACAAAAATATTATTTAAAAATTTATAAACTTTCAAAAATCTGTTCTTTAATTTCAATTGGTTAACGATAAACACACCCAAATCATTCGAACTGTTAAAGAGTATGTACATAAATATCAATGATAAAAGGATGAAACGGCATAAAAGGGCATAAAATTGGGCAATTTACACAATCCGAAGTACTATTATGGAAGGTTATTTTGCTGAAGAATTCTAACCCATAGAGTAACACTTGATGGCCTGCTGTATGTCCTCCAGTTCCAAGCAGATGTCCACCAGCCTGACCCACTCTTCACTGTGCCCTGGGTCAATGTAGGCCGCCATCAGGTAAAACTGAAAGTGATAATAATGGTACATGGCACTGACTTGGGTCACTTTGGTCAATTCATCATATTTTAGTCTAACAATTTTTTTAATTTTTTTTATATCAAATACATAACAGCTTAAGTTACTCATGACCGGGGAAAATGCAATGCTGGTTTGGATTTATTTTCTTTTTACAAAATTAAAAAATTGCACAATAATGTTCAGTGACTATTTTGAGATCTAATCTGCACACTGTATAAGAGAGACAAACATGGATCGGTGAGGTATAAACTTTACAACATGCTTTGAACCATCATTTTTTTTACCTGGAGTGATTTCTGTGTGTCACCCAGGTCATCATATATCATACCCAGAGTCTGGAACGGCTTGTTAGCATTGGGGGCTGTAAACAAAACATAAATGACTTTGTTTTAGATATGAATATGAATAATAAATAAACCATTTTTTTTGTTTTAGAAAGAAAGTTAAAAATATTTGGTCACATAAATTTCTTAAAAGATATTAAAACATGATATTTTTCAACTTCTGTCAATGTTAATAACTATTAAACACGTCAAAACATTTTTTGCTTGAACACACATTTTGTCTGAAAGTGGTTATTTCAAGTTTTGTCTAAATGTTTATTGATTGGTCAATACGTATCCAATTAATCGTTTTAACCAATCAAAGGCTTTAAATGTGTATACAAACCTGTATACATGTTAGCCTGTGGACAATTTTCTTACAGTTGGCTGCTGTTGTTCAAAAGTGTAACATAGTTTGGCACCATGATAATAAATGATTTTTAACAGTTCTTCTTAATTCACAGGTAATAAAGGACTAAATCCCACTAAATCCCATCAGAAAACAAAATTTGAATTACTTTTGCAATATGTTCAAGTTATTATCTGCTTCTCTCTATTAAGAAGGACCCTGTGTTGAGGCCCCAACATTCACTTCCCCTTAGCTACATGAACAGACACCAGTACTGGTTTCTACCAAGGAAGTGAACTGCATTCACAAGAGCTATTAAACATTTTACTGTCTGGTAGCTGTCTCAATTTGCAAGGGTGAACAGTATGAATCTACTTATTCCTCACCTTTCCTTACAATCTCGAGGCACTGCTTGATGGCCTCATCATGTTTCCCGCGGGCAAACAGCATATTCACTTCACCCATGTCCGCCTCCAGATCTTTTGGGAGATCACACTGACGCCTGGGACGCTTACGTACCTGATTTAGACAAAATCATTCTAAAATATTCTTTATTAAGAAATATTACACCAATAAACTTTCAAAATATTTTCTAAAGAAAATAATATTACAGAAAAAATACACCACAAGCTCCTTGGGGAGTCACACTGTTTCTTTTTATTTTACAGTGTTTGAATTTAAAAAAAAAACCTAATAGCATGGATATTTTATGTTTCAAAAAAGCATAAATCAAAATCAACATATGATAATAACTTTAAATGTCACGTCATAAAGACAGTTACAGTAAATTACCAACCTTTTTCCTTGGCGGTTCTTCTCCAATCTCTGAAGAAAAAGTGAAATGAACATTATATTCGCCATGATATAACTGTTAAACTTTACACAATAAGATTATAATCATTCACTTGCACTTAAATTTACTAAAGTTTGTTCCCTAAACCTAAAAACAAAATTACACTCATCCTGAAAAACCTAATAATATCCATCCAATATCTTATTGGCAAATACATAAAATACATTGTCATAAATATTGAACAGACAAGCATAGTAGTGAAATTTAAAATAAATCAACATATAATTGTAGCATTACATTATGGAGAAAAGTATGCAAACTTTATTGGTTAAAAGTCAACCAGTTGATAAGATCATAATGAAAACTTAACAAACCACTATTAAGATAATTTTATCAACATGATGGAGTATCAATCCAGCTACAAACCATACCATCAAACCTTGAAATCTCTTTTTTTTTAACAAAATCACTTACTTTTCCTGGGAGTGGGGACTTTAGCTGCCGCCTCCTCCATCACATCTGGTGACTCCTCCGGCTCCTCACAGACCACTTCAACATGGATTTCCCTCTCAACCTCGTCGCTGGCTTGCTCCATGGCCTCACTGAACTCCACAAACGAGATCTTCCCTGAAATCATATGCAGAACAATGTAGAATACTGACAATTTGTCAAATAGCATAAATTTGCTTTGATATTGATATAAATATATAAAACATCTGGGAAAATAAACTTAAAAAGTAGGGTGCTTACCCATGAAGAGTAAAAGACATCAAAATGTTTTCTGATAAATGAAATGAATGGCAATGAAAAACATGTTAAACTATGTAAGTTATAAATGTATAGGAAATGTAAGATATTAATCGACTGTTCTGCAGAATGGCAAGTGTTGAACATTCATGAATTCAAACCACCAAAAAGTAACTGATTCACTCTTAGGTTGTTGCATTAATCTTCAAGTTAAGTAGATATCTATTTACTGTAATTTTACAAACAGTCAACAATTACTAAGCTATATAATATATCTTCTAACATTCAGGACTAGAGATGAACAAATTCACAGGACAGCCGTTAACTGTTTCAATGATTATTTTTGGCCTTTAAATTCTTTAGCTGTTTAAGCGCTTCCCAATGCCAAATAGAATATATTTTTCCAATTTTAAATGCATAGAGATTGGTCAAATTTTGCAAAAGATTGACACAAAGTAATAGACTTTTATCTTGATATGTATATTTCAATCATATGAAATACCTTATAAAAAGAATTATGTACTAATCATCTAATTTTTTCAGCCCAAATTGACCGTTTATGTCCAAATTCACAGACCATGGTCATCTTGGCAATATAGCCAAAGGCAAAGCCCTCATGTATTTATAAAATAAAAAATAAACCTGCAAGGTACTGTAAGGTTAACTCTGTATCAACTGGAAGTCCTAAAACTTTTGAAGTAGACTCCATAGATGTTGATGGCTTCACAGCATTATCATTTGGCTCCTTCTTTTTTGTCTTTGCATCTCTTGTCACTCCAAAACTCTCCGCTGTAACATCAGTCACCATCAGAGATTCATCAACTATTCCTTCAGGTATATCATTGTCATCATCGCCGTCATCTTCAAAACCATTATCATTATCTCCATCATCATCGTCATCATCATCATCGTCATCATCATCATCATCATCATCATCAGACATGTGAACCAAACCTCTAAGCTGAAAATGAAATTAAGAAACACATGTCAAAACTACTTGTCAACTCGTCATTATCATTTATGCTTTGTCCCATAGAACCTTAAATACAGAAAAAATTACTTAAACTGGACCAAACATGTAGCATTGAGGAAAATTTACATTGGCCTCATCATTTGTATAGATTCAGGAAAATTTACATTGGCCTCATCATTTGTATAGATTCAGGAAAATTTACATTGGCCTCATCATTTGTATAGATTCATATTGTATAACACGCAAGGAGTTAGTTACTTTAGCGCTTAGTCTAAAATAATAGACATGTTATACAGGATTCTTCCAATCCCTAACGTCTAAACGGGTTTGTGCAAAAACTGGGTGGGTTTGAAAAATATTGAAATTGTATTAAGTGAAGTATTTTATGTTTGAAATGGATAATAAAGGTTTATTTTCATATTTTTCCATGTAAGTACAAAGCTATTTTACAGAAAACAAGCATTAAACAATTGATCTACCTTTCCAATACAACGAAACTTGACTGACACAGACAACAATTATGCCAAGTGGAACAACTCGACCCAATCGTAATAACTCGGCCACCTCCGACAGGCTTCGTGATAGACCTCATAAATACAATCGTTACAACTCGGCCATGACCGAAGAGCTCTGATAGTTGTAAAACTGTGAACTGCAGCCTTGCGTTATGTTTTGAGAGAATGAAATAAAGAAAACCCCATCAAACTCATAATTATTCATTGGATATTTATTTTTTGTGTACGGAACTAATATAAAATAACATTATCTAGTAATATTTCTTGTTTTTATGATATTTTATGGACGCAATATGCTTTAACCCGGAATCCCGATCGAAACAACTACCCACTTTTGGTACAAAACAATTTGTACGTGAAGGATTTGCCATATCAAAAATCGTAAAAAACACAATCTGAGTCAATTTTATTTGGGTCTAAACATAAAATAAGGTCAAACTCAACACTTGATATTACATGTAATGGTACCACTATTGAACCAACTTCTGCTGTTAAATATCTTGGCGCAACTATTGATCAGACTCTATCTTTTGATTCTATGGCTCGTTCTATATTAAAAAAGGCTAATGCAAGATTGAAATATCTATATCGAAAGAAAGGTTACCTTACACACCAAGAAACTCCTTGTCATGGCCTTAATCCAATGCCATTTTGATTATGCCTGTTCTATGTGATAACATGGTCATGTCTTTAGAATAAAAAACAGCATAGCCCCGGACTACATGGGAGACAATTTTATCTCCCAAGATACTGTGCACACACATAGGACAAGGTTTTGTCAGAAAGAGGCTTATGCTGTCCAGAGGTCAAAGGTTTTGGGTTAAAGTCCTTTTTCTTTTCTGGTATTTCCTTATGGAACAATTTGTCATCTTGTATCGCACAGACGAAGAAAATACCTGTTTTTAAATTGCTAGTAAAGAATCTTTTTTTAGATAATTTGGCATAATTAGTTATGCTTTAAAGTTTTTGTTTTTGTTTTTTTTCATTTATTTATTCAAAGATTTTCAGTATAGGAACTATTTTAAACTTAACCTTGCATTTTATAAGTACTACATACTGTCATATTCATACATACTGTCATATTCATACTATATTGTGATAATTATATTTAACTTTCTCAACTTATAACTTTAGGTAACTAAATTATGTAAAGTGACTGTGATACAACTACGGCAATATTTATTTTAATGCATAAAGACTTACTTTTAATATATTTGTGCAATTTCGATTACCCCTATATTATTACTTAAAAATGCAATGCCTCCCTATGCCAAGCCATCAAAACAAAGGACCACAATAGAAATAAGAGTTTTCTCTTTTTTTTGTCATTTGTGTCATCCTTGGTTCGGTGTGCCTGTCATGGCTATTGAAAATATCATGTATGTATAATGTTATTTACTATACATGTTGTTTATTTTAAATATCCATGCATGTGCATTCCTTACTGAAATAAATCCATGCATGTGCATTCCTTACTGAAATAAATCTGTCTATATCTATCTACAATCAAATATCCGAAATGTATCCTCATCCGAAATTTTAACAGTGCAAAATTCGTAACACTAATTCGCGACCTTACTCTTTCATTCATTTCCTCCCAAGTTTTCAGTTGTTCGTCGGTAAGATCTTTACCGACGTTTGAAAATGGATTAGCCATGGCTAGTTAACATGAAATAAACGATAAACCTTTAGCATATAAGTAATAAATGCAGATTATTGTTTTTTAGCATCAAGCCGAACAAATCTCCGATTGAAGAGTAGCATCCATCGGGAGCCAGACAAATCGGCCCCTTACCAAATCGGCCCCTAAGACGTTTCGGCCCTGCCACTTCGTCCCCTTAATTAAAATGACTCGAGACGTTTCGGCCCCTTAGTGATTTTCAACAGAGACATTTCGGCCCCTTAATTTTATATTATTTTTATCTTGAGTATAAAAAAACAACATTGCAGGTCGTATTATAAATGTAAATGAGATCTGTAAATAAGTTGTAAATAACATCTTTAAATTTACAAATAGACAAATATGCATGAAAAACATTGATATGACTGATATAAAAAATATAATTAAAATCTAAATAACTATTAATCCTGATTTTTAATATAAAATGTTAGAAAATCTAAGAAAGTTTATTTGTTATAACTGTTAATTATTAATTGATCATTAAAGACTTCAAAGAAAATGTGTCTTTGAACCATGCGTTCTTTACAAGGCAAACGTTAAGTGTTGTGGGTGTGAAAAAGACATTCAAAGACGTGTGAATGAATAATTGTCTTTAATTTTTTAATGTTATTTACAGTTGATTAAAGAAGATTTGAGTCTACGGGATGGGGACGATTTGGTAAGGGGCCGAAAAGGTAACCGTTTGAGCTCGGTGCCGATTTCGTAAGGGGCCGATTTGTCTGGTAGCCCATCCATCATGGCGGCGCCTACAAAATAAAATTTTGTCAACTTTGCTTCAAAACAGAGAAAAGCTATGGTATGAGTAAGATTGTTAACTGTTCAGTTTATTTTTGAAGCATGTAAGGTTTGTTCCTGAATTTTGTGTGATGTTTATTTTGTTTCATGTTTTAATTAAGCAATCCTGTCAATCAGTTTATCAGCTGTTTAGTCTCTAGTCTAGTCTGATTTTATTTTCTACAAACTGTCAATCAGTTTATCAGCTGTTTAGTCTCTAGTCTAGTCTGATTTTATTTTCTACAAACTGACATTTTATTACATTTTTCATCTGATAATTAAGTATTTCTTATCTAGAATCATTATTTCATTCATAAAATATGACAAGAAAATGGTTAAGGTATTGTCATACTCGATATGAGGCCTAATTTCAGCCCATTTGCAGCCCATAGAAAAAGTAAAATAATTCAGCGCTGAGTTAACAGCCTGCAGCGCGTTCAGTAGAGATGTTTGCGGCGAACGTTTGCTGTTTGGTTTCCTGCTTAACGTGTATGCGCTGCGTTGCAACAGGGATACAAAACAAAACGTTTGCCAGCGTTTTGTAAACACTCGCCTGACTGAACGCACTGCAGGTCTTTTCAAACCAGTGGCAAGTGTTGTCTGGCCTATTTTGGCAACCTTTTATAATCTTTAAAATAATGCATAGAAAGCGCATAATTACACATTACATGACATGTAAATTGAGAGATTCTGTATATATTAAGATTATTGTTTATTTAACAGGGTTTCCGCCAGCCCTTTATGGCTTGTCGGGCTCGATGTGCCTTCCGCTGGCAAGGCCAATTACCGACACGCGTTAATTATGCCGACATGCTTTAATCCGCGTAGCGACAATCCTTATCAAAACAATCATCAGTTTTGACAATACACGATTTTGTTGCGATTGCAACGGTTGACTGACAGCCAGAAGGCATGTCGGGACTATTACAGCATTTGTATCAGCCATTCAGGATCGACGACAGCATGAAGGCGTGTCGGTGAGGTTCAACAGTGCCAATTAACCAAACTCCTCCTATTCTTTATCAGAATGGGAATGTGTGAAAAACACCACTGTCGTATTTGCGACCTTCATCCCTATAATCATCTATGAACGCAAAGTAAACAATAAGTGTTAATTGATTTCGGTAACATAAATCATGTGTCGTTTTATTTTGTTTCTTAATCCCGAGTCTGTTTGTTAACCAATTATTAAATTATAATTGAGAACCGTGTTAAGATATCTGTGTTAATAACAAGGGTTATGCTATGTCGTCGTAATTAATTGAGTCGCGTTCCCGTCTTGAAAAGTGTAAAGTTATATTTTGTGTTGCTTATTATTAACCTTTGATTATTTTATCGTTCTTTTAATTTATTTAGAAAAAAGAAAAATAAATCTGAAAATACACATTACATTCCCTTTAAGTTATTATTTAGCCAACCTGGCTTTAAAAATATTAGCTGTTGCAGCTTTAGATACGAATACACGAGCAGTCGCTTTGCTCCGGGCTCTTTTGTGTTCCAGCATGCAGCGTGCTTTACACGTTTTGCTGTGACGTCAACGGTGTCAATATAAATAATACCCGCACTAAACGAAACATGAGTCGATCAATATCGTCGATATTTTATTGTCAGAAAACTTGAGAAATACCAATAATCAAGGAAGAGAAACCATTAAACCTTTTCACAAATAATTTTAATGTTAATCAGACTTTAGTTGGTAATTCTAAATCATGGGAACACAACTGTAAACTTGTTTAAAATGCAGGAAATTGCACCATTTTGGATACGAAAATATAAAAAAAATCGACGTCGGAAGGGGACACCCCTCCCAAACCCTCACCTTCCGACATGCCTTATGAAATTCCTGGCGGAAACCCTGTTTAATTCACCAAAAAAAGGCGCAGGATTAAACGCAGAAAATGTTGCGAAGATAATATAAAAAGAGAAGGGTTTTAAAAAATGCAGATAACATAAACATAGAATGCCATGGTGAAAGGCAGATAACATATAATAAGAAGGATTTCTTTGAACAAAATAGATTAAGTGTATGTTGAGTAAAAAGACAACAGCCGAATACTGTAGACTACTGGTAGTGTTTTTTATTCATATAAGAATTTATCATGTGTAATTTTATTTAATTGAGAAGATATATAAAAGATAATAATATGCCAAATTGGTAACTGGGCTGAATTGATGCCATACCTGGCCCAGATTGGCTGATGATATAGCACAGCAGTGTTCTCACTTACTCACATTCATGACTATTTGGCAGTCCTCCACGGGGCTCAAAAATACTGAAGTTAAACTCTAAAGGGTGGTCTAATTCATAATTGTCTAAAATTGGTCTTTAGAATGCACACTTTTCATATTCAAGTGAGAACCCTTGCACTGACTGAATGATGATAATGGAAGACTGACGGGAAATACCAGGGCTTTTTATCAAAATTTGGGATGGTCATCATCTCTGATTAATTCTGAAATGCTTGCAAATTTATTATTTATCAAAGTCTTGACACATTGTGGAAAATATATTGGGTAAAGTCTCACAATGCAGTTGGTACAGAAAACCATTATAAACTTCTGTTTAGAGCAAGAGGCAAGCAAAGCTGACCAGCCTGTGGGTTGAGAGTGATGACGATGATGACTGTATCATCTTGGACCCCATACCTGCTTCCTGCACAGGAGGAAAGAAAGCTGCTAATGTTTCTGTTGTAAAAGTCAACAGCACAAAGGTTGGTCATTTAATAAAGTCAAACTTGTTAATTTCAGACAACTTGTGTTCAAACTAAGGATGCAAACGTCCAATATTCAATATTCGTCTGATCGAACATTTGATATTCACATGTCTGTCGTAATCAGTATTTGAATATTCTTTTTTTCTGTTGAATAAATCAAATAATAATAAAAAAAAACACTTTTGTCTGTAACTGTGTTGTTCTGTTTAAAGTTTGTTTGTCTTGTTTTTACAAAAATTGGCACATAATGCCAGAGGCATAATAGGATGACAGTACACTACACAAAAAATTCGTCCATAAGAAAACTGAATTACCGAATATTCAAATATATCAGTTTTCCCATTTGTTTGCATCTCTAGTTAAAAGCCATTCACTCTGCTTAAATGTTCAGGCTCACTTAAATTTAAAGATCCTTCAAACCTTTTTTGACTAAATAATACATAGATTCAAAATTTGCTCAGTTGAATGTATTTAAACAAAGAGACTTAAACCTGTATCTAGAGTGAGTGGGGGACAACTTTACTACTAGACAAACCTCCCCCTCAATTTAAGTTTTAACAAGTTACCATCCAGTTATTTGTCTAAAAAAGCTAGAAAATTATACAATTCATTATGGCTTTAAAGTAATTTTATCAAACGACTGACATTATAGAACTACTTATGACACCAATAGATGTTACATTTATTTTAATGTCAAATTTCAGAAACCAACCCAATGGGTTTCATCAGCATTTGATGGATTTGGAGACTTTTCAAGTAGTGCGCCAAAGTCAACTTATAAAACAGTTTCCAGTAAACAGCCAGGAACCTCCAGCCTCCAGACTAGATTAGCCCCAGGCAAGAGGCCGCATGAGGCCATAAGTACTGGGGATTTCGATGGAAACAGTAGGAAGACAGTGTCCAGAAGACTCAATGTAAAACCTGATACTGCTCTCTGGTCAGAGAAATATGCACCAGAAACACAGGCAAGCTCTGTCTGGATTTAAGTCAGCATCCCCTCAAGGCCCATTTGGAGCTTCAGTGCAACATCCCTTTATTAACGCTGAGCTGTGACTCCAATATGGTTTAAATGCTGTGGCATGCTTATTCCCGGGCACACAAAATGTCATAAAACCTGCATTCTGACAGTCAAGTAAAATCTCGAGCGCTTCTAGAGACGATTTATGGGTAGCGTTATGTAAATGTCTTAGTGCCAAAGTTTTCCTTGAGTTCAGTCATCTTAAACCCGATGAGCAATTAATCGAACTTTTAACTGGTTTTCCGCAGCTATCTATAGAGGACACAGTTAGAGTCAAGGCTTTCAAAGCGGCACTTAAGTACATTAGGATCCTGTATAAATACGGATACAACAAATAATAACTCCAGTGATTATGACCTAGACTTTCGCTTTTCGTCGTTTAGGTTATTTTGGGCTAGCACGGTAGAAATTCAAAATATAAACAAGAAATTATAATATATGTAAACAAATTATTAACAATAAGACGTCGTAGAATGGGGAAATGTAAATGAAATTACAAAACTATGTCTCATTCACTGTATAAGTACATAGTTATCATACAGTATTACTAGATGTATTATTTATAGTTATCCTTCCTATCTGATATATTTGTTTGTTGTATATAGTTTATGTAAATTTTTGTTCAATATGTTTCTTTGTATTATGTTCTGTTTATAATGTGTCATGTCTCTTCATATCGGAGGAAATAAAGAATCTCTCTCTCTCTCTCTCTCATTAAGCATGTCACAGCAGTTAAAGAGCATAGGGATATCAACAGTAAAGCGCAGGCCAATCAATGGGTTGTTTATCAATGTCAATTAATTTTGATTCAAAGTGCAAATTAAAGTAACTGCTGCATTGAGTTTTTGTAGAATACCTTTTTTATAACAACACCACTTGATTGGTTTAATCAATTACTGATTTGCTTGGAAGGATTAATGAGCATTCAATAAGGAAATGGAAAGCCAGTCTGTGCAAAATGGCAAAGCTTTTGCATACTGTTTTTCTGAAAATTAATATTTTTATAATGATTAGTGGGGCATCTAGACACAAAATCTGGTAGTCTGAGTGAATATTTAATGAGTCTTGGACTAACTTGAATGCCGAATCAGTTTGAAAACGTAGCAGATATTTAGTGAAATTGCTCTGTTGAACAATAACAGTAAAACAATGCTTGACAAAACAGTGAGGAATCAATATAAAAAAACAACCTAGAATTGTTTTCTGAGCTATATGGTAATTGCATTTTCGCTTCTCAGGCGGACTTAGCTGTTCATAAGAAGAAGATATCAGAAGTTGAAGACTGGATCAGCGGACATCTGAATAAAAAGAATGTAAGCTAAACATTATTTGGCAAACATTAAATAAATAAATTTTTCACTTGTTTTCTTTTCAACATATTTTGTAATATTCAGGCACGCTTGTTTATTTGTTTCATTGAATAAAGCGTTGTACATTCAACTTGATAATGTTTTATGCTGTCAAATTTTGAAACAATAGTAATATTCCTTGAAAATAAAAAGTTTTCATCTTAAATACACAATAGGCTTCTCAGACGTCATTAGTGTCCGATGTTTAATTATTCCAAGCATCGCATTGTTCATTCTTTAATGCCAGTTGATTGTCCTGACTCCTTATTTAGCTGTTCCCAATCATTCTGTTGAAATACGACCAACAGGTACAGGAAGGACGGCAATAGTATAAGTACTGGGGCTGTATTTAATCTAATTCTGATTGATATCTTTTAAGATATGCCTCAGTGATTTCATTCAGTCCATTGGGCAATTAATTTTACAGTCCAATCAAAACACTCAGATTCTACTCATAAATTTAAGTGAGATTTAAGTTGGCTATTGAAACCAACCCCTGGCAAGTCAGAGTGTGCTTTTTAAAGTGTCTAATGTTTATTTAAATGTTTAATCTCCTTTGCCTTTATCAAGATGCCCCGCAGATAATTCTGCTGACGGGCTAGCCGGGACAGGGAAGACGGCCACTATTCCTGTTCTAGCCAGACAGTTAGGCTTCGATCTACATTAGGTTCAATGTTGTTTATTCTTTAACTTCTTGATGCTTGCCTATATTAAGGTGCCCCCAATCCTACTATTGACCGGGCCAGCGGGAACAGGAAAGACTGCCACTATTCGTGTTCTGGCCAGACAGTTAGGCTGTGAGATCCATGAGTGGTCCAATCCACTGCCAGGCGACTCGTATGATAGCAGCGCCAGCAATGATGACTGGAGGTCAAGTATGTATCTTTTGTGTGGATATTAGGGATAATTAATTTTAAATAGAATAATGAAATAGTAATTGATATGTACATGTTTTTTATTCTTGCATGGCAATTTTTAACAAAACATTTTTCAATTACAGTGTAATATTTATTTTCTGGTCCTTTAGGACCAAAGAATGTGCCTTGTTGATTCTTGAATATAAAATAACACTTAAGTTGGTACATGGGGGGCATTTACAGTGTTCCACTTATCTTAAATGACAGTTAACAGTTTCTCTTTAACCATACTGCTGTTTTCAGACTTTGGATATTTTATGCTTCAAAAGCTCTTCTCCCAGAATAATTTGATATATTTATTGATATGTTCTAAAAATTAACCTATATTTACAACCAATGTTACAAACAACTTATATATTTTTTATGTGTTGCATGCATTTCTCAGGGTCACGGGTGGAGGCCGGTATATCGGGCTCTCAGTCTGCCCAGTTTAAGGAGTTTCTGCTACGGGCCAACAAATACAACACACTCGACATATTTGGGGGAGGGGGCATATCCACCACGAGGCTTATACTGGTCGAGGTAGGACAGAGTTGTCTGATCAAGGTTTAATTAACAAAACAAACAATGATCATATCTTTTGGACAAACATCAATACCACTCAAAATTAAATTGCTTAATAGTATGTTCATGTTCCAGGTGACTAAGGCCACTACTTTTATATAAATTGGTTTACAAAACCGGCGGGTCTAATTTTCCGAAAAGTACAAAAAAAAAAAAAAAATGAATTTCACTATTTTTTCAAAATTATTTTCCCGACCGTATTGATTTTGGTGCAAAACGAAAGAAAAACGCACAGATACGAGTACGAATGCAGTAGATCTCGACTGGTTTGTTGTTCCGTGGCCGTATTTGCCAATTTATAGTGATAGCATGTGAGCCAGTCAACTGTTATGGCAGCGCTGATGGCAATGGCGGAATTGACGACAGCAGTCATTCTTTGTATGAAATAATTAATTAAAATTGCATATTTTAATTAATTATTTCATACAAAGAATGACTGCTGTCGTATATAATAACAATGTTAAAATAACAATAGCAATAAACATTGGCAAATTTAACAGCCGACACAAACAATAACTGTCACGTGATTGTTGTTATTCCCCGCCAATTTAGGTCATGAAAATATTGTTGTTTATAGATAAAAAATAAAATTGTCAGCGGCTGCCATCGAATTAGTAGACACAAATATCTGTAAATTATGTGTGAGAAAAACATTTTATAGCATTTTATGGTTAAATATCAAATAACTGTGCACTAAGTGTGAGTGGTGAAATCGAAAGTAAAATTTCTAAGTTGACACCAGTGACCTAGTTTCACAAGTTCGGTCGATGGTGTTTATGGATTTGAAATCACAAAATGGTTTGGAAATACTTGTTATTGAGTCAATGTTAAGCTTGTGTTTATTCTAGATTAGATGTTTATTCATGTTTGGGTTAATAGTAGAGTAAAAACAATGAAAGAGTTCAACACATGTCTCAATGACATTTTAATACTAATGCCATGAGTTGTGTGCAAAACATTTAGATAAAATAACACGGAAAACTATTTTGAATAAGTCCATTTCAATTTGTAATGAACTTGATATTTCTCTATAAATGAGATTTGTTGTTGTAACCAAGGAATACTCTTTAAAATGAAAAATAAACAAGCATGAAGTATAGATGCTCTGTGAACTCGTGTATACACAAAATGGCGGAGTTGGAAGAAGATGAAAATATCCGATACATAATTATGGATTCCTCTGTTACTATCATTGGTACATAAAGTTAAGTCACATGCTAGATTTATTATTTTGTTATGTGATTTTTATGTATTGATGTGGTAATTTGCTGCAAGATTTGAATTTGAAATGGATTTGGTGAACATCCCATGGTAAATATCCCGGTCCGAAAATATCCGAACTAAGCATGGATCGAGTTACACAACTAGGACCCACCATGGTAAAGGTTATTAAAACTCAAATCTAGGTCTAGTTTGGTTTTTAGTTTTTCAGGAATTGCTTTCACAAAGTTAAAGCTCAAATGTCTTCATAAAATGTTACTTCCTTATTTACAAAATTTGTAATTATTTCACTTTATTGGCATTTTCCAATATTAAAATAACTGAAACAATGTTTAGAAAATGGTATGTATTGTTTTAATACAGTGCAATTTTTTGTATTTTAATGCGTAAAATTGCCTTCTCTTTTCTTTCAATTTAATATTGTTCAGTTTAGTGTTCTGCATTCACTTTTGCTTTAACATACCCTTGAAGCTTAACAAATGTCTTGCTGAGTGATATTCAATGTATCTTTGATAAAAAGTGTAGTTAATACATGTAAACATGTTTTATAGTCAATTTCATTGATGTTTTATATGCACAGTATGTAAGATTTAAACTGTGTGTTTAATTAGAACTTTGAAACTTTGAGTGTATTAAAACATGCATTAATAGCAGTTAAAAAATTTAAAATGTCATGTAAATGATATAAATTTTCAATGTTTTTATGTTGTTCTCTGATTTTTACCTTTCAAGAGTATGTTTTGGGACTTTTTTCCTTTTTTTTTTTTCTTTTTTTTCGACCGCCCGGTAGACATTTTTCCCAAAAAATTTTGTAAACCAAAAAATAAAAAAGGAGTGGCCTAATTGTTTTATTCATTATTTGAGTTAACCATACTTATAGCTCGTTAGCATTTCCGAAGAAAAGCTGTTTACTACATAGTGTTTAAGCTAAAGCGGAATGGAAGGGCGGCCCGCCCTGCCCTTTTTTGACCCCACCCCGTTGCCCCTTGTTACACGCCCTGTCATATTTTTCCCGCTCTCTTGCGCCCTTCTGGCCATTCAGATCGTTGTTTGTCACAAAGTTACGCCCTTAAAGTATTTCATTGGTCAATGTCGCCGTTTCCTTATCTGTCACAGATTAGTGCGTCCTAAGGCACACGACCGTCATCACCGCGGACCAGATTAACGGTAATTCACGCTTATAATCAGGATGCTAATTGCTGTTCATTATGACACATTATTCCTTGTCTGAGACATCGAAGTTGTACCTCTAAATATCGATCTTTGATGCCGATGTTGTTACAAATTTTATTAATTTAGCCATTTATAATCGGTAATCTCCTAATCAACTAAATGGGTCGTCTATAATCCAATTATCGAAACGTCCCATTTTAACCAATCAGAGAAGACACTAGTCAAATGATTAAAAGTTTGTTAAATTGCGATAGAAAAACGAACAATTGATAAAAAATGTTGTCAAGCATTAGCAAACAATTGATACTTGCAGTGTAAAAACAAGGCACACTGAACAGTGTTTCATTCGAAGCAGACGGTCATTGAAAAACAGACGGTGGCGCTAAGAAAATCAAATACTTGACTTCATGACCAATATTTGATAGTTTTTGTGTTGAATGTTCATAATGAAAATTTGTTTTGTAATCTCAAAACTTTTTTATTTGCTTTATATAGCGTTTACTTACAGTATTTTCCTCATTTGTACGATGTTTAAAAGGAGAAGATTCGGCGAGTCACCGCCATTTTGTCATAACATTTTTCGGAGTTTATTTCTCGATTTTCTAGTTCTATTATTAAGTATTAGTGAGTTTTTCATGAAGGATAGAGATTTTAAATTTCATTTTGTTTTAAAATGTCAGCATATTGGAATTTATTTAACCAAAGACAAGTAAACAACAGCAAAGCTGAATGTGACATTCGTACCCCATCTTGATCGTACCAAAACAAGATTCGCCCCCTGCACTTAAATATTTTTAACAGCTCATATATAAGGCCA
The DNA here is from genome assembly GCF_026914265.1 of Mya arenaria. Lineage (NCBI taxonomy): Eukaryota > Metazoa > Mollusca > Bivalvia > Myida > Myidae > Mya > Mya arenaria. The sequence goes on from NC_069134.1 coordinate 67,940,913, forward strand.
TTCTGATTGTTTCAAATGGTATTTTTTTTAAATGTCTTTGTTTTTATTTTAGACGCTTTTTGGAGGTAAACTTTACAGTGCAAAAAGGAGACTCTAGACAAGTACACTTTTGATAGGCCAAACAAGAACACTTTTTTTTAACATTCCATCTAGTAAAAGCAATCAAAGTAAATTCTCCTTAAAGTCTCCCCACTTCTCCCTAATTTGACTGGTGGGAGAAGTGACTTCTCCCCAAAAAATCAGCCTTGTGAGAGCCCTGGTGACAACAACCCGAGATGGTAAAGAAAGTGTCTGAAGTGAAAATGAACAAGAAAGAAGAATTAAGAGTATTCTGTAGAAGATATTACTACAATGTGTGCATGAACATGCATGTACTTTGATAAGGTACATGGTCGTTTTACAACAACACAAAGCTAATATTGTGTGCATTGTTTTTCATTTTAAGAAAGCACCGTGCCCTTTTTTTGGCCCACCCTGCCCTTTTTTTGGCCCACCCTGCCCTTTTTTAGGCCCACCCTGCCCTTTTTAATTCCTGGCTATCACACTAACTACATGAACTGCATTATCATTCTTTCACGGTGGTACATTTTGTCTTTACATCCATTGTATTTCAGGACTTTCCAAACATGTTCTACAGAGATGCGACTGCTTTTCACAACATACTACAGTAAGGTTATATAATGAAAAACATGTTTATGTTGTTGTTAATCTGTTGGCAGTTCAGAAAATTTACTTTGAGTGTTGTTAAAAACTTTTCTTCGTAGAATCTCAAATTAAGTCCAGGGTATGCATGAAACATCTTGATTTCCTAACTAAAAGATGCACTCTTACTCCCAAATAAGCAGTACCACAATTAATACAATTGTTTTAATTTACCGAATAGGATGAATAAATATAAAAACAATGATTCTTATGAAGGATACAGTGTTTATTTTGACAGAAAGGTGCAGAAAACAGTCTTGTCTGATCATTAACTCTAAAAGCCTTTGTCCAATCATCACCAAATTTGGGCTGTAGTTTGTTGGCATAAATATTTACGTTTTTGTTAAAAAATATTCCACACTTTGATATTATACAATTCAACAAATTGACTTAAGTTAGGATATGACTAAAAGTGTGTTGTGAGTACCAGCTCACAATTTAAAATATTGATGTTGCCCAGTATGTGGTACTGTCTGTCAACTCACTGATCATGTAAATCAGTTTCTATAGACTGGACAAGAGCATGTCCTATTTTCTGCCCTTGCAGGCGGTATGTCCAGGTTGGAGGCAGCCCTCTGGTGTTTATTGTCAGTGACAGTACGAGTGGAGAGTCCACAGAGAGACTCCTCTTCCCACGGAACATACAGGATCAGCTTAACATAACTAATATCAGGTAAAGTCAAAGTGTAGTATGAACCTAAATATATCAACAAGAATATCTAAAAGCAAAAATGTCTTACAGAAAAAATTGTTATGTCTGTAGATAAATAAATGAACATGTGTCAATACCTAAAGTAGTTACTGTAAGAAAATTGGGGTGAGGCAAAAACAGGTAGGGTAGGTAGGATTTGTTTAATATATTGGAGAATTGTGTTAATGTAATCTTCTGTATAAATCTTTAAAGGTTTAAAACAACTTTTAAAACAAACACTTAACCCCCTAAACGTTTTGGGGTTTTTAGGCCTGAGTATTCTAGTGGTATAGGTGTTGGTCTCTCTCCCCATGATCTTTTGATACCCACCTTGAATATAAATTGAATTCAGGAGTAGAATGTAGAGTGTTTGGATTGGACTGTAAAGTGAATTGGCTAGCCTTCTGAATGGAATCTCTGAGGCATTTCTAAGCATAAAAACTATACTGAATATGGCTGCTGGGAAAGGTTTTCTTAAAAATAATGACACTGTCTTGGTTTTTACCCAGGAAAAGGACCCAAGAGTGATTCATATCAGCTATCAACTTTATTTAGTTTCAAGCTAAAATAAGGTACTTTAAACAAGGAAAATGAAAGTTAGATTCAACAAAACAATATAAAATGTTACCATGATATACCTCACTAAATAAATGCCTTTTTCATGCCAGTTTTAACCCAGTGGCGATGACGAGCATGACAAAGTTTCTGACCAAGATAGTGACGGAGGAGTCACAAAAAGGCAGTCACCGATTTACCATCCCTTCTAAGGCTGTTATCGAGTCGATAGCCATGGCGAGTACGGGTGATATCCGGGGAGCCATAAATGCTCTACAGTTTGCCTGCCTCAAAGGTGATACTTGTCATGACTTTTTTTGCTTATTCTTAAGTCATCATATTTTCAAAGAAAAGTTTTTCAAGTATCGGCATGGCCTTATGATGTCATGGTTGAAGCAGGAAATATGCCAACAGTTTGGCAATGACTCAGATATTCTTAAATACTCAACTTTAAAGTGAAACCATGGCAGAAGTCATGTGTAGCAATTCCATCTCTCTGACTAAACTGTTGTTGAGTTATTGCTCCTTGTCCACTGAACAGCAAAAAAACTAACAAGTTTTTCATCAAATACAGTTGTTTTGCTTTGTTGGATCATACATTTTTCATATTTTGTGATTTAAAGAAATAAAAGCACTTTTAGCTTGTTTGTTGGCAGATTTCTGCGGATCTTATGGCTAATGGGACCAAAACCAATAAAATGTAGCTTTTGCTAGTTATTTTATTTTTTCTTAGTATTGACACTCCAATTTCTTTATTGTAGAGCAAGAACTTAAACCTTGGCCATTAACATTCAAACAATAAATTACTCAATTGAAACTTGGTAAACATGTTGCCAGAGACAATACGCATATGTATAGCAAGGGGCATAACTCTAGCTGTAATAATTACTGAGTTATGCTCCTTGTTTGAATAAAAAACAAAACTGATAAACATTGGTATTCACTCTGCATTACTCTTGTTCATCATGATGGTAAGAGAATATTTCTGTAAAGAATTCAGAATGATCATGAGCTACTCAAGAAAACAGGAGCATTTAAATGTTAATATTTGTTTGTTTTTATTCATAGATACTTGTGATTTGGCGAGTGCGATAGGCAGCAAATCAAAGCCCCGGGGAGGTAAAAAGTCTGGCAGCCAGCGAGGAGGAGGGATGAAAAAATCGCTGAGCAAGAAGTCAAGTTTCCAACGCGAGGAGGACTTCCTGTCTATAGGGGGCAAGGACACATCTCTCTTCCTGTTCCGAGCTCTAGGGAAGATTCTCTACTGTAAACGTAAGAGATTTTGTTGGGCTGCAGGACTCTGCACTAACAAGTAAATTTGAACTATCATAAACTTTAGAATCTTGTTTAACGAATGCTTGACAAGTAGATAAGTTTAAGTATTCAATTTTATGACCTTTTCTGCAGCTTCATTAACAATCCTTCATTAAGGGTAGAAAAGGCAGAAAAAGCGAAACAGATTAGAATGTGTTAAGAGAGCAACGACATAATAAAATATTTGTTGATTTTGATTTATGTTTTGATTCATGCACTCCCTCCATTGCATGGCTGTGACTATGCACATATTAACTGCTCCATGTATTTCCAAGGAGAGGAGCCCCCGGCAGACTCCCCATCCCTGCCCCCACACCTGGCCCATTGCTACAGGGACCCCCTCCAGATTGTACCAGAGGTAGGGAGTGTTTCAAACATTGGCTATATTCTTTGTCATGTGATATGTATTTATCAATATAAAAAGTATGTGTTATCCTTGCCTGTCTAAATGAATAATGTTCATTCTTTACAGTTAAAGGTGTGTTTTTATGCCATCATGTATAGGTTTGCACATGTCTGTCAGTTGACCAGGTCTTCTCCAAACAATAACTTGACACCAGTTTTACCTAAGACCATGAGTCTTCACTGGTATAGGTTGCCATTGTCCAGGAGATGACCCCTATTATTTAGGTCAGTTGGTCAAGGGTCATTGTCAACAGTTTTAAGAATTGTTTCCTTTACTTTCATAAAAACTTTGTGCAACCATTAAACTATAACACCTTTTTTGTTTAAACATCTTTGTTTAATCATGCTTCTGACAAGGCTACACTTCAAGGGCATAATGTTTGGTATCTCTTGTTTCTATATGAATGAGGGTAAATTACCCCCTAGTGGAAAGTTTGCAATTGTTAAGTGACTCCACAAGTTGAAAATTGTAATTTTGTTTAATCCAGGAAATTAGTTGCATCGGTTGTTATAAAGACATTCACATATATATACAACAATGCCTAATATGTATTTGAATCTTTCAAATTAAGAGATTGTTTCTGTCTAACTTTGTTTACTTTGTATTATAAATGTTGCAATTCACCATAAATTAGATAATATGTCATATTGTATTTTGGAATGGAGACCTTAAACTATTAATACTTGTTTTCATATACTTGTTTTCATTAATTGATGCTGTTCGTACCTACAGGAGGTCGTAGAGAGGTCACACCTATCAGGTGACTATTTCGGGGCTTACTTACACCAGAATTACATGGAGTTTTTCTCCACCATTGAGGATGCTGTCACAGCCAGCGAGTACCTCAGTGACGCAGACTACCTCACTATTGACTGGGCTGTAAGTTTTGATTATTTTAAATTTAAATAACCAGCTTAACAGTAGTAATGGACATTGGTTCTGTCACATGTTATTCAATTCATGAACTTAACATTTTATGCCCCCCTTTGAAGAAGAGGGGGTAAATTTTTTTGCACATGTCGGTAGGTCGGCCGGTTGGTCGATCCGTTGTTAGACCAAAGCTTGTCCGAGTGATAACTTAACAATCTCGAACCTATGGTCATCAAACTTGACATGAAGGTTGGGCCTGACCAGTAGATGAACCCTATTTATTTAAGGGGTCATCAGGTCAAAGGTCACAGTGACCTTTAACACAAACTCGACAATGCCTGCACCCATGGCCCTCAGACTTGACATTTAGGTAGGGGGTGACCAGTAGATGACCCCTATTGATTTTGAGTTCAAAGGTCAAGGTCACAACTCATATAGGTCATTAAAATTTACGTCATATTGACTTATTCCCTGCTGCTTAGAGGATACATGTTAATCTGCAAATATCAGTCATCATGTAAACATGATTAAGAACTGTACCTACTATCCTCACACTTTGAATGGTCATAAACTGAAAACTGCCTCAAAGCCATCCAATGTCAATGACAAATCCTGGTTCATTTCAGTCCATTCAAATTTCATTCAATATTCCAAATATTCATGACAACATGGCGCTCGGGGGGGGGGGGGGGGGGCCTTTGACTAATATCTCTTGTTATTATTTATTATATAAGCAACAAAACATTGGAGTTTCATATCAAACAATGACAGTTATAAACAGTTAATGATTATTTTTCTCGAAAAAAAGCGTTGTACAAAAAAATCTGCCTTTAAAAAAGGGCCATAGGGGGTTGCAAATGTTGGTAGGTTGATCAGTCTGTAGGCTGAGTCTTATGTGCACAATGATTGAGAATTGCCTGACCTATGACCATGATACTACAGTGGTATGTTGCCCTAAACTTGAAGACGTCCTCTATTGTTCTTGTAGTCAGAAGGTCAAAGGCCAAAGTGACAGACAATGTTGTTTTGAAAACTTTGTTTGTGTAATAGCATAAAAACAGTTTGACTTAGGACCATGAAACTTAATTGGTAATTTATTCTTGACCATATCAAATTTTGGGTCAGTAAGTCAAAGGTCAAGTTCACCATCTTTTATAAGGCATATCTTTTGAAACCACATTGATATAGTATAACTATTATTTATGACAAAGAGGCTTTCAGGGGGCAAATTATTTTTTATAAATCCCTTGCTGTATTTCAGTCGCGTTCAGCCCTCCAGCAGTATGCAGCTTCTGTAGCCACCCGTGGCATCATGTTTAGTAACTCTACCCGGGCCCGACACACCGACAGTGGGGGTGGGGGGCTAGGGTGGAAACCCCTCCATAAACCACAATGGTACACTGCCAGTAAACAGGTTAGTATATTCTGGCATCAAGTGGGAAGAGAAAATTACAAAAATGTCATTGGTTGAAAAAACCTGGTCAAGGTCACAATAAAAGGTGAATGAATTTAGCCATCCTTGTCTGCTCTATATTTTTAACTCCCATTGATTAACTTTTGTGAATCTTTGGGAGAAATTATTTCAAAGTCTCTTTAAAATTACAACTTCTCTTCTTCCAAATTACAACTTCTGAACAGTGTAAGACTTATTTAGTGTGTTATAAACTTATTAATTGTGCCCACATACTGTTGAACCATGTTTTTTGGAAATTGAAATATTGTTTTGATTTCAATGTTATCAATAATGGCTTTATGTATTAAAGGCTGATCTCCCTTCATTTGGTAATTTTGGGGTATAATGTGAAAAAACAACAACAATGTTTCAAAGTCTGAAGAGATAAACCCCTTTAAATGTGCTAATAATATCTTAGTTGGGATATTTTGCACTTGAATTATATATCTCAGTTTAAAAAAATCCCTTTAATACCTGTATTAAAGAATTTGCTATAAACAGTGAAGCACACAATAGTTATTTCTATAAAGTATAAATACCTTTGTTCTTGTTTGATTTATTCATATACATTTTGAACTAGAAAAGAACTTTAATCCTTTGAATGCTGATTTTGATGACTTCATTTTCAGGCTAGACAAAACTGTGAAACTGCCAGGTACCTGTTTAAATGTAAGTATCGCAAAGTCTTGGAAATAATTCTTGTTTGGTTAATACGGAAGCTTTTAGGAGGGGGATATTGTTTTTTTTTTCATCTTTCCCTTCTGTTAGTCTGTCCGTCCTTTTTTTCTTTCCAAAACCATATCTTAGTAGAGATTGGTTAGATAATGTTCAAACTTAGTTAGAATGTTCCCTTTTTGAAACCTCGACCGCTTGTAAAAGTGGGTCACATGTGGTCAAAATCTAAGTCATTTAATCAAATGTTAGAAATATCTTTGGAACACACAAGAAAAATTATATTTTGTCCATTATTCATCAAATTTAATTAGAATGTTTCTCCTTGATGAACTCTTGAACAAATTTAAATCTTTGACACATTTTACGAAAAAATAGGTTCAACTTGTTCAAATATTATAAAAAAAATATCTGCAACCATATCATGGTAATCATTAGTCAGATTATGTTGAAACTTGGACCGAATGCTACCCTTTATGAAATACCACTGCTTTTTAAAAATATGGTTTCAGCAAGTCAAAAACTAGGTCACTAGGTCAAAACTTAGATAACAAATTGGGAATTAAATGAAACTAAATCAGAATTTAGGTCAAATCTTTGAAAATCATATCCCTAACCAAATATTAGTATTGATTGGTCAGACTTTATTCAAACTGTGGTTAAGATGCCCCCCCCCCCCCTGATGTTATCTTGTTAGACTTAAAAAGTGGGTCTCATGGGTCAAAAACTAGGTTATTAGGTCAGATCTTAGAGAAATCTTTGGAGCAAATGGGGGCAATATTTGCCTAAATGAAATCTCAGCTTAGTTTGAAAAAGGTCACTTGAGGTCAAAAATAGGTCACTAGGTCAAATTTTAGAAAAACTTGGGAAGACTAGAGGTTATATTTTTGCAATATTTCTGGTCTAATCTTCATGAAATTTAATCAGAATGTTTGCCTTGATAAAATCTTTTGTTGATTTGAAAATGGGTAACGCTTGATTTCAACAATACTTGATAGCTTATAGAATTATGCTAGAGTTTCTTTGGTAGAAATGAGTACTGGTTTCTATTTGAAAGGCCATACAAAAGTTATTCTGATGTGACTCAAACACACAACCTCTTTTGGTGAGAAGCGGATACCTATACCATTAAACCACACTTTATTGTTATTAAGTGTGCATGTATTATTGAAAGTATAATTGTGTTGAATATACATGGTATGTTTTCCTGTGATTAGGATAAATCTTTCTTTAGGTTCATTCATATGTTCAACAACTTTTGAAGTCCAGATTTTCATGTATTTGTTAAATATAGGAATTGCATCTGTTTCATAATGTCTTCTTGCTTTCCTGCTGAAAAATTGGGTGTACAAATGTATGGCCCTTAAACTTGTGAAACTTTATTAAAAATATTTGTCAGTATGGGCAGTTGTGAACCTGTGATTTGTATGACATTTTATGTGTTCTAACTATAGCCCTTGACTTAGTAAAAAATATGCCTGTAGGCTGATGTATTAATGTACATTTCAGCCTATCATTCCTCGCCCGTTGCCTTACAGACAGAACTCATTCCCTACATCTCCCTGATAAACACAACACTGCATGACACAGGTAAGCGTTATAGTGAATATTCCTGTTTCTTAAAAATTCAACAAAAATGGTTGTCTTTATATGAAGCTGTCTGCCTCCAACAGAGAACCTTGTAAAATTCCGTGCAACAGCTTGTAGCATCTGATATTGGATAGGTAAGTTTAAGCTTACTTTCTGACCCAAGAACTCTCACATGTATTTATACAAGGGTCCTTTTGAAGCTGAAATTAAAGTTGAGCATAAATTAACTACGGTAATAGTTATGGCACTCACAACCAGAGTTATTGAAGTTATACACAAGCATGAATTGTATAATTTCAATTATGACAGTAGATCCGTACCATGTTGTCAAGAAAAATGTTCAATACCTAGTGTACAATATAAGAGAAAATTGTTGTAGTTGATCTGCATGCTAGTTACTGAACGGTTAAGCTCCGCCTACATGTTACAGTGTGGGAGTTACTGTATAGATGAAAACCAAGGAAACACTCCCAAATATGGTACAATAAGTATATTCGAAATTTATCAGATGCTACTGTATTTCTCCATTGAGGAGCTGGTCTGGTCAACCTAGTGTCAATGTTGTAAGTTTTATGTTCCAGAGATTGAAAGTATTCTCATCTCTTTTCAGGTCAAATATCTTTCATGCAAGAAATATGCAGATTTTCTAGTCAAAGAAGGTAAGTTCAAGTTATAGAGTATTATTCTAATCTAGTTCACCTATAATGTCGGCTCACTAAGTCATCTGCTTGTTATATTGCTTATATGATAAGTGGCACATCAAGGCATGACATGTACATTATGTATCCTCTCTTTGGTACCAATTTATATATATATATATATATATATATATATATATATATATATATATATATAGACATTGTTTTTGCCCTGTCCGTCAGTTAGTGCGTCAGTCCATCAGTCTGTCAGTAAGTCACTACGTCACACTTCGTTTCTGCTCAATCACTATTGAACGCTAAGACCCAGGAACTTCATACTTGGTATGCTAGTTGGTCATGACTAGTAGATGACCCCTATTGATTTTGGGGTCACTAGGTCAAAGGTCACTGTGACATTGAGGTGAAGAAACGGTTTCCGCTCAGTAACTAAAGAACGCTCGCACCCAGAAACTTCATACTTTGTATGCTAGTTGGTCATGACTAGTAGATGAACCCTATTGATTTTGGGGTCACTAGGTCAAAGGTCAAGGTCACTGTGACCTTGAGGTGAAGAAACGGTTTACGCTCAGTAACTTAAGAACGCTCGCACCCAGAAACTTCATACTTTGTATGCTAGTTGGTCATGACTAGTAGATGAACCCTATTGATTTTGGGGTCACTAGGTCAAAGGTCAAGGTCACTGTGACCTTGAGGTGAAGAAATGATTTCCACTCAATAACTAAAGATCCTTTAGGTCCAGAAACTTCATACTTTGTATGCTAGTTGGTCATGACTAGCAGATGACCCCTATTGATTTGTGATAACTAGGTCAAAGGTCAAGGTTGCTGTGACCTTGAGGTGAAGAAACGGTTTACGCTCAGTAACTCAAGATCCTTTGGGTTTAGGAACTTCTTATTTGGTATGCTAGTTGTTCATGACTTGATGATGACCCCTATTGATTTTGAGATATCTAGGTCAAAGGTCAAGGTTGTTGTGACCTTTTGGTAAAAAACGATGTTGGCGGTGACCTTAAGGAACTTCATACTTGGTATGCTAGTTGGTCATGAGTAGTTGGTGACCCCTATTTATTTTGAGATCACTAGGGTAAAGGTCAAGGTCACCTTAAGGTGAAGAAATGGTCTCTGCCTAATAACTAAAGATCCTTTTGGTCTAGGAACTTCATACTTGGTACGCTAGTTGTTAATAACTAGAAGATGACCCCTATTGATTTTAAGATCAAAGATCAAAGGTCAAGGTTACCTTCAGATAAAAAAAGATATGTTGGAGGTGACCTTAAGCTTAAAAATGGTTTCTGCTCAGTAACAAAAGAACGCTTGCACCAAGGAACTTAATACTTAGTATGCTAGTTGGTCATGACTAGTAGACGACTCCTATTGATTTTGAAATCAGTAGGTCTAAGGTCAAGTTCTCCGTGACCTTGAGGTGAAGAAACGGTTTCCGCTCAGTAACTAAACAACGCTTGCACCCAGGAATTTCATACTTAGTATGCAAGTTGGTAATGACCAGTAGATGACCCCTATTGATTTTGTGATCAGTCCGTTAGTCAGTCAGTAAGTCCGTCAGTCTGTTGGTCACACTTTGTTTCCGCTCAATAAATTAAGAATGCTTGCGCCCAGGAACTTCATACAATGCAAACTTTGTTTACATTTTCCAAGATTTATCAACAACACTTTTTTCTCTTCACAATTTAATGCGGGTGAATAAACCAAACTTCACTGTTTGTTCGTGTCCAGTCCAAAATTACAAATTTCATGTCCATCATTTATTTTTATTCAGCTTCGACTACACAATAGGTGAGACAAGCGCTTTTTCAAAAAAGCAATCTCTAGTATACCTTTCATTACATCTATGTGATTCAGTACACTGCCTAATCAGGCATATTATTTGAAAAGTTTCCATCCATTCCAGCATGAAATTGCTTTTGTTAGTCATGTTCCATTCTTAATAAGCATGTTCTGAGTAAATTTTTAGCATTATTATTCACGCAGATGGATGTATCTTAGGGATATATACAAGTTGTTTTGTCACATTCTGCTGTGTCACATTAAGCCATGTCACAAAAGATTGTTCTGAATGTATCTCCAAAAAGTATTTCACCTACACTTGTGCAACACAATTCTCGGTCAGCATACAAAATTGTGCAATTGAAAATTTTGTGACTTATCTCTTTGGACTAAAAAGCTATATGGTGTTTGAAAAAGTAACAAAGGGTCTAACAGACCATGTATCGCATCTTGCTCCAAACCATGTGCACTTACACACATGAAACTTCATAGGAATGTTGGTCAGCATGGGATACTGTGCACTGACATTTCACTCCTTATACTAAGAGTTATGCCCCTTGACATAGTAAATAATGGTCTGAAAAACTGTGTCAAACTTTGCTCCTGAAGAATTGCACCCATACACCTGAAACTGCACAGTTCTGTTGGTCAGCATAGGAAATTGTGCACCTACAATTTGTGGGACTTCTAACTTGGTCTAAAAATAATGGTCCTTGACTTATTAAAAAAATGGTCCAACATTTTGTTTGTCAGGTTGTCACAATAATGGCAGAATGTTGGTCAGTTTTATAATGAACATCCTCATGTTGTTAATTCCAAAATGTGACATTTAACCTTCCAGTGTCCAGCCAATGGCTTGGGTATTCATCATTTGTGTTATAGGTCTAGTTTCTTTTTCTTTTACAATATTAAGTGCAAAAATCATGATATTATCAATGTTGTTATTGTCTGAGCACAAATTGCTCAAGGTGAGCTATTGTGATCGCCCTGTGTCTGTCATAGTCGTCCATCGTGGTCGTCATTGTCGTCCGACGTCAACAATTTGACTGTTAACACTCTAGAAGTCACAATATGGGCACAATCTTAATGAAACTTGGTCAAAATGTTACCCTCAATAAAATCTTGGACAAGTTCATTATTGGGTCATCTGGGGTTAAAAACTAGGTCACCAGGTCAAATTAAAGGAAAAGCTTGTTAACACTAGAGGTCACATTTATGACTGTATCTTCAGGAAACTTGGTCAGAATGTTAATATTAATAATCTCTAGGCCAAGTTCGAATCTGGGTCATGTGCGGTCAAAAACTAGGTCACCAGGTCAAATTGAAGGAAAAGCTTGTTAACACTTTAGAGGTCGCATTTATGACTGTATCTTCATGAAAGTTGGCCAGAATGTTTATATTGATAGTTTTTAAGTAAAGTTTAAATCTGGGTCATGTGCAGTCAAATACTAGGTCACCAGGTCAAATCATAGGAAAACTTGTTAGCACTCTAGAGGTCACATATATGACTGTATGTTCATGAAACTAAGTCAGAATGTATATATTGATTAGCTCTAGGCCAAGTTCGAATCTTGGTCATGTGCGGTCAAAAACTAGGTCACCAGGTCAAATTTAAGGAAAAACTGAGGTCACATTTATAAATGTTTCTTCATGAAAGTTGGTCAGAATGTTTATATTAATAATCCCTAAATCAAGTTTGAATCAAGGTCATGTGTGGTCAAAAACTAGGTCATTAGGTAAAATCATAGGAAAAGCTTGTTAGCACTCTAGGGGTCACATTTATGACTGTATGTTCATGAAACTTAGTCAGAATGTTTATATTGATTAGCTCTAGGCCAAGTTTTAATCTGGGTCATGTGCGGTCAAAAACTAGGTCACCAGGTTAAATAATACGAAAAGCATGTTAACACTCTAGAGGCCACATTTATGACCATATGTTCATGGAACTTGATCAGAATGTTATTCTTGATGATCTTTAGGTAGAGTTTGAAACCAGGTAATCAGAGGTAAAAAACCAGGCCACTAAGTCAAATCATAGAAAACCTGTGTAAACACTGTAGAGGTTATGTTCTCTCTTTGATCACCATGAAACAATGTCAGAATGTTTGTGTTTATGAAGTCTATGTCAAGTTTGAAACTTGGTAACCTGAGTTCAAAAACTAGGTCACTAAGTCAAATCATAGAAAACATTGTTAAAACACTGATGAGGCTATATTTTCTACTTTATCTATATGAAACCTGGTCAGAATGTACTTATTACAGCAAGGTACGGTTTGCAACTGGGACATCCGTGATATTAAAAAAAAAACTTGGTCACTAGGAAGGATCTAACCCCTTGTCACAGTTGCCCTCGCCCTGAAAACACTTATTTCACACTTGAATGGATCAGGTGAGCGATACAGGGCCTTCAGGGCCCTCTTGTTTATGATTTAGTTCCCACATTCCCTAGTTTTTACTATGCCGGGACGAATATCTTTCCTTAAGGCCTTTTTCATGTGATGTAAGATGAGAGCCAATTAAATTGCCATTTTTGTTAGAAAATAAGCAAAAAAGAAACATGTGAAATCAAAATTTATTTCACTGTCAACACAGAAAGTTCTATAAATATATTTCTTTTTGTAAATACAGTCAAAACTGTTGGCTTCGTGAATATCTAGCCAAGCAGGAATGCTTACATAGAGTAAAGAAATTGGTCATTTACATCAAGTTCGAGCCAATGAGGAAATTGAGCCAAGCAATATCGAGCCAACCGGTTTGAATGTACTCAGTGAAATAGGTTTTGATCTTACACCGAAATTCAACAAAATGTTGTCACCTTAATACAATAACTCAATATCTGCTTCTATTTCTACATGCGGTTATTGAGCTATTAGAGTCACTAGGCTGACATAGTATCCTTTATTTATCATCTAAGGCTTTGGATATTTGCCATATAGAATGACATATATGTTTATTTAATGATATAATGTAGCAATTGGAAAAGGCTTTGATAGTGACAGGTCTGTACATAAATGCATGATCAGTAAGATAAGGGATAGAAACGTGTTGAAAAATGCAAAATCATTATAAAATAGGAGGGTTAAGAGGAGATGGGCTGGTGAAATCATAGCAGCTGGATTATGGCATCCATTATCATAAAAATGACCTAGGATTATATGATACAATGGTCCCGTATTCAATATAGTTCTTATCCTTAGACATGCATCAGTGATTCCATTCCTTCTATTAGCCAATTAGTTTTACGTTTGAATCAAAGCACTCGGATTCTCTCCAAAAATAGGGTTAAATCTATATGTGCCATGCTGGAGGGCCTCATATCAAAGTATCCTAGCTTTTTTGACCATCAAAGTGTTGTAATAGATGTCAGGTCATGTTTCACGGTCATTGAAACATTCTTATCTAATTGTAGAATATACCCTGGCATTGTAGGAATGACATACTTCCTTAGTGCTGATATATCAGAATGGTTGTATTTTTTTAGCAGATAAGGAGTATGTTTTTGCGGGCTATCTATTATTCACTCTCTAGATGTCTCTATCATTGCTTTGATCTGCAGACCACACGGTGAAGGGCATGTCCCCTAATCATTATTTAAAAGCCCTGGATTACAGGGAGATCAAATTTATCAAGCTCTGTTAGGACAGCTTTCCATTGAATTTGTTATTTCTGCAGAGATTAACATTGAAAACTGAATGAATTTGTTTCTAAGAAATTCAATAAAATGTGAAACTCTTTAAGTATGTTTTTTTTAAAATATATTGATAATCTGAATCGCTAGTTGGCACATCACAGAAACCACCTTGTTATAAATATTCATATGTGTTAAACCAGCTGAGAGATTCACTAGTCACATGATAACTATGGACAAACAAACGCACGTGGACTCAATGTAAATTTTTTTGTTAAACCGGCAATCATGTTATCCCATTTAGTGTTATGTTGATTATCTCATTGAATAGAAATTGGGACCCTGTGTTTTCTGGGTAGATCTTTACAAATTCAATGCATTTGTATCATAGATACTCATTGAATGCAAATTTTGCATGTATTGTCACTGTATTTATTTAATATCTTCATTAAACCTATACAACTGTACATTAATTGATTTAGAAACCATTACATCTACTTATAGTAATGACTAACGTTAAAACATGTATTTGAATTTTCGGATTGAGCTCGTTTAAAGTGGAATCAGGTTGGGGCCTGTCTGAAGTGCAGTTGTGCTGGCCAAAGAGCTCTAAACATATACAAGAGGGCCTTGATGGCTCTAAAAGCTCACCTAAGCAAAGGGCCACAATTCTGTGATAAAGCATTAATAAAAATGTTGCAATTTAAACATATCTTAACTGATGACGATGCCTTGTTTTATACTTGTTAAGGGTCATGCAATGAAGCTACCTGTAAAGTTTCATTGAATTTGGCTTGGTAGTTTCAGAGATTTTTTTTAAAGCAAAACAGTAAGTCGGTCATTTTGTTGTTGTTGTTGTTGTTGTTGTTGTTGTTGTTGATCAATCTCAATGCTGTGTTGAATTTTTGTAGAGGGTAATGCAATGAAGCTTCCTGTAAAGTTTCAGTTTATTTGGCCTGGTAGTTTCAGGTTGGCCAGATTGTTGTTGTTGCTGTTGTTGTTGTTTTTGTATATCAATCATGACACCTTGTTGTATTTTTGTAGAGGGTCACCCAAGGAAGCTTCCAGTAAAGTTTCATTGAATTTGGACTGGGTAGTTTCAAAGGAGATGCTTTTTAAAGCAAAACATGGAGTCCGCCATTTTGTTGTGGTTGTTGTTGTTATTCAATCCTGACCCCTTGTTGTATTTTTGTAGAGGGACACGCAAGGAAGCTTCCTGTGATGTTTCATTGAATTTGGCCAGGTAGTTTCAGAGCAGATGTTTTTAAGCAGTTGTTGACAGACAGACGACAGACAAAGACTGATCACAATAGCTCACCTTGAGCACTTAGTGCTCTGGTGAGCTAAAAATGCTGGGTAACCATGACGTTGAAATTCCTTCCTCAAATGGCAATTGACAGGTGTTTTGCCATATTTGTATATAGAATACCTGCTGAGTCGGGTGGACTAGTGAAGTACATTACAAAACATCATATGAAAATGTGTCACACGTTGTCTCTTCTTATCATGCTGATGGTCTACCTAGATTTTATTAAGGAAGTACAATTAGGGTTGTCAGTTTGTTTGAGCATTTCTGAAAATCCAAGGCTATCTGTATAGGGAATGGGGCTGGTGCCCGTCTAATTGGGAATAGAGTTGATGTCCTTCTAAAGGGAAATGGGGTTGATGCCTGTCTTAAGAGGAATGCAGTTGGTGTCATATTTAATTGTGTACATAGATTTTAATTAGGACAGAGACATACATTTAGGGTTGTCAGTCTGTTTGAGCATTCCTAGAAATCCAAGAAAGGGGAATGGAGCTGGGGCTTGTCTAAAGGGGAGTGGAGCTGGGGCTTGTCTAAAGGGGAATGGAGCTGGGGCTTGTCTAAAGGGGAATAGAGCTGGGGCTTGTCTAAAGGGGAATGGAGCGTGGACTTGTCTAAAGGGGAATGGAGCTGGACTTGTCTAAAGGGGATTGGAGCTGTGGGTTGTCTAAAGGGGACTGGAGCTGGGGCTTGTCTAAAGGGGAGTGGAGCTGGGGCTTGTCCAATGGGAAGTGGAGCTGGGGCATGTCTAAAGGCAAGTGGGGCTTGGGCTTGCTCAAAGGGGAGTGGGGCTGGGGCTTGTCTAAAGGGGAATGGGTCTGGGGTTTGTCTAAAGGAGAATGGAGCTGGGGCTTGTCTGAAGGCGAGTGGACCTGGGGTTGTTTAAAGGGGAGTTTCAAGCGTGGGCTTCTCTAAAGTGGAAAAAAGAGCTCGGGAGTTAAATTAGCCAGTCTAAAGGGAGATAGGGCTGGAGCCTGTTACAAGGTAAATTTGGCTGAGACCCGCTTAATGGATAGCTCTGCTTGCAAAATATTTTTCATTTAAAAGAAGCTGGAGTCAATCAAAATAACTAATTTAAAAAATGGTATTGTTAATTTTATTATTATTTATTAGTTTAAAGTTGTTTTTTCAAACGAAAAAGTCAAGGTATTGTGAAAGCCTTGTTGTTGTCGGCTGTGGTGTCATTGACATTTAAAATAAAAAAAACGGGGTTTTGAATCTTGGTACACATGTTGCCATCAATTTGCACATGAACAGCATGGCCCATAACTCTGGATTTAATAATTGTTCAGTTATACTTATTTCCGTTTTTCGAATGTACAACAACAACAGACAATTATATATGTTCTTTTCGTGGAAACTCTTGATGGAAAGGTTGATGGACTTGATGACAGGACAATGTACCCTCCTGCGATACTGCGTAATCTGATTGATTGATAAGAAATATTCAGGGATGGTAAAATTCCGGAATTCCGGATTTAAGGCCTCACGGATCGATTTTGAGATTAATGTAAATCCGTTGAGTTTTTTCTAGGGGGGGGAGGGGTACAGGGAGCGATTCTAGCTCAGATCGAACAATATGGGTACGAAAGGTGAGTTTTCCGGAAGTGTAAAGCCGGAAATTATCGAACCTATTTACGTCTTGGCAGTCGAGCTATATGATTTGTTAAGCTAGCATCGAGTGATTACGGAAATTACCGATGGGACTAGAAGACAGCAGCGCGTTCAGTAAAGATGTTTGCGGCGAACGTTCGCTATTTGGTTTCCCGCTTAACGTGTATGCGCTGCGTTGCAACAGGGATACAAAACAAAACGTTTGCGAGCGTTTTGTAAACGCTCGCCTGCAGCGCGTTCAGTAAAGATGTTTGCGGCGAACGTTCGCTATTTGGTTTCCCGCTTAACGTGTATGCGCTGCGTTGCAACAGGGATACAAAACAAAACGTTTGCGAGCGTTTTGTAAACGCTCGCCTGACTGAACGCACTGCTGACTGAACGCACTGCAGTATCCGGATATGACAGACGACGTAGACGAATAAACGAGTATTGGAAAAAACGACCACCACCAACTTCTCAAAACATCAATTCGTCGATTTAAAGGTATATTTGCTTTTTATTTTTAAGAGAAATTCCCGAAACGTTTCTTTTTAAGTTAATAGAATGTGATCAAACTGAGAATGGCTTTTGCGCATGTAGCAATATTTCGATTCGGATTGTGTCATAATAATCGATTTTTATTTTACAAATTTTATTTGGCCGATTGAAGTTTATGCTGTTAAACCATTTCTTTATTGTTCCCATAATGTTTGAAGCATTGTTCTCAATAAGAAGTGGCTGTTGACTATAATGGAAGGTTCAAATGAAAATTTAAAAAAAAATGAATACATATTTTGTAGTAGTAATATATATTAAGTAGGAGCAGTCAGTTTATTTTCTATTTGAGACAGTTCAACAAAACTTCTTGAGGACCCAGTTTGAGTGAGATTTAATTTCTATAGTTGTAATTTGAATTTCCAGGTATGTTGATGGTTCCAAAAGTCAGGGATGATGAACAGACACCTCGCCAGTGCATCCAGTTGTTCCTGTCAATGACTGACAATTCAATGCAGAGGCCATGATACTTGGATTTATGGCTGAACATGACCTTCCATACTCCCTGGCACCACATGTAGTGAGTCTTACTTAAGACACTTGCCAAAGATACAAAAGCTCTCAGCGAATTAAAACTTCAAAGGTGTACAGCATCATATAAGATGACTTAGGGAGAGGCAAGCCATTTCAATGATGAACTTGTGGAGGAGTTAAGTGAAACTCGGTTTTGTTTGAACTTAGACGGGTCAACAAACACAAACAATGAGAAAACTGTTGCAGCTATTTTTCTGCTATAGAGAAAGAAATAGTGTTGAGACATTTGGCCTCCTTAAAAATCACAAGGGCTGATTCTGAATCATTTTTTAAGGAATTTGAAAGCCTGTTTGAGAGACTTGAACTGACGTGGGACAATCTGGACAATCTAATTTGTGTGCTACTGGACTCATGTAACACCATGAGGGGAATTTTTTTTGGCTTTGAGACCAGAATACGTCAACTTGTTCCTCACCTCATAGACATTGATGGCGACAATGACCACAACGGCTCACTGCCAAAGCATTTGCCGTCCCGTTTGGATATTATTTGGAATAATAATTAATAATATTATATTCTCATCAAATGTGCAGATAATGGAATAAATACTCTTTATGATATACAAAAATTGAATAAATAACACTTTTACAATAAACATTTGCAAGCTCAAGATAATTGATATGTTGTTCATTATTATAATTCAAACATCCCACAGTGTAGACTGTTCATACACAGGCATTTGATCATAGCCAGTTGAGTTTTATGGGAAGTGGACAACTGAACCAAAATGTCAGGTACATGTCTTATGCCTGTGACTTCAGGTAAAAAAGTAAATTTAACTTTGTTTGAAGACAAAGGTGTTTAACTTCACTGCTAAGATTCCTGATAATTGTTCTGATTGCGGATGTCTCCTGTTGAACATAATTATATCTACCAAACTGAAAGGTGTACTCCTTGAACACTATTCTAAGGCAAAAAAGGGTATGAGAAACCCTGAAATACTGAAAGCTTCGGGGGGCTTTGCCCCCCCTTGTCCCCCCACCAGGGCTTTGCCCTGGACCCATCGGGGGCCTTTAGCGGCGCCCTGAACCCCACGCAGACATTTTCAGGATTGGCAACTTGGCTCTGTTATCATCCCTGAATATTACAAACAGTGTTATGTTATCAGTGAATGACATCCTTTAAGGCTTTCAAGTGGCTTGTAGAGGTTGTCAATATCAGGTTTATCTCTGTAACACAATTCTCTACCACAACTATTATTTTAAAAGTATCAGAACCTGTTATTTAACTGAAAAACAAGGCGAGAGCTGGCATTCTCTCCATGGTACTCTTTTTAAAGTGTGTCAGAACCTGTTATTTAACTGAAAAACAAGGCGAGAGCTGGCATTCTCTCCATGGTACTCTTCTCATAAATCCCATGTGCATATCAAAATGCATACTCATTCATCCTAGTTATAAATGATTTGTCATTATAAGTGTGCATGGCTCCTTGAACAATAGATCCTACCTATGATGCCTCAAAGACCATGTTTCAAATATCTCTTTACATGTAATAAATGCTACAGTATTTACAGTAGAGTAGGCCACAATTATGTTGTTATTATACGCCTTATTAGGTCTATTACGGTAGTTCAATTTAATGAGAAGATACCGATAACCTTTGGATGATATCAATTCTTTTAAACTGAAGTACTGGTACTTGTTTATCCGAGAGAGGATGCAATAAAAGCGCTGAAAGAAAGAAATGGTTTGAATCAAAATAGGCCAACAAGTATTTTGACTATTTTTTATGTAATCAAATACTAGCTTGTTCAGTAAGACAATATTACAGTTTCTGAATTGTAGGACTAACAATGTAACCCTCATTTCCAGCTGAAATGATGACCCAAAGGCAACGTCCATTATATTTTCAGATCAATCATTTTGGAAGCATTTCTTCAATTATCATGTTATTTGGTCAGAATGTGTATAGGCTTATTTTCTCAAACAGTCATATCACTTTAGTCACTCCAGAACATTTTGGTCAGAATGTGTATAGACATTTAAGAAATTTAGAACCCTTTGCTCAATCATCACCAAATTTGGTCTGAAGGTGTATAAGCAGATTATCTCGGTCAGGATTGATAACAAACTCCAGATATACCCTTTAATTGGCAAAAACTGTTTTTACAGTGTCGGCTCTTTAAATTTGGCTTAACATACAACCACTTATCTTCAAACTTTGTGTTGATTAAACAGGACGGCCATATTTTGTGACATTTGGTGCTCTTTTTCTTACTATAGTTATTCAAGTACATATTAATTGTATGAACTTGTCAAAAAAACCTCTTAAATCTGTTTTAAGATCTCCATAAAGAAATCATTTGTTGCAGGTATGAAAAACTAGATGAAAAAGAGGTTGACATTAGTGATGAGGAGAATGATGTCACACCTGTCCCAGCCAATAAGAATACAGGACAGCAGGAGTTGCCATTGGAAACTGATGATGTCATAAGCAACAGCCAATCAAATGTAAAGACATCGCAGGAAAATGAAGATGATGATTTTGTGATAGAAGACTATGATGACTGATTGATAAGTTGAACAGAAAGACTTGACTTTGTTACTTTCTGTGCTTCACTATTTGGTGTTTTCATATTGATATGTGCTCAACATATGCTTAATACTGTGAAAGTTATGATCATCCAAAGATGAATGTTGATAAGCTGTAATGTGCAATGTTCCTAGTGTTGTTGCTAAGATACTGTATCTTTTGCTATGGTATTCATAATGGAAGATTCTAGCGTCAATATCTGGAATCATATCAAGTCCCTTATAACAGTACTAAGCTGAGAGATGTAGTTTGGTTTCTGTATAAATTCTGAAAATATCTCCTTTTAAGTTTTAAAAAAAAAAGTGATTTGGATAATCATTAAAAAATATATCTTATTTCTAGATTTTTTTTTTAAATTTAGCTTAAAATTTGGCTAAATGAAACAAGATACTTAACTAATGACATGTTCAGCATAAGAGTTTTTGAGTAATTTAGACCTAATGTTATGTTTAACCAAGCAAGAGATGCAGCTTTAGCTTACAACATCAAAATAGATTGAAATTAATTTAAAACTTAATGCTCCATTATAATTGAAAGATTTCAGATATAAATCAAGATTCATGAATCAGTTTTTGCAAAAATGCCTTAAGACTGTGATACATATACCGTGCTTATTTTCTTTAAGTATTAATTCTTGGTCTTATTATTTTGTCGCAAACATAACATGAAAATGAATCTCTTGCAATTTGTTGGATAATATTTTGTTGAAATAAAATTTATTTCTTGTCTGTGGTGAATTTTAAAGTTTTTAGCCCAAATAAACTTAAAACCTTAACAGGATATGATGGCTGCCATGGGTATTAATTTTACAATAATTTGATATCCGGCTGAAGGTTGGTGGGGAGTTATTTATGTGTTAATAAATTAATAAGTGCATTCAGTGTTCCAGATATAGGATAGTTTACATGCTAGGATGCATTTTAGATGTGGTTCGTTTTCTAAGATTTGGGAAGGATCGTTTTGAAATATTGTACACAGCAGTTTGTGTTGCATTATTGTGAAATGAAAACGACCTTGAAGATAGTCATGTTTGTTTAGCGTGCACATGAAGATAGTCATGTTTGTTTAGCGCGCACATGAAGATAGTCATGCTTGTTTAGCGCGCACATGATTATAGTCATGTTTGTTTAGCATGCACAAAAGATGGTCATGTTTGTTCAGCGCGCACATGAAGATAGTCATGTTTGTTTAGCGCGCACATGAAGATAGTCATGCTTGTTTAGTGCAGTGTGCATTAGAGTTTGCAAATGTATTTGAAGTACATGAGTGATAAAAAACATCACAAGTTTTGTATTTATCATTTGAGGCACAGGTGACAAATTAAATTGTATCTACTAAATGGTCACAATTTAACATAATGACTAAGTGTATTAATATATGAGATTTTGTTCAACTCGAAAGTACCATAGCCATGCACTGTAGATTGTACAAGATTAAGTGTATTTGAAAAAAAACAAAACATTTTACCATTAAAGCACATTTCTTATCTGAAATGTTAGCTTTATCCTGAATGTGTTTACAAATAAATTATTTAAAGAGTACAAATGAATTTCACAGAATTGTACCACATGCGTTCTATCTCAAATGTCAAGGTCACTTGTTGAGGTCAATATTAAACAATGTGAATTTCATAGAAATACCTTGTGTCTCAGTCATAACAATACTTACAACTCTTTGGATTTCAATCAAACTTCACAGAATTGTAGGGTACCATAATTATGTGCATACACTTTATGCTCTCATCTTAAAGGTCAAGGTCAATTATGATGCCTAAATTAATACTGAATTTGTAGCAATAGTTACTGCCTTCCTTATGACCTGTTAGCATATAATAGGAACCTGATCAGTCTGTTCTTGGGAGTGTAGTCACACTATGTAGAGGGAAGGCGTGTCCTGCATTAGAGTGGAGGTCATTGAAGCTTCATAGCGATTTCTTAGCAATAATTTGTGTTTCATCCATCAGTATATAATTAACACTACCTTGTGTCCTAACTTTTAAATGACTATTGGCATGACATTTCCCAATTCAGGGCATTTGTCACGTTCCTGTGACAGCTCTTGTTTATTTCCAACTGTTTAATTAAATACCTGTCAGCATGAATAATGCATGTTTTTTTAGAAAAACGTATTAATTCTTGAACAGTACACAGAGAGGATGGAGAAAATTCACATTCCATCATAAAACTAGTTTAAAATACATCTACTTTATTGTGTATGGAAGCTTTTTCTCTTTAAAAAAGGATTTTATTGAGTTTTTTTAATGATATGGGAAGTATGTTTGGTGGCTGTGATTTAGAGTAAGTTAAAAAAAACTTTTCCCTCGAGATTTGCATGAATTTGTTTGATGCAAATATTTAAACTGCAGCTTTTTACAGCGGTAATGAATTGAATTAATGGTGGTAATGAATATGTCATTTACATGTTAAGCAAAATTTAACAACTTCTGTAAACTGTGAATTAAATCATTTAGATACTGTGCAACAAAAAATATCATGGAAATAGGATAGCATCAGTCAATTCCAACAGCATTACCGGTATATTTAATTTGATCTTGAATGTCTGAATTCTTTTGTTTCTAGCTGAAGAACTGTATATACATAGGTAGTTATTTGCACATCCTTCATAATCCATTTATCAGACAAGGGGCATCATTCATAATACAGCCGGTTGTAGGAGATAATTGGGACATTGGATAGTTTCATAGAGGTATAAACAGGTGCCTGGCCCAGGAGAATAAGGGCTTAGATGTTGAAACTGGGCTTAGTTTGTAATGCTTTTTTCTTAGGGTTCAATTGTTGTAATTCTTTGACAAGCTTAAAATATAATAATTTGTACGTGTTTACTCTGTAGAAATTCTTGAGCATTTTTTTTGGAGAGTAAAAAACTTTGATTGCTGACAATTATACAATTATATGGAGTTTCTTCAATTCGATATTTAAATTATGTTTTGAAAAAGTGAGAAAGAATTTGTAAAAATGGATTTAGACAAATCAGACATTAAAATGCATCGATTTGAACAATCGGACGTTATAGGTGAAAACTCCAGATCTAAGGGAATGAATAGAGAACGATGCTTCTGGGTAATCCTGGCAATATTGCTCATAGCAGCTGTGATTGGTGTGTCGGTGTATTTTACTAAGAATTACGTGAAGAAAAGTGATGATCCCGCGGCAGGAAGTGTTACAGACTCCCAGGTTGGCAAGAAAACCACGACTGCCCAGCCCCCCACTGGTTCAAATACACAAACGTCAACACAAGCAACTGCTACAACAACAAGTGTGATGAAACCCAAGCCAAGTTTGGAAGAACTTCAACGTAGAGTCGACTGCATTCCCGAATATCAGGGGAGACAAGTTAAGCCCACTGAGGAATTATGCAACAATCGAGGCTGTATTTACGACGAGACAGATGAACTAGGAATTCCAGTCTGCTATTTCTCACAGAAAAAAGGGTATAAAGTGACAGGGGTGACGGAGACTCCACTTGGGTACCGTGTCAATCTGGAGAATAGGGGAGAGGGACCATTCGGAGATGACTGGGTGGAGGCTGTATTCATGGTCGAGATGCTTGGGAATGACATTATCAGATTCATGGTAAGACAATTGATTTTAATTTTATATCATAAATTATATTGGCATATTATAAATTTGATATATAACTAGTGTAATTACATTAGACGTGTTATCATAAATAAATGGTGTTGAAAATATGCCCACTATTCAGTTCTGATTTCATTAGTATTTATGATATACCATGTCTCTTTTTCATTTATTTTAGAAAACTTTTTTGTATTTAAAATCTTTATTCAATGACCATGTGTTTGTTTTTAACATTTTTGAAAATCTGTTATAATAACTGTTAAAGCTGCACTCTCACAGATTGACCATTTTGACAACTTTTTTTTATCTTCTGTCTTGGAATGAGCAAATTTTTTGTGCATGCCTGGAAAGCAGTGATATAAGACCGGTGAAAAATGGGCTCATTCCAAGACAGAAGATAAAATAAAAAGTTGTCAAAACGGTCAATCTGTGAGAGTGCAGCTTTAAGCCCACTTCATTCTGTTTCAATGGAAAATAGTCCTCTCATGAGTGGAAAATGGGTCTGCTATATGAAGGGCATCTCACCTGAAACATGACCTTGAACAATTGCATTAAAGAATATAAAGATAACAGCCACAATGACTGGGTTAGGGTTTATAACAATATTTATTTCACCTTGAAAGACTGTTTACATTATTTAACCAAATTACTTATACCAATAAATTACAGAGAAAAAAAACTCTCATGGTTTTTTATTCACGCTGTCCTTGAAAAAAGAAGAGTGTCAATATTTTTTTTTGTTATTTTTACTCAAAAAACTAGGAAAACTTAAAGCCGCCCTCTCACAAATTGATCGTACAGGCAACTTTTATATTTTTTGTCATTGAACGAGCCAATTTTTGTAAAATTGTATGGAAACCAGTGATTTAAGACTGCTGACAAAAAATCAGATAGCGGGTTTTCATATTTATGACAAAAAAGATGTTTAATGTATTTTCAATAAAGAGTAAGTAACACTTTTAGCCTTAAATTATTAATTTTCGGACATAAATATGAAAAATGGTTATCTGATTTTTTGTCAGCATTCTTATATCACTGGTTTTCTGCTCTTTAGGCAGAAATTGGCTCACTCCAAGACAAAAACTTGTCAAAACAGTAAATTTGTGAGAGTGCAGATTTAACACTGCATAGCTTTAAAAAATCTACAAAAGCAGTCTGAGAGATAAATAAAGATCTCCTGTAAGATTTCTTCACAGGGGCTATATTTGAAGTATGTTGTTTTATGTTTTCTTTAAAGATATAAATGATAATCGTTCATTACTTGTATTCAGTCCAACCTGACGAGGCTTGAAATCTAAAAAAAATAATCTTGCTCATCATGATAATATAATAAAACTGCTGTCAAAAGAATGTTTACCTGTTACAAGGTGAAGGTTAACTGTATAATAAATATATTCATGATTTATATCTGAAGTGCTTAGCTATTGCTCATAGTTATTTTTGCTAAGTGATTAAAAAGGCCTATAAATTAATAGTTTGTTACTATTTAACTACCCCATCATCTTTTTTCATACATATTTTATGAAATCATTTTACATAATTAGCTGAATTGGTATGGATTAGGGGGAGGGTTCTCAAAGCTGTTTACCAGTATCTTTAAATGTTTAAGACATATCAGTAGGATTGGTAATTATGCCCCCCTTCGAAGAAGAGGGGTATATTGCTTTGCACAGGCATGTCGGTATGTCGGTCGGTCGGTCGGTCCGTCGGTAGACCAAAGTTTGTCCGAGTGATAACTCAACAATTCCTGGACGTATGGTCATCAAACTTCACATGAAGGTTGGGCCTGACCAGTAGATGACCCCTATTGATTTTGGGGGTCATCTGGTCAAAGGTCAAGGTCACAGTGACCTTTAATGGTAAAATAATTTTAAAGCTTGTCCGAGTGATAACTCAACAATGCCTGCACCCATGGCCCTCAAACTTGACATGAAGGTTGGGCCTGACCAGTAGATGACCCTTATTGTTTTTGGGGGTCATCAGGCCAAAGGTCAAGGTCACAGTGACCTTGAATGGTAAATGGTTGTCCGAGTGATAACGTGACAATGCCTGCACCCATGGCCCTCAAACTTGACTTGGAGGTTGGGCCTGACCAGTAGCTGACCCCTATTGTTTTTGGGGGTCATCAGGCCAAAGGTCAAGGTCACAGTGACCTTGAATGGTAAAAGGTCCGAGTGATAACGTGACAATGCCTGCACCCATGGCCCTCAAACTTGACTTGGAAGTTGGGCCTGACCAGTAGCTGACCCCTATTGTTTTTTGGGCTCAATGGGTCAAAGGTCAAGGTCACAGTGACCTTAAATGGTAAAAGGTTGTTCGAGTGATAACTCAACAATGCCTGCACCCATGGCCCTCAAACTTGACTTGGAGGTTGGGCCTGACCAGTAGATGACCCCTATGGTTTTGGGGGGTCATTGGGCCAAAGGTCAAGGTCACAGTGACCTTGAATGGTAAAAGGTTGTCCGATTGATAAATCGACAATGCCTGCACCCATGGCCCTCAAACTTGACTTGGAGGTTGGACCTGGCCAGAAGATGGTCCCTATTGATTTAAGGGGTCATTGGGCCAAAGGTCAAGGTCACAGTGACCTTGAATGATAAAAGGTTGTCCAAGTGATAACTCAACAATGCCTGCACCCATGGCCCTCAAACTTGACATGGAGGTTGGGCCTGACCAGTAGATGACCCCTATTGATTTTAGGGGTCAAAGGTCAAGGTCACAGTGACCTTGAAAACAAACTCGAAATTTTTTGGACCTATGGTCATCAAACTTGACATGAAGGTTTGGCCTGCCCAGTAGATGACCCCTATCGACTTTGGGGGTCATCAGGCCAAGGTCAATGTCACAGTAACCTTTAACGCAAAAAAGTTAACAAATCTTCCCCCACTGATATCTCAACAATGCCTGAACCTATGATCGTTAAACTTGACATGGATGTTAAGCCTGACCAGTAGATCACCCTTATTGATTTAGGATTCATAGAGTCAAAGGTCAAGGTCACAGTGATCTTGAATGGTAAAAGGTTGTCCGAGTGATAACTCAACAATGCCTGAACCCATGGCCTTCAAACTTGACTTGGAGTTGCATCTGACTTGTAGATGACCCCTTATGATTTAAGGGGTCATCGGGTCAAAGGTCAAGGTCACAGTGACCTTGAACGAAAAAAAACTTGACTTGTGATAACTTGACAATGCCTGCACCCATGGCCCTCAAACTTTACATTTAGGTTTCTGGTGACCAGCTGATGACTCTGGATTTTGAGTTCATAGAGTCAAAGGTCATGACGGTCATAACACACTTTATCCTCACACTTTAATGGTCATAATCTTAAAACAGCAACAAATCAGCTGTCATTTCGGTCCATGCATATTTCATTCAATTGTCCATATAATCCTGACAACATGGCGCTCAGGGGGGGGCATAATGTTTGACAAACATCTCTTGTTTCATGCATATTTTATGAAATCATTTTACATAATTAGCTGAATTGGTATGGATTAGGGTGAGGGTTCTCAAAGCTGTTTACCAGTATCTTTAAATGTTTAAGACATATCAGTAGGATTGGTAATTATGCCCCTCTTCGAAGAAGAGGGGTATATTGCTTTGCACAGGCATGTCGGTATGACGGTCGGTCTGTCGGTCGGTTCGTCGGTAGACCAAAGTTTGTCCGAGTGATAACTCAACAATTCCTGGACGTATGGTCATCAAACTTGACATGAAGGTTGGGCCTGACCAGTAGATGACCCCTATTGTTTTGGGGGGTCATCGGGCCAAAGGTCAAGGTCACAATGACCTTGATTGGTAAAAGGTTGTCCGAGTGATAACTCGACAATGCCTGCACCCATGGCCCTCATTCTTGACTTGGAGGTTGGGCCTGACCAGTAGCTGACCCCTATTGTTTTTGGGGCTCATCGGGTCAAAGATCAAGGTCACAGTGACCTTGAATGGTAAAAGGTTGTCCGAGTGATAACTCAACAATGTCTGCACCCATGCTCCTCATAATTGACTTGGAGGTTGGGCCTGACCAGTAGATGACCCCTATTGTTTTTGGGGGTCATCGGGCCAAAGGTCAAGGTCACAGTGACCTTGAATGGTAAAAGGTTGTCCATGTGATAATTCGACAATGCCTGCACCCATGGCCCTCAAACTTGACTTTCAGGTTGGGCCTGACCAGTAAATGACCCCTATTGTTCTTGGGGGTCATTGGGCCAAAGGTCAAGGTCATAGTGACCTTTAATGATAAAATAATGTTAAAGCTTGTCCGAGTGATAATTCAACAATGATTAGACCTATGGTCATCAAACTTGATATGGAAGTTGGGCCTGACCAGTAGATGACCTCTATTGTTTTTGGGGGTCATCAGGCCAAAGGTCAAGGTCACAGTGACCTTGATTGGTTAAATGTTGTCGGGGTGATAACTCGACAATGCTTGCACCAATGGCCCTCAAACTTGACTTGGAGGTTGAGCCTGACCAGTAGATGACCCCTTTTGATTTTAGGGGTGATTGGGCCAAAGGTCAAGGTCACAGTGACCTTGAATGATAAAAGGTTGTCCGAGTGATAACTCAACATTGCCTGCACCCATGGCCCTCAAACATGACTTGGAGGTTGGGTCTGACCAGTAGATGACCCCTATTGATTTTAGGGGTCAAAGGTCAAGGTGACCTTGAATGATAAAAGGTTGTCCGAGTGATAACTCAGCAATGCCTGCACCCATGGCCCTCAAACCTGACTTGGAGGTTGGGCCTGACCAGTAGATGACCCCTATTGATTTTAGGGGTCAAAGGTCAAGGTCGAAGTGACCTTGAATGCGAAAATTTGTTCGTGTGATAACTCGACAATGCCTGCACCCATGGCCCTCAAACTTGACTTGGGTTTGCGTCTGACCTGTAGATGACCCATTATGGTTTAGGGGCATTGGGTCAAAGGTCAAGGTCACAGTGACCTTGAACGAAAAAAACTTGTCTGTGTGATAACTTGACAATGCCTGCACCCATTGCCCTCAAACTTTTGGGTTTTTGGTGACCAGCTGATGACTCCTATGGATTTTGAGGTCATAGAGTCAAAGGTCATGGTCATAACACACTCTATCATTACACTTTAAATGGTCATAATCTTAAAACTGCCTCAACGGCATCCAATGTCAGTGACAAATCAGCTGTCATTTCGGTCCATGGATATTTCATTTAATTGTCCATATAATCCTGACAACATGGCGCTCAGGGGGTGCATAATGTTTGACAAACATCTCTTGTTAATCATGAACAACCATTCTGAAATGGGGAATTCAGCATGTGGATGACACTATAATCTGACCAGATCAAGCAGGGTTCAGTTCAGTAAACCTGTCTTAACGCTGATAAATCTTAACTGGTTATTTCAAAATGATATGTGCAAATGTGTCTACTGTGAAATCATTAATGTTCGTGGGGCATTAATGTTCGTGGTTTATGTGGGTTGGGTGATCCACGAATTCAAGATCCCACAAAATATAAACCCTTTATTCACTTTTTCAATTGCCTTGTTACGTACATACTCTAGTATATTCTTTACAGAGGTCGCAGTATACACTGTTAAAACCTGTCTCACTGTATAACTTACGATCATTATTCTGTTAATATATTATAACTGCCTTTAACAAATAATGAACCAAATCAATTAAATGTGTTTTATGCAGCAAATGACAGTTATAAGCACGTGGTTAAACGTGTGCTGTTCAGGAAAATCTCCAAGTTTACAAGATGTCCGTGATGAGTGTCCATACTCGATTTTTTTATTTAATGAAATAATTAATCGATTACTAGTACATTGAAAGTTACTAAGCACCGAACGTGACAATATACACACCTTTTCGGTGTTTTCACAGTTTGCAAAATTCTTAATTGGCATTCAATGGCTTCCCCTATCTGTATTTATGATCAGGGTACATCTTCTTTTATTACCTTTATTCCCAATTAAATCGATAAGTGACATGGGTATATGCACTAATTGGCATGTCGTACCACATTAGCGAGTGTCATAAACCGAGTGACGTAGAAGACGGAAATCACGGGCCAGCGTGTGGATATTATGCAGACGATCGCATCTTCGATTTTTTTTTTCAATAATGAAAATCCACGAATTCAAGTACCCAAGAAATTGTGTTTTTTTCGGCAAATCACAAAATTTCATGCCCACGAACATTAATGATTTCACAGTAATTTATTCTTGCTTTTGAAATGAAATTCTGCTGATGAAAAAATGAGACAAAAACTTACTGCTTCTAGTTCAGTTTTGATGATAAAATATTCTATTTCTTTTTGAAAATTAGTACAATTATTCACATACATTCTAGTGGAATAAAGATGATACATTGCAATTCAATGAAAGTGCATTTCTAGGACTTGTGAGTGTTCATGGCCCCTGGATAGCCCATACTATTTTAGTATTATCTAAAATTGTTCGAAATGTGGATAAAGAATATGCAAAAATTATTCCAAACCAATGCTGCAAACATGCACTAAATTGGCCTTGAATGATTGCATAAAATCAAGAAAAAAAATGTGCCATAACTTTATTTTTAATGTTTTTATTCAGACATTGATTTTACATATTATTTACCAGTTTGCACTATCCTTTCAAATGATACCAAATGTATATGGGGTCACCACACATCACTTTTTAAACATTATCGCAAATGGCAATTGACATATTTTATAATTGAACATGATGTTGATCTGTACCTTTACATCTCAGGCGACTATAAATTAATTTCTAGATTTTCAGCCCCACTCGCCCCCTCCTTTTCTGCCATCCAAGTTATGTTAAACTTAAGGGCCTGTATTTGCGTATCGTTCAGGTACTGTCCAGAAACAGGGTTGATTCATACCTACAGTGTCGATGTATAACATTCACATGTAAAAAAGGAGAATTATTACCATTGTGTTCATGGTTCATCTAGAAAGACATGTATATGGTCCCTTTTGCATTTAAAGGGGCTGTCTCACATATGATAAAATAGCGAAAAAAAAGGAAATTTTTTCGAAAACTGACATAAACTTGGCATCGATGTGTACAATGCATTGAAACTTACTTACTGAAGTACCACATAGTTTACAATTTATTTAAGTTTAGCAGTCATTTCGTATTTTTCCATTAAAAAAGATTTCTACCTGGTAGAATTCATTCCTTATGCGTGATTGGCTAGTCGGTGTTATCAAGTGATATTACCGAGGTAGGTGTATAACTTTATTATGTCACCCGATTAGAACAAGCCTTTGTAGCGCAGTGAGTAAGACGCTAAGACTACAATTTTGGCGACGCGGGTTCGAACCCGGTCTCCAACACAATTTTTTTTTACATTTTGGTACTTTTTTTACAATTATGGCATCAAAGCGTAACACATTCTATTAGATAATTGTCCTGAGATTCGTTACAGAAAAAAACTTTTTTTGCTGCCAATCTGTGACACAGTCCCTTTAAAAAGAGCATGAACACATATTGCACAGTGAAACAGTCATCTAAGAAAAATAAAATAAATGTCACCCCCCACCCCCATTTAAAAAAGATTGGATGATAATCCACTAATTATTTCATATTGGCCTTACTGCTGTTCTAGGATTACCGATACTTCTACTTATAAAAGTTTAAAATCACATATTGAGGTCACAGAGAACTGCATGGTCTTGTGATTAACATGTCTGCCATCTGGCCAAAGATGTTGTAGGTTCTGCAAGCAAAATTCAACAGGTTTCTACTGACTAGAAATGAATTAGGTTGTGATTCCTATACATCAATGGTGATATTAAAGTACAGGTATTGCTCTGAAGGGTGATCCCCTGATGTATTGTATCAATCTAATAGTTTCTTGTTATCGTGGCCACTGTTAACTATCCAAACAGGTAAAACTTTAAAATTCCACCATACTGTTGACATAGACAAGCCAGAATCATTGTAGCTTATGGAAATTAGGATAGATTACCTGATATTTGTTATAAATTTTCATAACTTTCTCAAATATTTGACAGAAGTCTGCAAATTACCCACAATTTAAATTCTTAATCACAATCATCTCAATAGAGGATTGCTTCCTTCACAGAATTTAGGGGTGAAATTGCATGCTTTATGAAATTAAACACTTATATTACAGATTCGGGACTGACTTTATTAATTTCTCCCGTTAACAGAAATCAAATTCCAGATTATTTGCAAAATCATAGCAGATTATTGTTCACAATTAAGTGAAGGACAAAGCCGAAAAAACTGATATTATTAATATGATATCTTACTTTTAAATTATACCTAAAATAAATTCAATATTGTCTCTTATTTAAACATTTAAGAATGCACAACCCATAATGCATAAACAAAACACACCGATGTTCTGTTTAAAATCTGACTCACATATTTAAAAAATACAATCTACACTCAAGCCTCTTTTAAATATTTCAAAATGTTTACGAAAAAGTTTTTGTTTTATTTCTAAACCATTCAAGGAGAATTTGTTTTATGATGAAGGCATAGTATAATCTAAAACAAATCAATTTAATTTCTATTTACTGATAGTGACATTTTTGTTTGATCAGCTCCCTGTAATGTATCATATATAATAGCATTGTTAGCCGGTATTTCCTAAAAAATAATCTGATCTTAAACATTTATGGTTAATGAATATAAATTAAACATGGGAATAATCTGATCTTTATCTCTCCTGCAATAACATATCTCCTAAGTGGGTCAGACCTAACAGCAGTGAAATAAAAGACATGATAAGTCTCCTTGACCTTGTTTTTCTGCAACACAAGGTCAATGTTCCTTTTTCATCTCGCACTGAGTAACAATGACCTTGGTACAATATTTCCAGTTTGATGACCCTGTCTTCAAGCGCTACAAAGTACCCCTTGACCTTGACCTGCCAAAGGAGAAGGGAGATAATCCAAAATATGAGTTCTCTATCACTAACAATGACACCTTCGCATTCCAAATTAAACGCCAATCAACAGGCAAAGTATTGTAAGTATTTAATTGTTTTTCAGATTTGTTTTAAAAAATGTTACTTTTACACTATAAGTTGTTGAATTATATAGGCTTTTCTTAGCCCTGGGCCCATATTCAGCGTCTTGAGACTGAGATTGAGACTAAGGCTCGGGAAAGGGAAAATATATTTTTGTTGTAAAAATGCTTTTATACGTGCAAAGATGGTAAATATTGCTTGATCGGTTACAAATAACTTATTCTACAATCAGGCACACATCTTTCGTCAAAATTAGCAACATTCAAGAATTCAGTTTTCTAAGACTTGGACTGAAACACAGACTCAAGACGTTAATGACCCTGGTGCCATTTGTTTTCGGTGACTTCAGCTTGTTTGTGTGCAAATTCTTGAACCTTGGCCATAGTTCACAATGTTTAAGATATTTAAATGAAATTTTATTTACATGTTGCCTCAGACAATATGAACATGTGTAGCAAAATCCATAAATTTTGCTGTAATGATTGTTTATTTATGCCCCTTTATCCACTGAAATAAAATTGTATTCAAGTAGTAATGCTTGTACTTATATCTTAATTCTGTTGGAGATCTTTTGTGTATTATTATCATAGTATCTTAAATGTTATAAAAATGTAAATAAATCCTAAGGTAGGGGGAAAAATTGATATTCCAATGACCAAGGTTATGTGTTTAAACCTTTTTAATTTACAATGATTGTAAAACAAGTATTTGCAACATTATGTTTATAACTCTCGTTGGCACAATTTTACGCGAGAGTGTTGTCTTGTGTTGTGGGGATAACTGGAGTATCCGGAGGAAACACACTTGTCCGGCTTGGTGACCACAAACCAAACTCACATGCGTCCAGACAGGGAATCAAACCCAGGTTGCCTAGGTGAGAAGTGAGTGCGTAAACCACTGGACAACATGCCAGGGTTAGTATGATATCTCTGTCCTTATTTCACCAATGTTTGCATGGAGGTTTAATTTTTTTTACTTTGAATGTACAACTCTCCTGTACAGATGGGACACGGGTGTGGGCGGCCTGGTGTTGTCAGACCAGTTCCTCCAGGTGAGCACGAGCCTCCCGAGCGTGCACGTGTATGGTTTCGGGGAGAACCTGCACCGCACATTCCAACACGACCTCAACCACACTACCTGGCCAATGTTTTCCCGCGATCAGGCTCCAAGCCACCAGGTGAGAAACTTTAAACAAACATTTTGGCTATTGTGAACATTAAATATTTGAATATCAAAATTATTTTCTGTCAAATCTGAAATTAGTCTGGATAGTTGATACCACTTGCTTTAGCTTAAGCATGAAGTTTTAGGAAGCAAAAATGCAAAATTGTTTAATTCTTTGAAATGTACAACTTATGAAATCTTTAGATCTGCACTTATTGACTCCCACCACAACTGCCGCTTGCTAATAAGAAAATATAGTAAATAAAAATATATTTAGGCACTCCACCTACTGTAAGAGTCTCTTTACCCTTTATAATCTTATCCATAAAGTTTTACATAATAGGATTCAACTTTCATTATAAAAAAATAAAACTTGCAATCAAAGAGGAAAAATCAACATCGCAATTCATTGTAATACATCGTTTATTTTAGGCGTATTCCAACTTATATGGCGTCCACCCATTCTACACCTGTATGGAGGGAGGTGGCCATTCACACGGAGTATTTCTGCTCAACAGTAATGCCATGGGTATGTGGAATACATGTGAAGAATTGTTTTTGATATCCGTTTTAGCCGTCATGCTTTTGGTTTTGAGAAAAGAAAGATGACACTTAGACAAATGTATGTTAGATGATATCAATACTAGTATAAATACAAAATAGTTTTTTTTTCCATAAAATGTATAAAATTGGTATTCCCAATTATTGAATTCTTTGTAATTAAAATATGGGATAAACTATAAGAAAGACATTTTTTATGACTTTTATAAAGATAACGTAGTTAAAACTATCACACAAAATATCATTTCT
Organism: Mya arenaria; assembly: GCF_026914265.1. Lineage (NCBI taxonomy): Eukaryota > Metazoa > Mollusca > Bivalvia > Myida > Myidae > Mya > Mya arenaria. The sequence goes on from NC_069134.1 coordinate 67,976,320, forward strand.
TCTGTTTTCAGCATTCCATAAAAAGAACATGTTTATTTTCCAGACTACTCATTCACGCCACTACCCATGTTGACATACCGAACCATCGGTGGAGTTCTGGACTTCTACATGTTTCTGGGACCTGAGCCGGAGAATGTGGTCCAACAATACACTGGGGTAAGTATGACTATCTTTTCTCATCCGCATTCAAAGTTGTATATTCATGTGATGAAGAAGGGACATGTTCATGTTCATATTGGTTGGTGGGTAGGTAATTTGCCCTTACATGTAGAATACCCTTGTTCAGTCCAGGGCCAGTATTCAATATTGATCTTATACTTTTACTTAGATATGCCTCAGTGACTTCATTCAGCCTATTGGCCAGCTAAATATACCGGCCTATCAAACCACTTGGTTACTATTCCTAATTTTAAGTTCAATCCAAGTTGCTTATATAATATGGCCCCTGGGCTTATCTCAAGGTCAAGGCTAGATGCTCCCTATTGATTGTTTTGGTCAAAGTTTGTTTAGGATAATACAATCATTTTTACAAAAAACTGCAATAGCAATATAAATAAGAAGTTTGACCTTCAAACATTATGGTGTAGCTAGTCCTTAAACTTAGGACAAGATATATAGGTTAAAGGTCAAGGTCATTGAAAACTTTTCGGGAACTTATGTATTCATATTTTGACAAATTCTAAAGCTGCATATCTTTTTTTAACAATGAACATATTTGTGATATTTTATCACTTGATATTTGTTTTACCTCCATGTACATTTGTGGTTGTCACCTTGGCATAGAAACCTATTTATAGCTATGTCTACAAATCAACTTTAATTTCTCAATACATTGTGTTTTGAAATACCACAACTAATACAATAAAAATGCTTCTTTTCCCATTAGAATTTCAAAATTGAACTTATTTGAGTGTTAAGAAGCTCAATAAATTTAAAAGATAAGATTTGTTGATCGGAACTGTAAATCTTGTTTGATATTTTGTCGTCTCGATTGTTAAGGTTAGAATAGATATTGAGTTTTCTTGAGGACTCTGTATTACATCATGTTTCCTGTACTTACTGCTTATCGCTACTCGCCATCTGTAAGGGTCTGTCAGCTCAAACAAAGTCATTGAATTCCTATGTTAGCAAAAATGTAAACAAGTTTGTTTACCAATCTATTGATGATAAAATATTCACATCACCTGAAATAATGTTTTATTCCTTTTAGATGGTATTTTGTGACATTCCTTTTAGTTAAAAAAAAAAAATCTTATCAATGGTTTCTTTGGCCCGAGTTTATACAGAGTAACTGATAACTCATATATTCCCGGTCCATTTTGCGACTCATTCCTATGTAACCATAATTAATAATAACATGAATAATGAGCATTTGTCCAAAGATGGTTTAAAGGATGGGGGTTGGGGTTACTTATAAATGTGTCTATATACATGGTGCAAATAACACTTGTTTCCCCTTGTGAAAAAAATATCTATTTTTAACAAAAAGTCATACTATTTTCCCAATTAGGTAAACACAGTGTCTGTAACTGAATAAGAAGCACTAATACAGTAAAGTGTATGCCTTAAAAAATCACAAATGCATCTTTGCTATACAGTATGCTATATAATTTATTTTGCACGATTTTTTTTTTAACCCAAATCAGAAAATTCTCTCAATTTTGAAGACACAGACTGAAAACGTTATCAACAGAAAGTCACTGTTACGACTTGCATGAAATTAAACAAATAGAGGGCTGACTGCATTATTCATGTTTTAAATTGAACAAGGGGTGTAACTCAAAATATACTTTAACCATAGTTATGCAGCTTGCTACAAATGACTGTACACATTTTTATTTTCAGGTGGTTGGTCGTCCATTCATGCCCCCATACTTCTCCCTGGGGTTCCAGCTGTGTCGCTATGGTTACAAGGATGTTAATGACATGGAGGTAGCACTCAACAGAACCCTCCAGTATAACATCCCTGTGGTAGGTGGTGTCATATTTGTGATAATAAGTTAAGCTACTCTTATTTTGTTGGGGGACAAAGCTTTGAAACCAGATGGTCCCAAAATCGGCAAATACAGTATTTCCTCAAAACAAGTCATTGTCAATACATTTTTGATATGTAGCTAGAGATTACGAAAACTGCGAAGATACATGAGTTGTTAGCATTTAAAAAATGATACATCACTAAGTAAGATTCAAATAATCTTAGTATTTAATGATATTTAGGGGCCTGGTATATTGTCCGGAGACTGCCTGCATTCATTACCAAAACCCATCTCATAAATGTTTTATTTCTTGCATCTCCTCAGGACATTCAGTATGCCGACATAGACCACTTTGACGCCAACAAGGATTTCACCATTGACCAAGACAAGTTTGGCACCCTGCCACAATACTTCCAAAAACTGCAGGCTCAAGGGATGAGAACTGTCATTATACTGGTAAATGCATTATATGATATCCACATAATGTGTGAAACTGGTTCATTGATGTCAATTTAAATCTCAACAGTAACTGCAGTATGATAAAGATTGAAATGTTAATGTTCATTCAATAGATGAAGAGTTGATTTATTTCTTTATTTAAGTTTAGGCTATTGGGCTTGTCCCTGTAGTTTCCATTTTTTTATGAAGCAAAGTCAGCTGCAAATTGTATTAAGGTCTGAATATGTTGTCCACTTGTTATCTTTTGGCTAGATAGCATATTGTAATGATTTGATTGGCCAATAATTATTATTGGATTAATATTGACCAATCAGCTAACTTCGAACAAAGAGAAGATTTAACCAGTTATATACATATTGCTGCAGCAGCCAAGTATTAAAATTGGCTTATTCCTTGGTTTGGTTAAAGTTAGCCCAAATATTTATTGATTGGTCAATATTTATCCAATAACTACTGTTGTCCAATTAGATTGCTTTAATGTTCAAACAAGCATGAATATAACATTTCATACATTTTATACAGATGGATGCTGATGTACAAACGTTCACATAATCAAAAAAGTGCAATATGCATACAATAAAATAATCAGGACAGACTAGAGAATGACTTTCTAAAGTTTATACTATGTCTTACTTTTGTCATTGACTTTCATTCTGCTTAAAGGTGTAAAAATGGGTTTTAATGTTTTTTTCATAATTTTGTGTATCTTCTAATAATTGTTTCTTTTTAAAATGAACATTATTAAATGCTGATATATTTATTCCAAAAAAGAAGTGCAGGGTTTAGTTTTATAACAAAATGTGTTTTGAATCTGAAAATGTAAAATCACTTTTCAATGTATATAATTTTGTTACTTTCAATCCATAATTCTGAAATATTTTATGCATTAAAATATTCCCAGGACCCGGCTATCATCAGCAACATGACCATGGGAACCTACGAACCTTATGACAACCTAACGGCACTGCGAGGGTCAGTCATGTGGCCAGACGACCTCAAAGTGGCTGATGCCGACACAGATAGTACAGGGGCCCTCCTAGGTTATGTAAGTCATGTAAGCTATAACTACGTTGTTCTCATGTATCCAAGACAGAACACTTGCAGCTTCTGCAGCATCATTGTAAGTAAAGAAATTACTTCCGGGTAGATAGATAGAATGAAGGGAATATTGTTGTTAATAGCAAACATTCTTTAAAGGGCAGGACCTCTGTGGTTACAAGGTATTAGAACAGTCTCATGGATTAGCAGCTTTCCCCCATCACTGAAGCATGTATTTGAGGCCCTTTTTTATCCAGATATCTTTATATTTAAGTAATAGATACAGTACGAGTTTTTTCTTCAAAAGTGTCCTCTTACAGACGAAGGAAGCCGTTTCGTTAGGACGAACAACAATTATGTCTGAGGCAAACTTTTGACTTATACAACGATAAGTGTATTGCATATGTTAGTGAGAAATTAAATGCATTAATAAATAAATAAATACAGATTTATAAATAGATTAAAAGAAATAATCTTCTGAAAGATAAACATTCGATTATTATCATCGGATTATATATCGGCTAGTAGGATTACTCGAAATTCACATGCACGGTCCGCTTACAACCATCCGAAGACACTTTCAATAGCTCTGCTGAGGGTATAGCCGTATAACAATAGTCACAGCTTTATGCCAGTGACCTTCAAATATGTAAATCTACAGATATATTCACTAAGTGTCTAACAAAGTGTCCTGGAATTTTGTTCATGGCAGTAAGTGAAAAGTACATGTATACAGTGTGTGTTTTCATTAGATTAGAAGAATCCCAGGGATTTTTGCCTTAAAGAAAATGTTTCAGACATTTCGCATCTAAAATCTTGTCAATGCATTCCTGTAAATACCCCAAACTTACCACTTTTTTTATATTTTCTTAGTATATTATTTAAACTACTTTCAGTGCCTTTATCACATTTTATTTCTTATAATAATAGTATACAGTACAGCATAGTTTGATTATTTAAATTTAAAAAAAAAATCTCTTAATTTTTTCATCCCAATTAACAAAGTCTCAATATCATTTGCAGCTAAGCAGCTTTTTTCACCTGCAAAGCATGTTACCGGTACTACTTTTATTTGCATTTTGGTATGTTTTGAATGACTTGGAGTCTTCAAGTTTGGTATGCATATTGGTAATACTCATAAGATAACCCCTTTTTATTTAAGGGCCAAAGTTTGAGGTCATATTGACCTTATCTATATAAATTATGGGCGTTTCAGATCAATCATTTTTTAAGCGACTTGGTGTAGGGTCTTTATATTTGGTAAGCACATTTTGTCATTGTCAGTAGATGACTGCTATTGTTTTCTGGTTGAGTAGGTCAAAGGTCAAAGAATAAAATGATGGACCACTTATAATAAACTCAGTGTTCTGACTGTGTCACTTTGAAATAACTGCATGTTGGTTCCTATGAAAGAGAGTTTAATGACATTTACAATGACATTCCATGCAGGTATGGCCGACCGGGAAGTCTGTTTTCCCCGACTTCTTCAAGAAGTCCACCCAGGATCTGTGGTCTAGACTCATTGTCAAACATCACGACACGCTCCCCTTCGATGCTCTCTGGATTGTAAGTGAAGTCTCCTTTAAAACATAAAGAATTGATCTAAGAGAGTTGTTGACCGTCATTATGTCTAAATGTTAACGAGTATTGCTGACCTAAATGTTCATAATCCTTTATTCATTTAAATGTTAGTGTCATTTGGCAAACACTGAATGATAGAACTCTTTGTTAGATATAAATTTTGTAATATCCTCAGTGTGTTCAGTTTAATAAAGTAATAATACTTAATGTAATTTAAAGCTACGAATAAATTGATCTGCATAAGTGAAACCAATGGAAACTGGACATGTATGGACATGTATGGATGCTTTGTGGGTAATTATCCGCCTTTTTGGGTCTTATATATGTAAAAGTATACAACCGAATTACTGATGCCAGAAGTCAGTGTCCTTTAATGGATGAAGTCTATTGACAGGCCATAGACTTTTGAAACACTGAGTTCATGTTTGCAATCAAGTTTAGTTAGTGTCATGCCGCAAACGGTAATGCAGGTTTTGCATATTCCTCCCTTCTAAACATAAGCGCTGAAAGGAATGTGTAAAATTCAACGTCTTGGATACAAATAGCACCTTGGTGTAGCGAAAACAATAAAGAAATTAGAAAAATAAGAAGTATGTAGATTTTTCAAAAGAATAATAAGGGTTAATATTTAGATGGGTAAAAATGTTTGACATGTCAAGAACAAAATTAACAGCAGACACAATGCGTATTACAAATAACAAAGCATTACAAATTACTGGAAACTTGTTTTGTTTATCCAGGACATGAATGAGCCGGCCAACTTTGGTACAAATGAGGAGCGTCCCTGGAACTGGCCGGAAGAGGCTAAGCCGTATTGGAGTTTACACTGCCCTACCAACAACAAGCTTGAGGACCCGCCCTACAGAACAAGTAGGAGAAATATACTCAGGAACATTAAAACAAGATTAATGGTCATTGTGATTTCTTGAAAAAGCATTGTGCTAGAAAGAATTTTATATTTTTGAAGGGCAACATGGGATCAATTTCATTTTGTAATACCACCATAGCTTTTTTGTGTGAGTTTTATTTTTTGCTAATGTTTGTCAAATTGTGACTCCTATAAATGTTGCAAAATCAAGTAGGTCCTCAGACTCCTCACAGACTATTTGCATGTGATGTTTTTTTTTTAAATCAAAAATTTGGTAATACATGGGTTTGAATATGCTGTTCTCAATAAAGGCTGAAGGGTGTTACCAAAAAAGCTAAATCATGTGATGATGTGACATATATATCGCATTTCAAAGCATTTTCTTTATGGCCAAACAATAAACTGAAACTGAAAGGAAATATCAATTTCTTTGGAAGTTTAATTAGATTGTAACTGTTCTTCAGAATTAAAAACTAACAAAGTTTCTGTTTACATTCTGTATTACCCTAACAGCTAAGAAAGTGAATTAATTTCCTTTTAAATATAAAATTTCTAAATCACCATGTGAAAGCCTCTTTTAATGCAACATTTCATCTGCCAAGGTTATTGTGGGGTTTTTTTATGCACAAAACAACTTCATATTCATATAAATAAATTCTAACTAGACCAAAGGATTATCCATCAAATGATTTCATAACTCTTTTTTTTAATTATTAATAGGAATGAGACACACTCACATCTTTGATGGAATCTTTTGTCCAAATACAAGTTCACTCAGTCAGTGGAAAGCTCTTAATTCTAGTTACATAAACCGCAAGACAAAAGATACCAACTCTGCATTGTTTGAATGAACATGTTCATGCGATCAAATGTTGCATAAGCTGGTTTGAACTGTTACATGCCATATTTCTGAGAGGTTTCCCAGGGGATTTTGGTCTGAATTCCTGGGGATGGGTCTGCATTCTGGGGATTTTTCCCCTCACTTGGGGATCTGGCATGTATGGCTGTAAACTGATATGTCAAGTGTGTTCTTAATAACATATCACCAGTCTCCCCCGCCCTTTCAAATGGCTATCATCACAAGTAAGTCTGCTGAATTTTACTAAGATGACAAGTAAATAACATTCCTTGATGCAGTTTTGGTATCATTTCATTTTTCCAGAGGCAGCCTTCTTGTTTGACAGTGAAGAAGGGAGGGATGGAAGACTGAGCGACAAGACGATCTGTATGGTTAGCAGACAGGGCGAGAACGGGGAGTACTTTCACTACGATGTGCACAGTCTGTATGGCTGGAGCGAAACTCCTCCCACTTTCAGGTAGGTGTTTTCACTGGCATTGGACTGTTATAATATGGTAGCGAAGTTTGGGGCACTCTCAATGACAAGACTATTATATTGTGAGCTGACAGAGAGAGATCGGGAAGTAAACTCACTACGATGTGCACAGTCTGTATGGCTGGAGTGAAACTCCATCCACTTTCAGGTAGGTGTTTAGACTGGTTTTTAACTGTATTGGATAATATTATGGAGGGAAGTTTGGGGCTTTCTGAGTGACAAGAAATTTTGTATTATGAGCTGACAGGAAGAGAACTTGGAATATGCACACTTTTACGTGCACAATCTGTATGGATGGAGTGAAACTCCTCCCACTTTCAGGTAGAGGTTTAGACTGGTATTAGACTGAAATGATTATTTGTTGTAGTGAAATTTGTGGGTTTCTTACTGACAAGACAATCTGTATAGTGAGTTGACAGGGAGAGAAGGGGTATATGGTCACTATGATGTACACAGTCTCTACCTATTGAGAGAGTCTCTGCCCACTTTTATGTAGGGTTTTAGACTGAATTGGACTGTAATTTATATTTATAGTAGTGAAGTTTGGGGCACTGGGGCTCTGACTGACAAGACAATCTTTAAGTTAAGTCATAAGATAGTGAAATTTTGGGCATTCTGGATGACAACATAGTCTACCGAAGTCTGTAGCTAACATTGGAAGATTGGTTACTTAGATGTGCACTGTCTGCATGGATAGAGTGAACTATTTAGGAACATGATTTGTATGTTCTTTCAATGAGTTTATTGGTTGAGTTGTGCTCCCATTAAAATGAAATATGTTTTATTTATCATTAGACTGTAAATAGGTCATAAGTTAATATCAATACAACTGCAAAAAAGTCTGGCTTGTGCTTTCTGAGTTATATCCATAGCCTAATTGTTATCAGTGTGCAAAAACTTTAAACCTAAGCCAAAACTTAAAAAAACCTACAAGATATTCGCATGAAGCTGGGTAACTTAAACTGTGTACGCATGTTACCTGTGACAATATGCACTTGGGAAGCAAGGCCCATAAATCTGGCTTTATTAATTGCAAAGTAATTCCCCTTTTTGTTTATAAAAACAATGACAGACCAAGCATTGTCATCTTCTTGCTGTCGTCTTGTTATTCCCTATCATAAATAAACCTGAGGATGAAAATTTCTTTTTTGATGTTATAATTATGTTTACTATATGAATGCAGAGGTGTTAGAGAGGCCACGGGTGAGCGAAGTTTTGTGTTGTCCCGATCAACGTACCCGGGTAGTGGAAAGTATGCTGGCCACTGGACAGGGGATAACGATGCCGCCTGGAGTGACCTTAGTGCCTCTATCATAGGTATGCAGTAACCCCTATATCTGTAAATACATGGTCACTGGACAGGCAATGGGAAGAAGGGGTTGGGGTAGGGGAATAGTGGTGCATCTTGCAGCGACCCCTTCGCATCTCTGTCATAGGTATGCAGCAATTACTGTTTGGTAATATAACTATGGGATGGCATTATTTTGATCATTTCAGCATTTAATGAACAAAATTAAAGACACAAATTATCATTTGCACAAATCAAAGACATAAGTTAGGTAACAAACACAAATTAATGTCAAATAAAAAGTCATGCAAAGTAGCTAGTATAATGATTTTGAAAAGAGATATATTAGTATTATATATATTTGCCATTGTATTACAGGAATGCTGGAATTCAATCTATTTGGAATACCTTATGTAAGTGTTGTTGTTTTTTCAGAACTTATACATAAGCTTTTTAGTAGTTTTTTTTGACTGGCAATGGTTTTTAAGTGCTCGACTTATTTAGGTTTTGAGTTATCATCAATTTATTTAATATGAAAATAGAAGGATAAAGGTCAGACATGACTTCGACCAATCAGCTATTCTCTAGTTTTTACTGGTTCGAATGATTACAGTTTTACTGTATAATGAAAGTTTTGTTTCAAATCCTGTCATTTGTAATGGTCATATGTAACCCTTAGATTGGTGCAGACATTTGTGGATACTGGAACGATGTAACCCCAGAGTTGTGTAAACGCTGGATGCAGCTTGGAGCCTTCTACCCTTTTAGCCGCAACCATAACCAGCATGATGCCAAGGTGAGGAATTGTCTAATAAGACGAGTGGACGTAAGTAAATCTGCAATGTCTCTGTACTTAATGAGGGTGACATCTCAGCCTCCCCCTTCAGTTCTGATTCTCCATCATTTTCATTTAAATTATTTAATAAAATTTAATGATTTCTGTTCTGTTTCTCTGTTGAGTTTCTCTGTATTTTTCAAAAAGTCTTGAAATCCACCGACAGAAATGGGGGTTTCAGCTCAAGTCTATTTGTGCGAGCAGTCCTGGATTGGGTGAAAAAAAAATGATATTAAAGTTATTGCTATATATTTAAGAGCATCACAATTAGATGCCAAAGCTAATATATTTTTTTACAAGGAACTGAAAGGAGCGTTATTAAATAACATTTATCATTTAGGTATACTTATTTGACCATACCATTTTATATAAGATCACTCTGAAGTGAAAGAGACAAAATGAAAACTAAATTTCACCATAATAATACTCATTACATGGTCCCATGTTTTAGGACCAGGACCCTGGTGTGTTTGGGCCAGAGGTCGGGGAGGCTTCCCGCGTTGCCATGGAGACACGTTACTGGCTGCTGCCCTACCTGTATACACTCTTCCACAACGCTCACACTGAAGGGAAAACTGTTGTCAGGCCACTCTTCCATGAGTAAGTTATCCTCCATATCCATGACTAACTTAAATCAGTAAATAATTCTTATAATCAGTCAAATGAATCTTGACATATCACAATAAAGGCATTCTAGTATCTTACTTGCAAAACTATGAATAGTTATTCTGTAAATAATTGTCATAGAAGCACCACAATCATTGAGCCTATTGAATCTTCTCTCTCTCGCTTGACTCCATTTTGGCTGGTTAAATGACTTGAGAATTGTGTATATTGGTGGCCACTTCTTTTTAAATAGGTTGTGGGTTCTATCCCCACCAGGGATACTAATACAGTTGAACACTGTTAATCCGAAACTGTAGAGACCCAACAATTTATTTCAAAATAGCGATATGTCAGATTAACAATTTTAAGAAAATGACAGCGTTCGCGAATCATGTGTGATTAAAAATTTTAAGTCTTGAAGATTGCAGTGTCAGTTACACGTTACCAATTTGATACATTTGGTTTGAGTGATCTTTCGTATACATGTTTGTTGAATTATTGTTTAATAAATGACAAATAATTCGTTATTTTACTTCTTTATTAAAACAACATTAAACATTTTAAAAGAAATGACAGCACATGCATGCACATTGTATCCTCCCGGGTTGGTTACCGGGCCTTTTTCCGGATTGTTCGGTAGCAGGTTGGGTGAGCAATGCGGAGATCGAATCTGATGAGACATTTTCGAATGATATTCAGGTTGTGATAACCAGCAACTATATACACACTACACCACACAAATAAATCGCTCATTTTCTGACATTGATGATTGTAACATACGCATTCTCAATGTCATTCTTTAACAAGCGCTAATTGTGCTCCATTGTCACCTCAAGCCGATGCCTGAGTGCATTCACAGTATGGTGTGGAAAACTATGAGATGATCGAGTTCGAAAGAAGGAGTGATAAATAGGTGTGAAATACCAAATCGGTACCATAATTTTAACTTGAGATAGCCATTTTTTTCAGAAAAGCGATTTCGGATTATAGATGAAAAACTTGGTTAAACAAAGAAGGAATAAAATCGGGACCGAAAAATAATTTCCAAATAGCAATAGTTTCGGATAAATGGTGTTCGGAATAGCGGTGTTCAACTGTACATGATTCTGGAACAGACTCAAGAGTGATTTATATCAGCTTTCATCGGTAAAATAAATATATACTAAATATCTACCCCCTTTGTTTGTGCAGATTCCCAAACAATGAGGCCCTGTACGGGGTGGACAAACAGTTCCTGTGGGGACCATCCCTTCTAATAACTCCCATTCTTGAAGAGGTAGAACTATGTTACTATCAAATTGTTTATCTCATGATATAATCATTAAGTGTTCAATTATCAATTATGTTACAATCCAGTAGATTGTTTATTCTGTAATATAAGCATTGAAGTACACACTCAGGTGTCAGCTAGTGGCATCTGGAGCTGTTGCCTCAATTTTTTAAGAAATTTACCACATTTACAATATGTAATTTTTAAATTGAAGCTAAATAATGAATCAGTATTCTCCAGGGTGCCACAGAGGTGACATACACCATACCAGACGGGAAGTGGTATGATTTCTACACGGGGGAGAGTGTGACAGGTTACAAGGGTGACATGAAGAGGGTGGTGGATCACAGCTCAAACATTGGGCTCCATGTTAGGGCAGGTTCCATCATTCCCATGCAGTACCCAGCAACCAACACCTTCTACAGGTAATATAGCGGAGATAGACTGACTTTTACAACTGTTAACTAGCTTCATCACAAAACAGGTTATTTACAAGACAAAGACCCGAGCTAGCCTCTCCTCTACCACTCAATGCAGTGGTGATGCTGTTAAGTTAAAATGCTATTCATACAAAGTGTACTCTGCTTGAAACTTATTTTGCGGTGTTACATTAAGATGTGCTTCTCTATATATCTGAAGTGTTATCATTGTTCTCTGATTTCAGCCGGAAGAACGGGTTTGTCCTGCTGGTTGCCCTAAACGACGAGCACATAGCTGCAGGAGAGCTGTTCTGGGATGACGGCAACTCTGTGGATACGTACGAGACAGGGAACTACTTCCTGTCTTACTTCATGGCTAAACAGGTAACACTGGCATTTTCTAAGATCAAGAGAGCTTATGTTGTGTCTTGTACTTGTAGAAGAAGTTTTCTAAAAAAAAACCCCCAGGTACTCCCGAATTTTTCGAAAGTTCTTAAGCTCAACAACTTTAAGTAAAGTATTTTATTTAAGCAGTAAACCAAATTTCTTACGTAATCTTAATGTTTGTAAGTAAAAGTTAGTTTATCATGATTTTCATCACAATAATTTCCTTTTAAGATCTGAAAACTTTTAAAAATATAAACACATTACAAATTATACCCAAACAAATATAATGACTTTATCCTGGTTTAAGGGACTAAGATTTTTTAAGGAAATGGAGCCTGCTTTCTACTCCACAAACAGACTCAAGAATCACCTGATAATCATTACTGTTTTTTTGGGAAAAAATCACATGTTTATGTTTAGCATAATGTTTTTTCTTTGATTTTCAGAACTCGGTTGCCATGTCTATCGCCCATGAGAACACAGCTGGCCTTCCCTCCATGGTTGTGGATGAGGTCAGGGTCATGGGAGCACCTGTAGGGGTCACCAGGGTTTACTGTGATGGAAGGGATGTTAGCTTTGCATACAACAACTCTGTGAGTGTTTAGGGGTTTGATAGTTTAGCCAGAGGTGCACAGGTGTATGAAAACAGTCATAAATCATGGACTGATCAAATAGTTTCCCAGAGTATTAATTGTTGTGTGCTACTTATGTTGTCTGCTGCATGTTTGATTGCATTTATCTCCCTTGTTTGTGAAGTTATCAATCTCTATCTTTGAAAAGTTATTGGGATTAAAATTTTTAACAGTCTTAGAAATTGAAAAGATAGGAAAGAAAAGCCTTGGGATGTCAACTTGGAAGTAAAAGTTTCATAAATACCAATATAAATGAAACCAAATAGGTTTTGCTCAAATTCTTGTGTTTCAAAATTTATCAATATATTATGTCAACGTCAAAAACTGTGTTAAAAATAAAAATGTAAAATAATATTTTGTAAAAATCTTTCAACTCAGTTTGATGGAAGCCAAATTAGTATTTTCTGTTTTTTTGCAGGTTCTAGTGCTTAGTGATCTTGGTTTGCCTATGTCCAGAGAGTTCAAAATATATTGGTCGTAAGTATTGGAGTGATTTAGCCATTTTATAGTTTTTTCATCACTCATGTTTAAGAGTGCTAATTATCCTTTGATGTTATATAAATGTTTCATTGTAAGTCTGATTGGTGGTCACCGGGCTGGACAAGTTGGTGACTCTTAGGGTAACTCCAATTTTGTTACTCATATTAAGATCACACCCACTATACCTTACGGGTGGGATTATGTTAGGCAGTGATATGGTTAAAACATGTTTTGCAAAATAAAAATTGTAAACAATTATTTCCCAATTCCTATAAAGTCTAGAAAGTGAAGATGAACGACAGCGCCATGACTGTATACCTGAAGCCCAGGGTCGTGGGGTCGAGGTCACACAAACACTGTGTGAAGCGCGAGGATGTAAATACAAAATTGGGGCCAGTCAGGGGCCCACATGCTACATGGACCTCAACAATTATGGTTACAAGGTTATGGGGGACAGGATAGACACACAGTTTGGCTTTACTTATCAGCTTGAACGGAAATCTAAGCATGGGCTCTTCAACAGTGCTCTAAATCCTGATATACAGAAGCTCAACTTTACGGTGGAAATGAGAAGCAGGGATGTTCTCAGGTTTAAGGTAATGCTGGGTCATGGAAATTAGAACTGATTGCATAACCTTGAATCCATACATTCCAATATTGTATTGATCATTAAAAAAAAATATAGAGCATAATGTATAAAATTCAATTTTTTCTTATAAGTCCATTGAATATTTGGATGTAACAAATGTAAAGCTTGTACCTGTGAGCTAATTGTTTGGTACTGAGAACCTTTCATGTGATGAATGTTAGAACAGTTTACAGCAAATCCATGGACAATGTGTGAATGTATTCTTTATAAATCACCACATGCATTGCTTTAATTATTTCTAGTTTGATGACGCCCGTGGTGGAAGGTATGAGGTTCCTGCCACGCTCAACCTTGGCTCCAACAAGGTCACGGACACCAGATATGAGGTCAAGGTCACCAGCAATGACCCCTTCGCCTTCCAGGTGATCAGAAAGGCAACCAAGGAAGTACTGTGAGTCTCTAGTCTTGTATAGTTCTGGTGTATAGTTCTGATGTTAATGTTTAATTAATGAAAATGGTATCAATGCCTTCAATTAGTCTTATAACATAACTGACATTAGAACATATCTCAGTTGTTTTGAACACTGCCAAAATATTCATTTTTCTTAAAGTGTAAGTAATGCTTTTCTCCATAAACTATCAATTTTCAACGTAAATAAAAAAAAAAAGGAAAAAACTACAACCTGATCTTTTGTCAGCAAACTTGTATCACTAGTTTCCAGACATTTACCCCAAAATTGGCTCACTACAAGACAAAAAGTATAAAAGTTGTCGAAGCAGTCAATGTGTGAGAGTGCAGCTTTAAGGACATTGATTTGCATCCCCATGTGCATCTCACTATTATGACTGAGTCTTTGCTGGCATTCCAATGAAAGGAACATATTATTTGTCTAAACGCTTAACTAACTTATCTCTTAGTCTCCAATCTTGTGTAGTTCTTTTGTTAGTGTTCGTTTGCTACATTATAGTGTACATTGGCTACATTTGTGATTAGGTGTTGTTGTTTTTTATTCAAACTTGTGTTTAAGGACATTGATTTGCATTCTTATTTGTGTCAAACTATTTTGACAAGATCTTTGTCTGGTATGTCAAAAAAAGGGGGGAAAAACTTACCAAATTCCACCAAATTTTCCTTTCAGCTGGGACACAGGTGTTGGTGGACTAACATTTTCGAACCACTTTCTGCACATCGCGACACGCCTGCCCACCCGTAATGTGTATGGGTTTGGGGAAAACATCCACCACACACTCCGACATGACCTCAACTACAAAGGATGGCCACTGTTCTCACGTGACCAGCCTACCAGCTGGGGGGTAAGTTGTCTTGAATTATCAAATATTATCAAAATATTTGAAATAAAAGTTCACCCTTTGTCCACCAAATGATCTGTAAAGATATACCAAAGGTCAGATCATTATAAATGTATTATTCCTTGTTATTAAACCAGTTTCATTCTAAATTACTTTGTTGTTAACACATGCTCTATGTCAAGGAGTCAAACAAGGGACATAACCTCCTAACAAAGATGCCAGATGTCAGATGTATTTTTTATATTTTATGAAATTCAAGTTACCCTATGATGTTATCCTTTTTACTAGGATTACCTGAACCACTATGGTGTCCACCCTTTCTACATGTGTACAGAGAGCCAGGACAAGGGACATTACTCTCACGGTGTACTTCTTCTCAACAGCAATGCTCAAGGTGAGATAACTCTTACAGTTTTCCTTCATATACTTACTCAAAGTATTGTTCTTTCAAGATATTCAATTCAGATGTACCTCCAGATAAAAGATGTGGCTTTTGGATTTGGACAAGCAGTTTGTCTATAAGCCAAAAAAACAACAAAAAAATAAGAAGTTTTTTGTTTTTATTTTCACTACTTTATTATATGGTTTGTGTACATGCAATTTCCAGACTACTCATTCACGCCACTGCCCATGCTGACATACCGAACCATCGGTGGTGTGCTGGACTTTTACATGTTCCTCGGACCTGAGCCGGAGAATGTGGTCCAACAATACACTGGGGTGAGTGATCATCCCACATAGCATTGCAGACATACAAGGATCCATTTGCCTTCTTTTTTTTTTATTGATTTCTTATGTAACTGACATAAAACTTAGAAGAGAAGCTTCTTTACTTGCCCTGACAATGATATTTTAAGATGAGGGCTGTTTCCACATGAAAACTAACGAACTCCTTTGCAGTCATCTCCCATGATGAGCAGATGAGATCTCTGCCACTATGTACAAAAATAAATTTCAACTATAGAATTTTTTGTGAATTTTTTTTGGATTGTATATATTTTACATGCAATATGGTAAAATTCCATTTAATAAGGAGTAATTTTTTTAAAAAGACCGGTATATCGAAATAAAAGGAATTTGATTTTCAATTGATGTGATTTGGATCATTATCACATGACATGGGTGATAGCAGTGATTACTGTATACAAAAGGAATTAACCCTTGTGTGGAAATCTTCCGATTATCTAATGTGTTCCACTTTGGATTTTATCCTCTCAGATGATTGGTCGCCCCTACATGCCGCCATATTGGTCGCTGGGATTCCAGCTGTGTCGCTATGGTTACAACAGCATTGAGAACCTTAAAGATGCCGTGGAGAAAACAAAAGCAGCGAGAATTCCACATGTAAGGATAGCGGACATGAAAACAATAGAAATGATTTGTATTAAATTCAGGATAGAATTATCTCCCTTCTTGATATCAAATTCACTTTTGGTGGCATTAACAAATTTGGAGCCAATGTGTAAGCAAAATATACTGAGGTCATAGATTATAACAGTAAATGAAAACATAAAAACTAAAATTGATTTTGTGAATGTAAATTCAAAAACCAACAATTAAAAAAAAAAACACAAAAAATTGCTCATGGTTTGCACACGTGACATTTGTATTATTCCTGTGCAGGATGTCCAATATGCAGACATTGATCACATGGCCAGCCAGATGGACTTCACCATAGATGACTCAAAGTTCCCAGGGCTGGACACCTACTTTAAGGAGCTCCAGGCTGGTGGAATGCACATTATCATTATACTGGTAAGAACAGCTGTTGTGGGCTAACATGTGAACAATGAAGAATATACTAACTCAATTCTCTGTAGTGCTGGTTGCACCACTCTGTTTAACATTGTTCTGCGTGTGAATAGTGATATATATAGAATGGAAATATTATACTTGCAATATCTTCAGAAAAGATTCTTCTCTTTACTTTTGTTGACTTTTATTGGTTAAAGTAAATGCATCAGGTATTTGTTTTATTTTCATATTTTGCCTTATTTCAAGATAAGATAATTTGCTAGTTGCGTAAACAGGCAAGCTAATGTTTTCAATATGTTAGCTCCCATTACCTCAGGGCCTGATCTTGCCACAATGGAAACCTCTGTTCATAAATGTTATTTTACTTTTTTTATCAATTTTTTGGTGAAAGTAAATAACTAACTCTTTACTTTTACTTTTGTTTTTATTGAAAACACTTACTATGAGTCAGTTAGGCGTAAGAAAAAAGTTTGTGTTTTCACTAAACTGACCGACCATATTCTCCTCCCAATCCTACACTTTTTATTGCTGTATTGTTTTTGGTAGTTTCTTAAAAAAAATCATTATTTAGCTCGACTTTTCGAAGAATAAGGAGAGCTATCCTAGTCACCCGAGCGTCGGCGTCGGCGTAACCACTTATGTTAAAGTTTTTGTAAGAGTTTTTGTACCACCTCAAATATTTTCAAAGTCCATTGACATATGGCATTAAAACTTAGCACACTTGTTTACCATCATGCCCCCAACCTGTACACAGGAGGAGGTAACTCTATCAAGCATTTTGACAAAATTATGCCTCTTTTTCTACTTAGAATTTACGTTAAAGTTTGCATACTACCTCAAATATTTTCAAAGTCCATTGACATATGGCTTTGAAACTTTGCACACTTGTTCACCATCATGCCCCCAACCTGTACACAGGAGGAGGTAACTCTATCAAGCATTTTGACAAAATTATGCTCCTTATTCTACTTAGAATTTACGTTAAAGTTTGCGTACCACCTCAAATATTTTTGAAGTCCATTGACATATGGCTTTGAAACTATGCACACTTGTTCACCATCATGCCCCCAACCCGTACAAAGAAGGAGGTAACTTTATCAAGGATTTTGACAAAATTATGCCCCTTTTTCTACTTAGAATTTACGTTAAAGTTTGCGTACCACCTCAAATATTTTCAAATTCAATTGACATCTGGCTTTGAAACTTTGCACACTTGTTCACCATCATGCCCCCAACCTGTACACAGGAGGAGGTAACTCTATCAAGCATTTTGACAAAATTATGCCCCTTTTTGTACTTAGAATTTAAGTTAAAGTTTGCGTACCACCTCTAATATTTTCAAATTCCATAGACATATGGCTTTGAAACTTTGCACACTTGTTCACAATCATACCCCCAACCCATACACATGAGGAGGTAACTCGAGCATTTTGACAAAATAATGCCTCTTTTTCGACTTTTAATTTACGTTAAGGTTTGCGTACCATCTGGAATATTTTCCAATTCAATTTATGTAAATATCTTAGCACATCATGTATTGCATTGAAATCTAATCCAACAGTGATCCATGCATGTTTCGCCAAAACTTTTCAATCCATACATCAGAAAGCGGCGAAATAGTCGAGCGCGCTGTCTCTGTGACAGCTCTTGTTAAGTTAACATGTTCAAATTAGGCTATTTTATCTTTAGAATTTTCTACAATAGTGATATACCCTGATAATGGTCTTACTGCTTTATTTCATTATATAAAAATCAGCTATATGCATAGACAGAACATATTTTATTGCATGACACATTATATGATGATGATAACAACAAAGAAACAGAAACAGTGCAATGTAACAAAGCTTGCATTTATATAAAAAGGACATGCAAAGGAATTGGGCCACGTGTTCTTCCAACATCAGTTACAGCCCTTTCCCAAAATGTCACATGAAACGCAAAAAAGATTATGTTGTCACATAAACTATGAACCCAAATGTAATATTTCATGCAGTAATGTAATGTTCATATACATAGGAATTAAAAGAGAGTGAGAAATAAGATTGAAGAGAGAGATATATCAAGAGAGAAAAAGAGAAAGATGGGAGGGAGAAGTGGAGTGATCCTTGTGCTTCTGTGGAATGTCTAAGAAGTGATTACTGTACTTTTATATAGTGGTGAACTTCTGTAAATATTACAACATTATCCTCATTAGAGAGGTTAGAAGATCCGAATGTAGTTTGTTAGTGCTCAGAGGATGAAATTGTCTAGTGTTACGAAAAAGTCTCTGCCTTTTGACTATAAATAGTGAGGTGTTAAAGAAGTAGTGTTCGGCATTTTTTCAGTTTTACATGACCACATAACAAAGCTATATGCATAGAAAGCCAAGCTGGTGTTTTAATCTACCTCTCATTCTTCAGGACCCGACCCTGATCTCCAATATGACCAACTATGAACCATATGATAGGATGACATCCACAAACAGCAATATTCGCTGGGATACGAATGAGTACGTTCCTCTGGACAGTAAAAACAACAAAAGTGATTTGCTCGGATATGTAAGTATGCTCGTGATAAAGGGTTGACCGTTATTTGTAAGATGCAAGGGCAACAAGAAAAAGCATTTTTCTGGCTACTGACTCTGTTCGAATAAATCTCCATTTGCATAGGATGAGAAGATTTTTTAAGTATAAGATTTTTGGTTTGTTTAATATTAAACTAATATATACTGTTCAGCACATTTCTAAATAGATTTATCTTGAAACTGTGTCAGAAGTTTAATTAATTTCATTACTTATTTTTCTAGCTGTACTGATTTTACCACCTGTATTTGGTGTGGTATCGTCAAGATACAGCCTTGATAAATCTTGACTATTAATTCCATATTTCTCTCCTGTAACAGGTGTGGCCTAACGGGAAAGTGGAATTCCAGGATTACTTTAAGAAAAGAACACCTCTGCGACTGTGGCCTTGCCTGTTATGAGATATTGACCACCTGTTAATTCCATATTTCTCTCCTGTTACAGGTATGGCCTAACGGATAGGTGGTATTCCTAGATTTCTTCAAGAACAGCACCCCCGGCAACTGTGGCCTTGCCATATTATTGAGATATTGACCACCTGTTAATTCCATATTTCTCTCCTGTTACAGGTTTGGCCTAATGGGAAGGTGGTATTCCCCGATTTCTTCAAGAACAGCACCCATCAGATGTGGGAAGAGCTGATTGTGAAACACCACAACACCAAACTCACCTTTGATGGACTCTGGATTGTAAGTACTGCTAGTTTGTCTTGTACATGTAAATCTGTTAGTTGCCTTTAAATGATATGTTTTATTTTCTTTAAAGGCACCCATGAATTTCTGAATATTGACCGTATCATCTCATTTTCAACAGTTATGTTATATTTTGAGATACCATGACTTTGTCTACAACTTGAAAACAATCAACATTATTAGCTTTCTTTTTCATAGAAAAAAACAGTCTGCAAAAGCATTAACCTTAGCTGTTCAAAATCTGGTTTTCATAAGTATTAAATTATGCCCCTTCTTTAACTGAAAAACAAAAGGTGGGCATTGGTCTGTGATCTACAGTGCTCTTGTTGTAGTTTGTAGTCAGTATGATCATTTTACCTATATTGATAAAAACAAAGGGGCCTTTTGGTAACTTTTTGCATAAATGATTGTTATTTTTCAACCCAGGACATGAATGAGCCAGCAAATTTCGGAACAAATGAGGAACGTCCTTGGAATTGGCCTCCGGAGGCTAAGCCATACTGGAGCCTCAACTGTACGCTGGCCGGAAACCTGTATGAACACCCACCCTATAGGACAAGTAGGTTTACCATTCTTAAAAAGTACTGGTTTGGCTAACAGGTTATTCTATTTTTTACAAAATTGTTAGAATTTTGCAACAAATGTTAAGCTAAAAATGTCATATATGAGAACATTATGAAAAAATTAAGCTATACATTTATGAGAAAAGAACAAGATACATAAAATGAGACAAGATACACAAGTTTGAGATAAAAGACAGGATGACAAAAAAGATACATAAATACAGCAAAAAATCCAAGATACTGGTGTATGACATAAAGCAAGATACATAAATATTGAAAAAAATACAAGATGCATAAGAAGGACAAAAATATAAGATACACATTTTTTAAAAGAATTACAAGATACACAAGTATTACGAAAATACAAGATATACAAGTATCACAAGAACCAGATACACATGTATAAAAAATAAAAGATACACAATTATGACAAAAAAAAGGTTACACAATTATGACATGAGGACAAAACACGCAAGTATAACAAAAGGACCACAAACACAAGTGTTACAGTAAAGATTAAATACACAAGTATCAGAAAAAGACAAGATACATATATTTTACAAAAAAGATCAGATTACATGTATGACAAAGACTTCAAGATACACATGTATGACATAGAAACAAAATACATATTAAGACTTAGTTTGACAAAAATACAAAGAATACAAGTTTAACAAAATAAAAAGATACACAAATATGCCGAAAAGGACAAGATACACAGGTAAGAGAAAAACAACACAATATACATAAGTATGACAAAATACAAGATACATGTGTTACAACAAGACAAGATACACATGTATTGGTATCATTGTCATCATCTGCCTTTTTGTCAGTGTGCAAATTTTTTAACCTTGACCATAACTTGAAAACCATTCGCCATAATGAAATGAAACTGGGTACACAAATTGCGGGTTCCAATATGCTCTAATATTTTAAAGTGTGGCCCAGAACTCTGGCTTTGATAAGTGTTCAGTTATGTCCCTTTTTCTAAATAAAAACAACATACATATTTTTGTGCTCGCTCAGCCCTTTTGTTAGCCATACATAATTATCATGACTTACATTTACTGTTTATTTTTCCAGTGGCAGCGTTTGCCCATGACAACCCTAATGACCTGAAGATGATTTCCGAAAAGACAATTTGTATGCGAGCCCTGCAGGGGGAAAATGGGGAATATAAACACTACGATGTTCACTCCCTGTATGGCTGGAGCCAGTCACCACCCACACTCAAGTGAGTTGTAGGGGGGGAAAGTGAGTTGGAGGGCAACTGAATTTAATATATAAATCATAATATAATGGGGGTGGGGGTAAATTTAACAGTTATTATCATTGTTTCTTCCTCTTCCTGAAGTGAGATTTGTATTTTAATATGTGTAACAAACATAAACTTGTAGCCGTGTATTTAATATTTGAAAATGCACAAATATTAAATGACTGGTGAGTCCTTAAAGATTTACAGTGATCAACTGTCGTCTCATAAGTTTAAAATACCACGTTTTCTGCTTCTGTCTTTTAAATTAAACATGTTATCCTTCATCAGATCCATTGTTTTCCATATTTAATTATCCTTTCAGTAAGTTACAATTGTATTAATTGTGGTACATCTTATTTGGGAGTAAGAGTAAACCTTTAGTTTTCTTTTGTTCAACATTGTAAAAAAATGTGTGATGCAAACAAATGCTGCTTTAAAGAATTTTCCGAAGTATTTTTAATGAAATCAGCCAGAGTTATCATGATACCATCTCATTTCAGCGCTGTACGTGCAGCTACAGGGGAGAGAAGCATTGTTATATCTCGGTCCACCTTCCCGGGTACAGGGAAATATGCAGGGCACTGGCTCGGGGATAACAATAGTGCATGGAAGGACCTTCGTAGATCAATTATTGGTGAGGGACTAAGGTTTATCAAGAACATCTTAAGATTTAGTTGCTCGATGGAAAGGTTCAATTATGAGTTATCCTACCATTAATACTTTGAGTTTAAAAGTCATATATTTGTGCTGCATTATTATATTCATTGTATTTTGTATCATTTTCAGGCTCACTGGAGTTTAACTTCTTTGGAATACCTTATGTAAGTAGCAGTTTGAAATATTTAAAGAGATGTATGGCTGATGGTTCAGAACTTTGTTGTTCGTCGTTGTTAACTTTTAAATGTGTAATTGTGTTTTGATGGGTTCATAACTTTTATAAATGCATGTACAGCTGAACCACTTGTTTTAAATCTTAATAATTTATTTAAAATACCGAAGACTATTCTTGAAACTTTCAGTGAAGAAAAGATCCTTATGAAGGTTAACAATGCTGCTTTTAACAACGTGGTTAACTTTAAGGAAGTTCTGAACAATCGGCCCGTTCTTGATTATTAATGAAGTTCTGAACAATCGGCCCGTTCTTGATTATTAATGAAGTTCTGAACAATCGGCCTGTTCTTGATTATTAATGAAGTTCTGAACAATCGGCCCGTTCTTGATTATTAATGAAGTTCTGAACAATCGGCCCGGTTCTTGATTATTAATGAAGTTCTGAACAATCGGCCCGTTCTTGATTATTAATGAAGTTCTGAACAATCGGCCCGTTCTTGATTATTAATGAAGTTCTGAACAATCGGCCCGTTCTTGATTTAGGTTTCAACTCTAAACTTCTTCATAAGATTAATTAATAAATTGTGATCAATACCATTTCTAGTTTATATATTTTGAACATTAAAAGTTACGGGTTTGTAATAATGTTTGCACCATCAGAAATGATATGCACATCTAAAGCAAGCCCAATATGTCAGGCTTTTGTAATTTTATTAATGTATGTACCAATTTTATATATATAAGATGATTAAAAGAGATATATGTGATTTAGGTTCAACTCTAAAATTATCCATACAATTTTTTGTTTAATTGGAACCACATCACATTTCATTTGAAATTCTTACACAATTTATAAATGATGTGTTTAAATACAAAAGTGAAACTGAAATGGTTTGACTAACAATTAAAAAAAGATGATGTGGTCATCTTAGCAATGCATGTATATGTATCATGTACGACATGTATGTTCAATTATTTTTTTTTAAATCTAATTTCTGAGAAATTAAAGTATTCATTCTGAAACTTAATTAACTTTAGGCAAAGTTTATTTCATTTTGAAATTAAAACTTTCAATTCAATTTATGACAATTAATATTCTTCCGATATTTTGTCGTACACTGGTTGATAATATGGCCAATAATCATAATTAATAATCATAAATGTTGTAATGCTCTGAAATAAGCAAGTACTGTTTTTTTCCAGATTGGTGCTGACATCTGTGGGTTTATGGAGAACACGACGTCGGAGCTGTGTAAACGCTGGATGCAGCTGGGAGCCTTCTACACATTCAGCAGGAACCATAACGGCATCAATTACATGGTCAGAAATGTTTTGGAGAGTTTTCTCATTTATCTCGGGGGCTTTAGGTTTGAAATACATGTCTCAAAATTGCATGAAAGAAATTTATCTTTTATATTCTACATGTCTATGAAATTGTGAATAGATTCTTAGATTGTTTGACTTGTCTCAATTAAGTATATTTTAAGTATATTGTTTCATTTTGATGATGAATTCAACCTCCGATATTTACCTGCAGCGTCAAGACCCAGGCAGTTTTGAGGGTACAGACGTAGGCGAGGCATCTCGTCTGGCCATGGAGACACGTTACTGGCTCCTGCCCTATCTGTATACCCTCTTCCATCATGCTCACGTGCGCGGGAACACTGTCATCAGACCACTACACCATGAGTAGGTCAACCTTTCTCCTGATATAAAATGACGTTTCATTCAAAGCAAATAAATATACTAGTTTATTTCAAACAATTAGCTGCTCATTTTGTACATTCTCTTCCACTGTGCTAATGTCAGCAGGCAACTTCATCATATGGCGGTTATAGTAACTTGTACTGAAAGAATTGTGTTATTCCCATTATTTGTTGCTCATTCTGAACACAGTGGTATGGGTCCACTACCCTTATGTGTGTGGAAACTCAGACCTCTCAGCCATAGATATGGATATACAACTTGTTATATATTATCTACCATTGTATTGTTTGCAATTCAAAACAATACACCTTTTTTGAAAAGTGGTTCCTCCTGACAAATGCTTAGGTAATTATGGAGAAAGCAAACATTATAACTAGGATCTTCATGCTTGGATAAGAATTTTGAAGCTTCTAAAGTCTTTGTGAATTTTAGATGATAGTTTCAAAGTGGATTGATTTCTCTGTCTATACTAGGTTTTCTGATGAGGCTGTATGCGTATGGCATGTGCTGGTTTATTATATTTCCTCGCTTTCCCTAGGTTTTCAGATGAGGCTGCCACCCATGACATTGACAAGCAGTTCCTGTGGGGACCAGCGCTCATGATCTCACCCATCCTATATGAGGTATGACATGTGAAAAATGAAATGTTCTACCAAGGTAATTAGTTATTTTCTTTTTTCAAGAAAAGAAATGTAGGTTTTGTCATGCATTTAGCTTCTGTGTCATTCTCAATGGCCTTGATTAAAATTTGGCTGACAAAACGTCACTATTTGCCATAACTGCAAAGGTGTAATAATAAACTTGGTACAGCTCTGCACATGTTTTTAATGCCAAAATGTCTTGTCACTCCAGCTAAATTATCTGTCAAGTTTTGGTTCTTTAATGTTCCATAAAGTGATGACATCTGCTTGAGTTGCCATTGTTTGGCTTGCATTAATATAAGTTTTACAAACTTGTATTCCCGTCATATATAAGCATCATGATCTGTTTCTTTCAGGGCCAAACAGCGCTCAATATGTATGTACCAAGAGGACCCTGGTATGATTTCTACTCTGTGAGTACTGCTTACCTTAGTATTCTATAGTATATGCACACATTCTGAAGTAAAATAAAGTTTTACATTTATAAATTCCATTATCATATTTATAAGAGGATGTATTTTTACACAGACAGGGCTAAAGATATACATGGCCAGTAGTCTTGTTTCATTAACATCTGTTTTATTCTACGTAGGGTGTTGAGGTGAGCAGCCAGGGGTATGTGACAGTGCCTGTGGGCCCAGAGACCCAGATCCCTGTACATGTGCGGGCAGGACACATCCTACCTCTCCAGGAGCATGCCAACAATACCCACTTCAGGTATGTATGGAGGTGTATAACAGTGATTCAGATTATTTTCACAGGCTTACATACCTGTAGGCATTGCCTTCCACAAATTAGGAAGCTTTGATTGTATATTGAAATGACAAATTGCGGAAAAAGTATACTTCCATGACAAAAAAATATGCCTCTTCAGTCTTGCCTTGGTGAGTTAGGAATATTAAAATGTACATCATAAGAAACAAAGAAGCCTTCTTTAAAGACATGTGTAATTTTATGCTCATGCCTATGTATCTTGTCCTCTCTTGAAGCAAATTGCAAGCAATGGTCTTCATTTTCAGTCGACAGAAGCCGTTTACATTGCTGGTTGCCTTGAAGGACACAGAAAACGCAGGGCGAGGTTATGAGGCTAATGGTGACCTCTTCTGGGATGATGGCGACTCCATAGGTAAGGGAGATAATTGTCACAATGCCTCGTAATGGTTCACATAGCTTGTTGATCTAAGCAACACAGAGAATGCTGGTTTACAAGGTGGGTGGGGATCTCTTCTGGGATGATGGCGACTCTATAGGTAAGGGAGATAATTGTCACAATGCCTTGTAATGGTTCCCATAGCTTGTTGATCTAAGTGACACAGAGAATGCTGGTTACCAAGGCGGGTGGGGTTCTGGGATGATGGCAACTCTATAGGTAAGGGAGATAATTGTCACAATGCCTTGTAATGGTTCCCATAGCTTGTTGATCTAAGTGACATAGAGAATGCTAGTTACCAAGGCGGGTGGGGTTCTGGGATGATGGCAACTCTATAGGTAAGGGAGATAATTGTCACAATGCCTCGTAATTGTTCCCAAAGCTTGTTGATCTAAGCAACACAGTGAATGCTGGTTAACAAGGCGGGTAGGGATCTCTTCTGGGATGATGTCAACTCTATTGGTAAAGGAGTTAATTGTCACAAAGCCCCTTAACAGCCCACATAGCTTGTTGATCTAAGCAACACAGAGGATGCTGGTTTACAAGGCCAGCGGGATCTCTTCTTGGATGATGACGACTTTTAAGGTTAGGGATATATAATTGCTTTAATGTCTTCAGCTGATCATGTTGGTTGTGGCATTGAAAGACCAGGGAGGATGGTGATGCAATAGGTAGAAAATGTAGGGTAACTTTATACAGTAGTGTGTGAAAATATTAACTTTGTGTCATGTTCCAGTGTCAGAGTTTTGTTTTCTACCACTGGATCACCTCAACCTTTGTTGATATTTTGCTTTATTGCTCTTATAGTCTACATTATCTGTTGTTCTCTACAAAGACTTTTCCAGTGCTTTGAAGAGTAACATGAAAACCATAAGTTGGAAAAAAGTAAGAAATCAATAAAACAATATCAAATTTGAATTGGTTTTCAATACAATCATTGTTTCCTGTTTCAGATACATATGAGAAAGATATGTATTACTATGCAAGATTCTGGACAGGAAGTGTAAGTTGCAATATTTGATTTTTTTTTTAAATGATTTTTCTTAACCTCTTTTTCCAAAACGACGTTAAAAAAGCACTTTTGTTCATTTTAATGGTCTATAAATGGAAGTTAACCAGTTGATTAATTCTTTATTAAGAATTCAAAAGAACCATGTTCAAGACCATGCCAATTTGCTTATCTTAGCATTTCCATATTTCATATAAACTTAACAAAACCCTAGTTGTTATTTCTTTTAGAACAAATTACATATGACAGTAGAGCACAACACGGGTGGCAGTATGACCGGCAAGGTCACAGACACGGTCAAGGTATTGGGGGTCAGGACCAAGGTCACGGCTGTGTATGTCAATGGTGTCGCCCATTCAAGCATCTCATATGACCCAGATACCATGGTAACACATTTAACTTTAGTTAGTTGCGTTATGTTATTACATTACATTCTGAAACAATGACTCAATTCAGAGTAACTAACATAATGTGCAAAATGTGTCCGTAACACACCAGGCATAATGTGTCCGTAACGCACCAGGCATGATGTGTCCGTAACGCACCAGGCATCATGTGTCCGTAACGCACCAGGCATCATGTGTCCGTAACGCACCAGGCATCATGTGTCCGTAACGCACCAGGCATCATGTGTCCGTAACGCACCAGGCATGATGTGTCCGTAACGCACCAGGCATGATGTGTCCGTAACGCACCAGGCATGATGTGTCCGTAACGCACCAGGCATGATGTGTCCGTAACGCACCAGGCATGATGTGTCCGTAACGCACCAGGCATGATGTGTCCGTAACGCACCAGGCATCATGTGTCCGTAACGCACCAGGCAAGTTGTGTCCGTAACGCACCAGGCATGATGTGTCCGTAACGCACCAGGCATGATGTGTCCGTAACGCACAGGGCATGATGTGTCCGTAACACACCAGGCATGATGTGTCCGTAACACACCAGGCATAATGAATCCAGAAGTTGTGTCCGTAACACACCAGGCATAATGAATCCAGAAGTTTTAAGTTAATTTTTTATATATTACATCCCATGAAATTTAAACTTGTTTATTTATGAAAATTCATTTTTATAGCAGTTTTCACAATCTTCTGTTTTATTTTGGCAAATGTTTTATTTTAGGTGCTGGAGATTAATAGTTTGAATCTGCCCATGACCTCAGACTTCATCATCGAATGGAGGTAAAGTTGAATCATCACCATTCAAACTTGGTTTTTATCAACAAATTTGGCATTCTATTTCAATCATTGTGTGGGACACATGTAGGGATAATTTTGTCAGGCATTGTCAATGTTTGCATCTGTGTTTTACATTGTGTCATCATTGTCACACTTTGTTCAAACTTTAAACTTGGTATGCCTTTTAGTCATGGTGCATAGATGAAAATCTGGTGACCTTAACTTGAAAAATTATGAACAATGCATCTGGCCCAGTATTCAAGATTGATCTTATTTTTATCCTTAGACATGCCTCGGTGATTCCATTCAGCCTATTGGTCAGCTTAATATACAGGCCAATCAAAACACTTAGTTGCTAATCTTAATTTTATCTTCAATCTAAGTTGTTTATTGAATACTAATTGGATGTGAGATCTGAATGGTATTTTGACTAAAAAAAAAAACAGTCAACTTTGTTACGCATTAAACTGACTAAACTTATTTCATGTTTTATAAAAGGGCAAACTTCTGTTAAAGTCATTTAAGTCATATGACATGACATGTCAACAAAAAATATTCTAATACATTTGACATGACACCTGAAGACCCTGATAATAATATTCACCATGAAGACAACAGTGGAGAGATTTATGAATCACATAATAACCTTGGACAAACAAATACACGTGGACTTGGATCCAAAAAAAGTCTTTTATAATAAAGGTATCTAATTATTGATGACACTTGTGATTTGTTAAAGCATCATAGCAACTTCTCATTGACCAAGAAGATTAAATTTCACTGTACCTTTTATGTATTTCTATGTCTAAGGATTTCTCCTGCATTTTCCAGAGAGCACAGGAAACCAACTGCAGGAGAGATGGCTCGCCTGGACTGTTACCCTGAACTGATCAATGAGAATGTTACACGTGCCCAGTGTGAGGCTAGGGGCTGTATATACAACACAACCAGTAACCTCCCGTTTATACCAAACTGCTATTTTAACAGGTATTTAACACTTTTTTATGTCAATTATTAACTAGTTGTGTATACTATGAGTAAAAATGTTAATGAATGAAACATAGTAATTTGGCTTATAGCCTGTTGGTGTTAGATATATATAACTAAGTGAGTTGAATAAAAAGAAAGATCACCACTGAATTCAGAGGTCATGGATTTGATGCCAAACAGGGCTGTCTTATAGTGGCTTCTTCTGAACAACATACTGATAAGTGATAAACAACAACAGATCTTGTGTCGCTGGGGAAGTTATTCTGACGCATAGGGATTACTGTGACTGGCATTGGTGTCACGATTTTGTTTCCGATTACTTGTAAATGAGTTGTTGTAGAGTCTTCAAACTTGCACGTTGTTCATGGTCATTGAATGATGCCTATTAATTTTTAGGTCAGTTGGTCAAAGGTCAAGGCCATAGTGACCTTGCACTATTGACAGTCAACACATCAGATTTGAGGAATTCTAGTTTAAAATAATTGTTATAAAAGGATTGCAAAAAAAAGAGGTTGAGTAAAGTATTAAATGTTATCCATTAAGGTATTCTATGATGATGTCTGGTGACCCCATATTATTTTGGTGATATTTGAAAGGGTTTAGTGTGTAGTGGAAGAATATGTAAATATTATACCAATAACAATACTGCAAACATGTCTTTTTGACATTGAAAGATTGAAAATTGGTTATTTCACTTCTGAAATAAAGATCTTAATACAAAAGCAGCCATAGCAGTATCTGTATTGTATTTTTGTTATTCATTTTACATATTAGTAAACAGTAAATAATACCTATGTAAATGATACCTACATTTCATGGGGTCATAAGCCATCACCATGAAAATCACTTCCATTTATTTTTTATGTGGGTTAAAAGTGTATTTGTTCATCAGATACCTGAAACAAGAACAGTGTTGATGGTTCTGTTTATTTATTGCAGGACACAGGAATATGAGTATGTGGTTATGTGGAAAATATCCCTAGTGCACTTAATATATATAACGAAATCATTATTTACACTTGAACACTGATGTTTTGGAATATAGCTTATATTTATCATTAATCCACTGATTCTGTGTACAACATGTCACTCTACTAACCAATATGGCACTTTTGCACTCTTGATTTTTTTATTTTACATAACATTTGCATGTGATTTATGTTTTACTGAAAGCCTATTTGTATCATATTTGAATGTATTCTTATGCTCTTGGAGGGAGCCCTATGGGTGTTGCAATGTCTGTTCATTCATCCATTTGTCGGTTTCTATAATATCTCAGATGAACACTTTGAAATTTCAATCAAACTTTACAGAAATGTACAGCAGCATGGAAATGTTTGTCACGCATTGCTTTTCTGCTCTCAACACTAAGGTCAAGGTTTTTACATAGAGGTCAACTGGCTTTCACTCTGACAAGGTCAAATCAGGGGCATTTGTCTCATTCCTATGACAGCTCCTGTTTTTCAAGTAATTTTGAAGTGAATCTGACATAGAAAAGGATTTTTGGCATGTAACATTGCTTGATTGTGATTGCTTGTTGTTTGGTTGTAACAAATCGAAATAATCAGTGAAAATTTTATCTTCATGCCTCTTGTCACTTCTTTAATTTGATGTCATACCCTGAATTTAATACAATAACTAAGAGGGCTGTTCAGGAAGTTCGTGGAATTTGGTTTTTACATAAAAAGATAAAATTTTGTTGAAAATTGTCATAATCAGTACAAATGAAGTTCAATGCAATCCACATTGATGATAGAAATATTATGTATTTCATCTTACACTACATTTAGATTTCTGGTATCAATGACATCATACATGTGTACTTGATTCAGATCAAAATTTTCAAATATGTGTATAAATTCTATAGTATGAATAACACCATCTTCTACCATTTACTTATTGACATACTTTTCCAACAAAATTAGTTCTTTTTATGTTTCCATGAACTTCGGAACAGCCCTTGTCTTATTTAATTTTTGAAATGTATGTAACTAAACTTCATTGACATTGTCTTAAAGTTAGCTTATATCACCTACATTCAATATGGTTTTCACAACATTCTAATCTCCTTCTTTTTTTGCTTATTTTAGAAATCTTCATAGTTACTCCAGGGTGTTCCAAGGAGACGGCCTACGGATAAACATCAACAACCAAGAAGACAACACAATGTTTGGAAAAAACAGCAAAAATTTGAAGGTCATCATCGAAAAGAACACAGACAACATTTTACACATAAAGGTAAATGCTCATAAGAGTTAAATTATGACATACAATACTCATACAGTTCTTTTACTTGTCTGTTTTATGAAAGATGTATTTTGATGTACCATCAAAGTCAAGATCTCTGATTTTGTTTTAAAGCTCACGATGACCTTTATTTGCTATAATGTTGATTATGGCGATTTTATATCATAACAACCAAATTATAATAAATGAAAAAAATGCAATCTTATCTAATTAGCATATCTAGTAGTGTTGATTGCACAACCTATTAAAGAAGAAACATTAAAAAAACAAAACAACAACATTATAAACCTAAGGGAGTGATATCAGATATCCCATTCAAACCATTCCAACCCATCTGATAAGCATCTATAGCTTTAAGTCATGCAAAGAACTATTAATCAATTTCTCCAGATAGTGGATGAAGACAACCTGGATCGCTACGAGGTTCCAGTCCCGCTTCAAAACATCCCAACCAATGGTTTCACTGACGCCACGGGGCTGTATGATGTCAGATACACGGAAGACAAGCAGCACCCATTCTCCATACAGGTGATCAGGAAAAGTACAAACACCACAATGTGAGTTCAGGATGTACATGTTAGTTCAGTATATGTTAGTTTAGGATGTACATGTTAGTTCAGTATATGTTAGTTTAGGATGTACATGTTAGTTCAGTATATGTTAGTTTAGGATGTACATGTTAGTTCAGTATATGTTAGTTCAGGATGTACATGTTAGTTCAGTATATGTTAGTTCAGGATGTACATGTTAGTTCAGGATGTACATGTTAGTTCAGGATGTACATGTTAGTTTAGTATATGTTAGTTCAGGATGTACATGTTAGGTCAGGATGTACATGTTAGTTTAGTATATGTTAGTTCAGGATGTACATGTTAGGTCAGGATGTACATGTTAGTTCAGGATGTACATGTTAGTTCAGGATGTACAATAGTTCAGGATGTACATGTTAGTTCAGGATGTACATGTTAGTTCAGGATGTACAATAGTTCAGGATGTACATGTTAGTTCAGGATGTACATGTTAGTTTAGTATATGTTAGTTCAGGATGTACATGTTAGGTCAGGATGTACATGTTAGTTTAGTATACGTTATGATTAAATTATGGATTGAAATCAATGCCACTCTAAAAAAATGAAATATTTTAAAGATAAGACAACACTTAAAGAGAAATATCTAAATTATTAACATTACTGGTTGTATGTCAAAAATAGTTTAAATGACACCATGGTAATACAGACTGAGTACAATTTGTCATAGAGACGATAAGCAATACCCAGTATTACTTATCAGCATTCTGTTTAAAATTTTATCGAAAATAAATTCATATCAAAGTACGTGGAAAAAGTCTTTAAATTATCAATTTTTTTAGACTTACTGATAACATTTTATGTACACCTTTGAACTAAGTTGACTTAAACATTGAATCACTTGAGACACTCTTTTCCTTTACGAAGCTGGGACACCTCAGCAGGCCCTCTAATATTCTCGGACCAGTACCTCCAGTTAAGCACATACCTGGCCTCAGACAACTTCTACGGGCTCGGGGAACACCGCCACATGAGGCTGAAACACGACATAGACTACAAGACTTGGCCAATCTTCACCAGGGATGCAGCTGTCAACTCACCGGTAATCTCATAAAACTATGCTTGTATGCTAATACTTAGGGCTGTATGTTTTTAGTGAAGGAACCTTAAGAGTTACACATTAACCACTAACCCATACCCTCTATTTCAGGACCATACTAACCTATATGGGGCCCATCCATTCTACATGAACCTGGAGGATGAGAAGGGAAATGCCCACGCTGTATTCTTCCTTAATAGTAACGCAATGGGTGAGTTGATTGAAACTACTATGTGACAATTTTAAATAATATTTTTGTCATATACGTCAGTGGCGGCATGCTAAAACTTTGACCTGGGCCTTAACTCACAATCGGTTAGAGATATTCAAATGAAGCCTAGTAGACAGTTTAACAGACAATGCACATTTTTTTGCAAGGCCCATAAATCTGGTCAGAATAAATGTTGAGTTATGCCTGAAAATCAACAGACAAGCATTGGTATTTTCTCCAAGGTGCTCTGGTGTTGAATTATGACATGTATGTTTTTTTGTGAGATTAGCTCTTATCTTATTTCTAGAGAATATGCCTGTTTTTAGAGAAACAGTTTGGGTGTGGGTTTTTTTCTATAAAATTCTTCTGAGGGTGAAATTGAATTTTGAATGCAAACCCGAAGATATTACATATTTGGTTTCAATGAGAACATACCTGTTGAAAGCAATTTTTGAATGTCGAAATATTGAAATCATTCACATATAATTAATGCATGGTTTAGCTTTTTATTCTGTGTGATGAATGTTTCCCATGATATCGCATGTAGAGGTATTGCTGGACCCGAACCCTCGACTGACGTACCGGACAATCGGTGGTGTGCTTGACTTCTATTTCTTCCTTGGACCTGACCCGGAATCCGTTATACAGCAGTATCATCAGGTAATGTGCGAGGATTTTCAATATTTCATGAACAACAATAATTGGGGACAAGTAAGAGGCTGATTATCTCGCCCACGCCATTTCTTTTAAAAAAGTACATGTTATTTAGGAACTTTTTATTGAGTACTCGGGACCTAACAGATTGATGGTGACGCAAAATTATAGTAGAAAGTGAAAGCATTCAGAACTCAATCAGGTAGAGGGGTAGGTAACCCAGCTGTGGACTTTTATATACATAGTATTGGTCTCAGGGATTTCAATAATGATGCATAGCTACTATTCCCTAAACTAGTCATCTGTAAATTTACTGAGTAATGTGATGCTGTTTTTTTTTTCCACAATTTCTATTACAGTTGATAGGTAGCCTACATTTAGTTTCCATTCCTTTTGCTTCCAGCTGCATTGCAGAGAGCACAGCTTGGTTTAACAAAATCTCCTCGAAGTACTTTCATTTAAAATTGGTGAATTCTGACAGTGATGTAGAGGAGACAAATTACTTTAACAAGAGTTTATGTTTGTATGTATATGGAAGTAGAATTCCTGCACTTTGCATCTTTTTTACACATGATCATAACCAAACTTTTCAAAGAGTTGATTGGTGCCTTGCTGATAGTTCCCAGCTCTGTTGCTGGGGGAAGCAACTCCCTGAACAACCTAGGCACTTGTATACTTGTGATTTATTTCTCCACAGTTGATTGGTGCCCCAGTGATGGTTCCCTACTGGTCACTAGGGTTTCAGCTGTGTCGCTGAGGTTACAACTTCCTGGACAACCTCAAGGCACTTGTGTACATGTGATTTATTTCTCCACAGTTGATTGGTGCCCCAGTGATGGTTCCCTACTGGTCACTAGGGTTTCAGCTGTGTCGCTGGGGATACAACTTCCTGGACAACCTCAAGGCACTTGTGTACATGTGATTTATTTCTCCACAGTTGATTGGTGCCCCAGTGATGGTTCCCTACTGGTCACTAGGGTTTCAGCTGTGTCGCTGAGGATACAACTTACTGGACAACCTCAAGGCACTTGTATACATGTGATTTATTTCTCCACAGTTGATTGGTGCCCCAGTGATGGTTCCCTACTGGTCACTAGGGTTTCAGCTGTGTCGCTGGGGATACAACTTCCTGGACAACCTCAAGGCACTTGTGTACATGTGATTTATTTCTCCACAGTTGATTGGTGCCCCAGTGATGGTTCCCTACTGGTCACTAGGATTCCAGCTGTGTCGCTGGGGTTACAACTCCCTGGACAACCTCAAGGCTGCTGTTGAGAGAACACGAATTGCAGAAATCCCTCATGTAAGAGAAATGATTCTTCCTCCCATTTTTATGCCCCCGATGGTGGGCATATTAAAATCGCACCGTCCGTCCGTGTGTCCGGCTCAATAACTCGTGTCCAGGCTGTAACTTTTTTAAAATAACTTGCCACATGTGTTCAACATACCAAGATCACATGTCGCATGCAAGACCCGTGTCCCTACCTCTAAGGTCAAGGTCACACTTTAGTGTTTATTCACAATGGAGTGCTGCATATAAGGACATAGAGTATAGGTTGTCGTGTCCCGGCTGTAACTTTCCCTTGTATGGACAGATTTTATAATAACTTGCCACATGTGTTCCACATACCAAGATGACGTGTCGCGTGCAAGACCCGTGTCCCTACCTCTAAGGTCAAGGTCACACTTAGTGTTTATTCACAATGGAGTTCTGCATATAAGGACATAGAGTATAGGTTGTTGTGTCCGGGCTGTCACTCTTTCCCTTGTATGGACAGATTTTAAAATAACTTGCCACATGTGTTCCACATACCAAGACGACGTGTCGCGTGCAAGTCCCGTGTCCCTACCTCTAAGGTCAAGGTCACACTTAGTGTTTATTCACAATGGAGTGCTGCATATAAGGACATAGAGTATAGGTTGTCGTGTCCGGGCTGTAACTTTCCCTTGTATGGACAGATTTTAAAATAACTTGCCATATATGTTCCACATACCAAGATGACGTGTCGCGTGCAAGACCCGTGTCCCTACCTCTAAGGTCAAGGTCACACTTAGTGTTTATTCACAATGGAGTGCTGCATATAAGGACATAGAGTATAGGTTGTCGTGTCCTGGCTGTAACTTTCCCTTGTATGGACAGATTTTAAAATAACTTGCCATATATGTTCCACATACCAAGATGACGTGTCGCGTGCAATACATGTGTCCCTACCTCTAAGGTCAAGGTCACACTTAGGTGTTTATTCACAATGGAGTGCTGCATATAAGGACATAGAGTATAGGTTGTCGTGTCCGGGCTGTAACTTTCTCTTGTATGGATAGATTTTAAAATAACTTGCCACATGTATTTGACATACCAATACGACGTGTCGCGTGCAAGACCCGTGTCCCTACCTCTAAGGTCAAGGTCACACTTAGTGTTTATTCACAATGGAATGCTGCATATAAGGACACATAGCATAGTTTGTCGTGTCCGGGCTGTAACTTTCTCTTGTATGGACAGATTTTAAAATAACTTGTCACATGTGTTCGACATACCAAGGCGATGTGTCGCGTACAAGACCCGTGTCCCTACCTCTAAGGTGAAAGATACACTTAGTGTTTATTCACAATGGAATGCTGAATATAAGGACATAACAGTTAAGATTGTCAAGTATGGGTGGTATTTTTTATGGTCAGAGGCCATTTAAAATAACTTGCCATATGTATTTGACACGTCATTTTTGAGCTTTCAAACACTTACTACCTAAAGATAGAATTTCTTTCTTGTACCGCATAAACTAGCTTCATCTTGTTACCAACCATGTATTAACTGTGCATAAGTTCCCATATTTCCCCATATCTATCATAATACAGTAAAACATATAAACCTGTCTCTCTCCCTAATTACAGGATGTCCAGTATGCAGATATAGACCATATGGATGAAAGGAAGGATTTCACATATGACACTGTCTTGTGGGCAGGGCTGCCAGACTACATACAGGAGCTGCATGATGGGGGCATGCACTTTGTCATCATTGTGGTAGGCAACTTGGATAATGTTATATTTCTGTTAGATTTTAGATAATTTTGAGAACTTTCACAAGTTCAGAAACAAAAAGTGAGTTCCCATCCAAGGATTATACAAGAGTTTTGCAGTCATATTTAAAATAATTTACGCACCATACAACTTTCTGACATTACTTTTAATTTTCATGTCTTGTGTTTGTGTAAGCAAGTGGTGTGCTATATTTGATGTTGTTGTTCCACTAACAAATTCTCCTGCTGTACCTTGAAGGACACGGGTACTAGCCAGTGGAGAGCTAAACAGTGTTGTATTTCACAAAAAAAAAGATTTATTTAACACCCTTGTTATATCATTGTAGGACCCCGGTATAGTGTCCAACTACAGTGACTACTGGCCCTACACCACTGGGGTGGAGAAAGATGTATACATCTTGTGGCCAAATAACCAAACCGGGCCCGCTGATGCCAGGCCAGAAAACTCCAACATCATGCTGGGATATGTAAGTTAGATTTTGTAGGGCTAATCTACTGGTATATTATCTATGTTTTTTCTTACCTATTCATCCCAGATTTTGGATGCATATCTTGAGGGTAAAAATTCATGATTTATACCATCATAATAGTAAAAATATAATAGAATTAAGCCTCCAGTTGAAAGATGGTTCTTAATTTTAATAGCACAGATTGAAATTACCAAAAGCAGTGTAGTAAAAGAGTTATTTCATTTTAGACCATAAGATATATACTGTAAGAAGAAAAACAAAACAGCCAAATTTGAATAAAAAGTTTTTCTGTACTGATGCAGGTGTGGCCAAAGGGGAAAACGGCATTCCCAGATTTCTTGAAGAATGAGACGAAAGACTGGTGGGTGGAAGTCATTTCAAAATGGCATGACACACTCAAGTTTGACGGTCTATGGATTGTAAGTTGTATATGGTTAGGGGTGTTTTAAGTTGGGGTGGGGGGGGGGGGGGGGGCTATGAATTATAAGTGGAAAATGGTTGGGGGGGATTGTAAGTGGTGATGGTGGGTGGGGGGGGGGTTCCTTTTGAATTGTAAGTGGTATATGGTTGGGGAATTGTAAGTGGAGAAGTGGGGTTGGTAGCAAGTTCTCTTTGGATTTTGAGTGGTATATGGTTGGGGAATTGTAAGTGGGGATGGTAGGGGGGTGGCCTATGGATTGTAAGTAGTACATGTATGTTATTTGAATTATTTTAAGTTGGGCATTTGGATTGTAATTGGTAGATAGTAGGGGGTTGTTAGTTGGGGTGGAAGGGATTTGGCCTCTGGGTTGTAAGTTGTAGATGGCAGGCAGGATTATTATTTGGGGATGGTGTGGGGTTATAAGTGGGGTATCGTAAGAAGATGGCCTAAGGATTGTAAGGGGTAGATGGTAAGGG
This sequence comes from Mya arenaria, assembly GCF_026914265.1. Classification (NCBI taxonomy): domain Eukaryota; kingdom Metazoa; phylum Mollusca; class Bivalvia; order Myida; family Myidae; genus Mya; species Mya arenaria. The sequence goes on from NC_069134.1 coordinate 68,014,880, forward strand.
GTTTTGAGTTTTGGATGGGGGGAGGGGGGAAATAAGTTGGGAAATAGTGTGAATGGCCTCTGTTTTCAAAGTTAAAGATGGAAGGGGGATTGTAAGTTGGAGATGGGAGGGGGATGGCATATGGCTTGCAAGTGTTATACTTTGATGGAGGGTTGTAAGTTGGGGATAGGAGGGGTTGCCGATTAGATAAGCAGTGATTGAGAGTAGAATGGACATTGTTACTGTTGGATAGGAGGCAGGTGGCTACATAGTGGGTGGACATTGTTGTAAATTTGCACATGACACTTTTCTTTGATGGCATTTTGAAGTAGTAGTTCTTAGACTATTATGAAGTCTCCAATGTTACATAAATGAAGTTTTGTTTGGTTTGAATCATGTGGTTCTTATTTATTACTTGCAGACCATTACAATAAAATGAAAACAATGAAGGACATGATTTTGATATTGTGACTTAAGTATAAACTTGATTGTTATTTAGAACAAGAATTATGTTTCTTGTTTAAATGCATAGCAAAATCAGGTGGACATGCTTCACAGCTAACTTATATAAGGAATATATGAATGTTATGGAATATTGGATATGTTTACTTCAGGATATGAATGAGCCAGCCAACTTTGACACAAATGGAGAGCGTCCGTGGAACTGGCCAGAGAAGGACACACCGTACTGGACCCTCAAGTGTCAGCTGGATAATAACACATGGGACAACCCTCCATACAAACCATGTATGTACACTAGCTAGACAGTAACACATGGGACAACCCTCTATACAAACCATGTATGTACACTAGCTAGACAGTAACACATGGGACAACCCTCCATACAAACCATGTATGTACACTAGCTAGACAGTAACACGTGGGACTACCCTCCATATAAACCATGTATGTACACTAGCTAGACAGTATCATGTGGGACAACCATCCATATAAACAATGTATGTACACAAGCTAGACAGTAATATGTGGGACATCCCCCCATACAAACCATGTATGTACACTAGCAAGACAGTAGCACGTGGGACAACCCTCCATACAAACCATGTATGTACACTAGCAAGACAGTAGCACGTGGGACAACCCTCCATACAAACCATGTATGTACACTAGCAAGACAGTAACACGTGGGACAACCCTCCATACAAACCATGTATGTACACTAGCAAGACAGTAACACGTGGGACAACCCTCCATACAAACCATGTATGTACACTAGCAAGACAGTAACACGTGGGACAACCCTCCATACAAACCATGTATGTAAACTAGCAAGACAGTAACATGTGGGACAACCCTCAGTATAAACCATGAATGTAAACTAGCTAGACAGTAACATGTGGGACAACCCTCAGTATAAACCATGAATGTAAACTAGCTAGACAGTAACATGTGGGACAACCCTCAGTATAAACCATGTACATGCTTCTTACCCTGCAAGTAAGATTTATTTTGCAGAAACTCTATATAATATTTAGTTATACTTGAAACAGATAATTATACATTTCATACATGGAGATTTTTTAGTTTGGTAATTAATTACACACATGCATATTTCATTACTGCAGGGTTCTCAATAAGTTTCAGTTGAACCCCGTCTCAAATAGTAAAGTAACCGACCAGCTTCTACTTATTCTTCTTAAAATTAATTTAGTTTTCCAAATTTGAACCGGCCCTATTGCCATTTAAACCGTCCATTTTGGCCGGCAGCCGGTTCTTATTGAGAACACTGTTACTGTATACCCTAAGACTTCCATGTATTTGTCATGATACAGACTCTGTCCTGGGTTCGGTTCTCTCGGAGAAGACATTGTGCATGCAGGGTGTACAGACGGACGGTGTGCGCACCTACCAGCACTACGATGTCCACAGTCTGTATGGATGGAGTCAGGCACCTCCAACTCAACTGTATGTAACCTTTCATAATACTAAGATTAAACATAATTTATTTTGCAATGATTGTGGAGAAAGTTATGATAACTTATGGTAACCCAGCGAAAACCCACTTGTTTATCTTGGTGACCACTAATGGAACTCAAGTGCACCCAAGACGGGAATCGAACCTGATGTGCCCTGGTGAGAAGTGAGTGCGCTGACCGGTTGTTATACTTGGTATAATATGTTTAATTTAAATTGTTTATTCACCAAATAAATATTTCTGTCTAAGGTTTTGAATGGTTTCATAGTTGTATAGTATTAATTGTAGTATTTTTTTGGAAACCAGTAAGCCTGGTCTCTTTCATCACAATATTCTTTTAACCCAAATGTATACGTTAGTTGGAAACCTAATCTCTTGTATCATCAAGTTCTTTTACTCAAATAAATACCTTTAAGTTAGTTGAACACCAGTTTGACTGGTATCTTGCACCATCACAGGTGTAACATCAGAAGATACAGGTCAAGTACGATATTGGGGTTGGTGGGGCCAAGGTCACTGATACTAAAAATAGAAAAACCGGTTTCCGGACAATAACTCATGAAAGGCTTGACAGATTTGAACAATTTTTGGTACACAGGTGTAACATCAGAAGATACAGGTCAAGTTCGATATTGGGGCTGGTGGGGCCAAGGTCAAGGTCACTGTTACTTAAAATAGAAGAACGGTTTCCGGACGATAACTCATGAAAGGCTAGACAGATTTGAACAATTTTTGGTACACAGGTGTAACATCAGAAGATACAGGTCAAGTTCGATATTGGGGCTGGTGGAGCCAAGGTCAAGGTCATTGTTACTAAAAATAGAAAAACGGTTTCCGGACGATAACTCATGAAAGGCTAGACAGATTTGAACAATTTTTGGTACACAGGTGTAACATCAAAAGATACAGGTCAAGTTCGATATTGGGGTTGGTGGGGCCAAGGTCATGGTCACTGTTACTAAAAATAGAAAAACGGTTTCCGGACGATAAATCATGAAAGGCTTGACAGATTTGAACAATTTTTGGTACACAGATGTAACATCAGAAGATACAGGTCAAGTTCGATATTGGGGCTGGTGGAGCCAAGGTCAAGGTCATTGTTACTAAAAATAGAAAAACGGTTTCCGGACGATAACTCATGAAAGGCTAGACAGATTTGAACAATTTTTGGTACACAGGTGTAACATCAAAAGATACAGGTCAAGTTTGATATTGGGGTTGGTGGGGCCAAGGTCATGGTCACTGTTACTAAAAATAGAAAAACGGTTTCCGGACGATAACTCATGAAAGGCTAGACAGATTTGAACAATTTTTGGTACACAGGGGTAACATCAGAAGATACAGTTTGGTACACAGGTGTAACATCAGAAGATATAGGTCAAGTTCGATATTGGGGCTGGTTGGGCCAAGGTCAAGGTCACTGTTACTAAAAATAGAAAAACGGTTTCCGGATGATAACTCATGAAAGGCTTGACAGATTTGAACAATTTTTGGTACACAGGTGTACATCAGAAGATACAGGTCAAGTTCGATATTGGGGCTGGTGGGGCCAAGGTCACTGTTACTAAAAATAGAAAAACGGTTTCCGGACGATAAATCATGAAAGGCTTGACAGATTTGAACAATTTTTGGTACACAGATGTAACATCAGAAGATACAGGTCAAGTTCGATATTGGGGCTGGTGGGGCCAAGGTCAAGGTCACTGTTATTAAAAATAGAAAAACGGTTTCCGGATGATAACTCATGAAAGGCTAGACAGATTTGAACAATATACATAGCCCGGAATTAACTTAATTGGGTTTTCCCATGCCGGTACAAATAAAAGGTGAATATCGAGCTATTGAAATTCATGTAACAGTCCAATGACTCTATTGTCTCCGAAGTAACGTGTGTATATAACCACGGTTTAATTTTGTTTGTACCGGAGGATTAGGCTGGGAAAACCCGAATAACTATAATTCCAGGCTTAAACTATTTTTGGTACACAGGTGTAACATCAGAAGATACAGGTCAAGTTCGATATTGGGGCTGGTGGAGCCAAGGTCAAGGTCACTGTTACTAAAAATAGAAAAACGGTTTCCGGACGATAACTCATGAAAGGCTAGACAGATTTGAACAATTTTTGGTACACAGGTGTAACATCAGAAGATACAGGTCAAGTTCGATATTGGGGCTGGTGGGGCCAAGGTCACTGTTACTAAAAATAGAAAAACGGTTTCCAGATGATAACTCATGAAAGGCTAGTTTTTCTTGTCAGCAGTGTAACTTCTAAATTACTCAACAGATTTAAGTAAAACAATACATGCATGATAAAAGAAGATGCAGTGTGCAGTAACCTTGGAGTTATGGCTTCTTTTCAAAGGAATGGTTTGCCATTCCTGTGTCCAGGCGGCATTTGGGGGTATTCGTTACTCCTGTTACAGCTCTAGTTTTAACCCAAATAATTACCTTAGATGGACACCAGTTAGACTGGTCTCTTGTATCATCAAGTTCTTTTAACCCAAATGAATACCTTAGTTGGAAACCATTTAGACAGATCCCTTGCATCCTTGAGTTCTTTTAACCCAAGTGATAATCTTAGTTGGAAACCATTTAGACTGGTTTCTTGCAACATCAAGTTATTTAAATCCAAATGAATAACTATTATTTTCTCTTTACCTAATGCTTGCAGAGCTGTCCGCAATGCTACAGGAAAGCGAGGGTTTGTCATGTCACGTTCCACCTACCCATCGGCGGGCCGTTACACAACACACTGGCTCGGGGATAACGACAGCTTCTGGAGAAACCTACACGACTCCATCATCGGTACAGTATAACAATGAATCAAGCAATAAGATGGTTCATACTATCTTATTTAACAAATACAAAAACTAACCGTAAGAAAAAGAAATATCAGCTCAGGGAATGCTCTGTAGGCATTTAAAGAAAATGTGCGGTTTTAGTTTTTGATACATCAGAGCTTCATAAAGCAATTAGGGCATTAAAGAAAGAAAAATATCCTCAACATCTAGAGCTATCTTTGTCTCTAGGTATTCCACAGTTTTGAATTACATAACTATTCCATTGTTTTAAAGTGTATATAAAACCTTGTATCAACTGCACATTTGTGACTTAGAGAAATAACTATAATATCTTTTCAGGAATCATCGAGTTCAACTGGTTTGGCATGCCTTTTGTAAGTTTGTGTACAAGCACATGAATTGCCTATAAATTAGAACATACATTGTACATGTATATAAAATTCATTTTTCTAAAAATGTAATTTTATGATTGACAACTTTCCTGAATATAAATGAAAGATTTATATCTGTTGGAAAATTTTATTCTTTATTTAGACACTTTACTTTTTTATTCGCCTGTTTTAAAAGCAACAAGAGTTTTACCTGTGGTCTAAGAGCGGGCAGTGCCCAGTTTGTTGTTTGATTATTAACTTGAGAAGCTATGGTCCAACTATCACAAATTTTGGTACGAATGTGTATTAGTATAATATATTGGACAAGTTTGATAACCAACCATATGGCTGTAGTCACTCGAGAGTTATCGCCCTTTAATCATAGAAATAACCTCATATCAAGCCTTTGTCCAATCATCACCAAATTTGGTCAGAATGTCAAGTGGCATAATATCTCAAAAAGCTTGATAACCAGCTGTATGGCTTGAATCATTTGAGAGTTATCGCCCATTGATAGGAGAAATTATCTAAAAATTGGTCTTGTCTGATCAATAACTTTAGGAGCCTTTTCCAATCATCACCAAATTTGATCAGAATGTGTAGGGGCAGAATATCTTGGACAAGTTTGTTCAACAGTTAAATCACTTGAGTCACTCAAGATAAGTTACCCTTTAATTAAATAAATTACCTATGTTTGGTGTTATCCAATCAATTACTTTAGAAGCCTTTTCCGAATCATCACCAAATTTGGTCAGAATGTATATGGGCAGAATATCTTTATCAGCTTTGATAACCAGCCACTTCGCCTCAGTCACTTGAAGCTATGACCCTTGAATTTGCAAAAACTGTCTTTACAGTGTCTGCTCCCTAAATTTGACTTAACTTACCACCTATCACTCAACTTGGTGTCCTAAATTTAGGATGTATGTTCTTTTGACAGTTGGCACTCTTGTGTCTTATAATTTCCCGAAAATCATTGCTTTGAATTATTAATAAAAATAATGTCCATGTCTGAATGATATTTACCCTTCCCCATTCTCAGGTTGGTGCTGATATGTGTGGTTTCTTTGCGGAGGCCACAGAGGAGCTGTGTCAACGCTGGATGCAACTCGGATCTTTCTACACTCTTAGTAGGAACCATAATGGTCTTAACATGAAGGTAGGATTAATGTTGGATCTTAGGTTCAAGTCAAATATAATTTTTAAGCTATTAAAAGGAGCATTTTCCTTGGTTTTATTCTAAAATATGGACGTAAGAAGAAATGGCATGTTAAAGCCATAAAGTTATGGCATGATAAAGCAATTGGTTGATAAAGTAATGGCATGATAAAGCAATTGACATGATAAAGTAATGGCATGATAAAGCAATTGGCATGATAAAGTAATGGCATAATAAAGCAACGACTTGATTAAGCATTTTCATGGTAAAGCATACTAACATAGATAAGTTTAATTCAACTACAGTCGAATCCCGTTGGGTCAAACTCGCTTGGCTCGAATTATTTATTGGCTCAAACTGAATGTAAATTTCTTAGTACTGAACATAAGCATTCCGGCTAAGCTCGAATTTTCCTAGGCTCGAGGTATTTTTGACGCTCCCTGGGAGTTTGAACCAACAGTGTTCGACTGACATGCATATCAATTATTGTTGGCAAATGTCTATAATCTAATTATTCTGCTTGCCTTATACAGGACCAGGATCCAGGCATTTTTGGCCCTCACGTGTCACATGTGTCTAAAAGTGCCCTTGAGATCAAGTACAGCCTTCTGCCTTTCCTCTACACTCAGTTCTACCGGGTGAACACACAGGGAGGTACCATCATACGAGCCATGTGGCATGTGTACGTATATCAGATCATGACAAAACACAACATTATGGAATGCCCAATAAGGAGATATAATATTAACCTTAAAATATTAGCATGTCTGTTTTTTCATAGAAAAAGTCAAGGTTATGTCATAGAATCTGGTGTCGTCCTCAACCAAAAAATAACCTTGGCCACAACTCAAAAGCTGTTATAAAGATATCTATATGTAACTTGGTACACATGTTACCAGTAGGCACATGTGAAGCAAGGCAAATAACTCTGGCTTTAATAATTTATAAGTTATGTCCCTTGTTTGACTGAAAAACAAAAACAGGTGAGTATTGGCATTTGCTCAGCAGAGCTCTAGTTTTTTTATGTCATAATTCAGATAGATTACATTTTTAGAAGCTTCCTTTTTGTTACATTCAATACATTGTCTTAGTAAGCAAATTTATAGTGCTCTTTTTATTCCTCTGAACCTTGCTATCATCTTCTTTATCAGGTTCCCTAAGGACAAAAGAACATGGTCATTGGATACACAGTTTATGTGGGCAAACGCTCTGCTGGTCGCACCAGTTCTAGAGCAGGTATGAATTCTTCTTCAGATGAATGTTGATGTTTTATAATTTCATTGCATTCAAAGATCTTACATATTGTCTTACGACATTGTCTTGGTTTTCTTTTACAGGGCCATATGCATAAGGATGCTTACCTTCCAAAGTCCAGATGGTTTGACTACTATACTGTAAGTTGTCTGGATTTTATAGTTGTCAAAATTATATGTCTTCACTTTCAAATTGAAATGTATTGTATCCTTGCTCTGGCCAGAAGTGTTCTATTCTTTTCTGTAACACATAGTTTGACACTTGCTTTTGAAATAAGATTCAAAAATATTTGGTGAACTCAAAACATTTGCTTCTAATGAATTTTAATGCTTATTTAATTTAAAGCTACTGGGTACTTACAGAACAAGAAAATAATGGTTTATGGTCAGCTTTTAAACATAACACAAAATGATACTGAATCATTAAACTTGAGCTTGTGTTGCTAGGGAATGGAGATGGAGAAGACAGCTACTACAGTTACAGTGGATGCCCCTAGAGATGTGATCCCATTGTTCTGGCAGGGCGGTTACATTATACCAACACAGGAACCTGCAAACAATACTGTATACAGGTAAATGTTAGCCTTCTCCGTGCCTTCTATAGTGAATAGCACTATGTTTACTTGATTGTCACTTAATTATTTATTTGTATTTATTGTTTTTTTTATCTTAAGAGAAATAACCTCACTGCTGCTGAAATTAATCTTGCTTGAGTTTCCCCGATTAGAAACCTGTTCTACTATCTAATCTTTTTTAAGTCATAAGTTGGTGCCATATTAAAGTTGGGACTGAACCTGGTATGTTTGGGAAAGCAGCAGACACCTATACCACCTATACTGCAGAATCTACTTAGGCAATTGGTTGCAAAGTATGATAAAGGTTTATATGTTTTACAGCCGGAAAAACAAGCTAGGGCTGACAGTGATACCAGATGAGATGGACAAGGCTGAGGGCAACCTCTTCTGGGATGATGGGGAGAGTCAAGGTAGGGGTCTTAGTAAAATTGTTGGGGAGAGATAATCATTGTCTGTGAGGTGGGGTAGTGAAGATGATATCGATCTGGTAGGGGAGATAATCATGGTCTGGTAGGGGAGATGATCTTAGTTAACTTGTTTGGGAGAGATACTCTTTGTGAGGTGGGGTTGTGAAAATACTATTGGTCTGGTAGGGGAGATAATCATGGTCTGGTAGGGGAGATAATATTAGTTTGGTATGGGAGATAAATTTGAGTCTGGTAGGGGAGAACTTGTTTGGGAGAGATACTCTTTGTCTGTGAGGTGGGGTTGTGAAAATACTATTGGCCTGGTAGGGGAGATAGTCTTGGTCGAATCATTGACATTATTATATTTTGCAAGCAAACAGTTTTACCATTAATTTCAAGCATTTACTTCATTGAAATGTAGGTTCCTCTAGTAGTGGTCTTTTTCCTTGTTTATTTTATTTATACAACATGTCTCGTATTTCTTTCAGATACAATAGAAAATGGGGAATACTACTTGGCCAACTTTAGTTATTCAAATGTAAGTATTCATTATACATTTACTGACAAACTTAGCAAAGTTTATCAAATATAAACTCTTCCACATGTCCATAGATATGCGCATGTAATTACATGGAATGTAAATTTGAAATGAGTTGCTTGAGAAAAAGGCTATTTACGTTCATGTTTGTAACAATGAAGTACATACTTTTTAAGCATCTGATCCTTAAGCATTTTTTTTATCAACATGCAATGAACCAGGATCTGTGTATTTGAAATTAAAGAGTGTTCTGCCATTCAAATGATTTTATTTTTTAAATCATTAAAAATGTACTAAAAGAATGTCCCTTTGCATCTAAAAAACCAATATGATATTTAGAGATAGAATAAAAAAAGAATTTAAACAAATATGAATATATATACTTCCATTTTAATATTGTTTAAAATACGTCTAAAGCATTGTTTGTAAAATCAGTGATTTTAAAAACTTCAGAAATATCATCTGTTTTCACCACTAACTTGTCTCCCCTTTAAACCTTATTTTTATTTGTTACCTTTATCATGAATAAATTCTTGTAGGGTGGCGACTCTGCCATGTACGCTACCACTAATTACAACCACTGCTTAGAAAATATAATAACATCCTATTTGAATAGAGAATATTAAAAACAATCATCAAAGTATACAACTTTCACATTAAACAATTATTGTTGAACAATTTTGATATGAAATGTGTCCAGTAAGATGATGTAAAAACGGATTACATTAAAAGTTGTAACCCCAACTATTCATGTTCAATCATAATATTCCTATAGAGATATAACGCCAACTTCTTATTGTATCATCAGAATCAAGTGCAGATGTCTGTATCCCGGAACCATACATCGGCCAACAACCTCATGTTTGGTGACTGTCAGGTGTATGGTGTGTCTAGTCCACCCTCTACTGTTACCACGCCAACTGGACAACACCTCGAATTCATCTATTATACGGATACCAAGGTCAGAGGACATATGGTTTATGATATACAATTTTTTATACTTGATTGTTGAATTTCTTACAATTATGCTTTGTTTTGTTTGCACCACAGGAATTTGGCCCTAAAGTTGAAAGCAATGGGGGGGGGGGGGAATAAATGTTGCACTCAGCTTCTCATGCTTTTCAGATATAAAAGATTTCACTAGCAAAGTATAAAGAAACATGATAGCTGTTATATTTTATGATTATACATTAATTTTATAAAACTTATATGAGCTTTGTAAGTTATTCTTTATCTTTCTTCTTTCAGGTTCTGCATATCTCCAATATAAACTTACCTCTTCATGCTGACTTCACCATATCTTGGATGTGATCAAAATTAATTCCATTTCATATTGTGTCGTACTTCATAGTTTTGTTCCAACATTTGCTGTCTCTGATGTTCCGAGTTTTATGTAACAATTTAACATTTTATACCATTTCTAGAAGGAGACCAAAATTCATTGCATTTAATACAGTATCATCTTCCAATTTTAATTATTTTGGTAGTGTAATATTATGAAGTCATAATTTTGTTAGGATTTTTGCCAATACAGATTTTTACGAGTGTTGTTACAGATAAATTCTATTCTTGTAATCAGACATACTTTCTTTATGGAGAGTGGCTTAAAGATATTGTGATATCTAAGATATCTTTGAACGCGATAAAGTCACTTCTGTATATGGTATAACTATGATGTCAGCATTACAATTTTTATCCAATTACCGGTAATGAAAGATTTTTATTTGGCTTCATATTCTAAGGCACAATATCATCCAACCAATTATTGTGTCCACATAAACATTCGGATATTTAACATAATAATATTATTTGTTCATCAATATAAACATTCTACATGATATCTTCATAACGTGCCTGTCATCAACATTGATATATATATTGGTCAGCTGTAAATATTCTTTTTAAAGCTTTAATAGATTTTATTGAATGTTTTTACAGATTTTATAGAAATAAATACATGAAAGTAAGGTTTTTGTTGTAAAGTTTCCAAGTGAATGCCTTAGCAGACCAAATGGGAATGAACTCCAGCTTTGGTGTCATATGACTTGTAAAGTATTTAGTGACATTTAACCTGAAAGTATTTATTTTTTCTTCTGATATATTAAAAGTCTCCTACAAACAATAAAAAATAACAAATTACTGCAGTTTTGCAATGTCAGAAGATCACAAAAGGCCTAAAGTTCAAACTCCAACATTGGGAAAAATTGATGGGTACAAAACACAAGCCAAAAAAAAAATTAAACAAACAGATGCAACAAAATCGAGCAGCCTTCAAACGTATAAAACTCCAATCTTACAATGGCAACAAGAATTCTCACTTGACCATGCCGCTAGTTGAGGAAATTTGTTTAAGTTTCCGAAAGTAGCCAAAAACAATCTCTATACAGGTCCACAAGTCCACACTTCAGCTGTTGGAAGGGAATGGACTCCCCTTCATGAGTTCATTCCTTACTAACTGTCCATAGTGCATACTCAATGGACTGGATTGCTGTTTTGAATTATTTTTTTGAACACTTTCGAAAATCTTTGTAATTGATAACTGTACCTGACTTATATGATGATAAGTGTATTGCATATTTTAGTGAGCAAATAAATGCATTTATAAATAACTAAATACATATTTATTAATAGATTAATAGAAATATTTTTCCGAAAGATCAACATTATATTATTATCATGGCCTTTCTTAATTTAGTGCATCGGCTAGTGGGATTTCTCGAAATTATCTTGCACTGTCCGCTTACAACCGTAACAAGACACTCTCAATAGCTCTGCTGGGCGTATAGTCGTATTACAGAAAATGTCACAGTTCTACAATGTCTGAGGTTGTTTGCACAAAATTAATTTTTGAAACTTAAGTGATTTTGGGCGCTACATTCTGTTCTGAGTTTTCAAATGCCCAGTCTACAGGAACACTAACAAGAATATTGTTGTCGTCTCCAAATATAACACCAACTCCAGACAGAGAACAGACTACTGACCTGTCTTTAGTGTACCGCTGACAGTCTCATTTCCTGTCTCCAGTGTACCGCTGACAGTCTCACATTCTTTCTCCAGTGTACCGCTGACAGCCTCAGTGTACGGCTGACAGTCTCACTTTCTGTCTCCAGTGTACCGCTGACAGTCTCACTTTCTGTCATCAGTGTACTGCTGACAGTCTCACTTTCTGTCTCCAGTGTACCGCTGACAGTCTCACTTTCTGTCTCCAGTGTTCCCCTGACAGTCTCACTTCCTGTCTCCAGTGTACTGTTGACAGTCCCACTTCCTCTCTCCAGTGTACCACTGACAGTCCCACTTCCTGTCTCCAGTATACCGCTGAGTCTCACTTCCTGTCTCCAGTGAACCACTGACAGTCCCACTTCCTGTCTCCAGTTTACCGCTGACAATACCACTTCCTGTCTCCAGTGTACTGCTGACAGTCTCACTTCCTGTCTCCAGTGAACTGCTGACAGTCCCACTTCTGTCTCCAGTGTACCGCTGATAATCCCACTTCCTGTCTCCAGTGTACCGCTGACAGTCTCATTTCCTGTCTCAGTGTACTGCTGAAAGTCTCACTTCCTGTTTTCAGTGTTAGCGTAAGAAACAAGAGGGCTGAGGTGCAAACACCCATGTTCTTCTGTACTTTTCCAGTCTAACACGAGCATAGCTCAACAATTATTAAAGCTACAGTTGTGGGTATTGCTTAGCAAGTGCATATTGCCTGTAGCAACATGTATACCAAGTTTGATTAAAATATCTTGAACAGTTTTTATACGCCCGAAGGGTCTTATTATGTTATGGCCTCCATCGTCTGTCCGTCTGTCCGTCCATTAGCAATTCCGTGTCCGGGCCATAACTTGGTAACTAATAAAGCGATTTTCAAATAACTTTATACAAATCATCACTACATTAAAAGGATGTGTAGCGCAATTTCCAGGTCCATACCTCAAAGACTAGAATCACCATGGGGGTGCGTTAGCAAATCCGTGTCTGGGCCACAACTTGGTCACTAATAAAGTCATTTTTAAATAACTTTATACAAAGCATCATTACATTAAAAGGATGTGTCGTGAGCAATTTCCAGGTCCATACCTCAAACACTAGAATCACCATGGGGGGGGGGACATTAGCAATTCCATGTTCAGGCCATAACTGGGTTACTACTAAAGCAATTTTCAAATAACTTTATACAAATCATCTCTACATTAAAAGGATGTGTCGTGAGCAATTTCCAGGTCCATACCTCAAACACTAGAATCACCATGGGGGGGGGGACGTTAGCAATTCCATGTCCAGGCCATAACTGGGTTACTACTAAAACAATTTTCAAATAACTTTATACAAATCATCTCTACATTAAAAGGATTTGTCAAGCATGCTTTCCAGGTCCGTACCTCAAAGGCTAATTTCACTGGGGGGCGTTAGCAATTTTGTGTCCGGGCCATAACTTGGTAACTAATAAAGCGATTTTCAAATAACTTTATACAAATCATCACTACATTAAAAGGACGTGTCACGCGCAATTTCCAAGTCCATACCTCAAAGACTAGAATCACCATGGGGGTGCATTAGCAAATCCGTGTCCGGGCCACAACTTGGTCACTAATAAAGTCATTTTCAAATAACTTTATACAAAGCATCATTACATTAAAAGGATGTGTCGCGCGTAATTTCCAGGTCTATACCTCGAACACTAGAATCACCATGGGGGGGGGAGGGGACGTTAGCAATTCCATGTCCAGGCCATAACTGGGTTACTACTAAAGCAATTTTCAAATAACTTTATACAAATCATCTCTACATTAAAAGGATTTGTCAAGCATGCTTTCCAGGTCCATACCTCAAAGGCTAATTTCACTGGGGGGTGTTAGCAATTCCGTGTCCAGGCCACAACTTTGTGTTACTACTAATAAAGGAATTTTTAGAAAACCTGTCCTAGCCACAACTTTGTAACCAATAAAGCAATTTTTAGATAACTTTATACAAATTATGGCTACATTAAAAGGATGTGTTGTGAGCACTTTCCAAGTCCTGCTACTTTTAAACTTAGTAAGCAGTATACTAGCATAACCTAAATGTTTATTAAAGACCTCAAGCCGAATCTTCTTCGGGCGTATAATGCTCCGTTTCGCGGTGCTCTTGTTGAGTTATGCTGAAGGTTAAGTTTTTGCACGACAGCGAAGCAGTCAATGACACTGATACTATCAAAATATCTTGACCTTTTTTCATATAGAAACAGATAAGCTAATATAGTTCATACACAACTAATAAACTTTGAATTTTATTTCCATACATATACTATTTTCTCTATATATGTGACATTCTTTTACAAATATTTCAAATCCATGAACAAACAAAGCAAAATCACCCTGCAACAAATAACATAACAAATGAGTTTTGTAGAAGAAAGCAGGCTAGACAAGTTGTTGGTGACAAAGTCATTGATTTCTGATATACAGGATACTGATAGTCATGGAGACTTTTGACATATATTCCCCATGACCACTGACCTAGGTGCCATGACCTCGGAAATAGTCATTGTGACTCTTGACAGAGTCGCTGCGACTTCTGATCGAGTCCTCTCAACTTCTAACACAGTAACCATGTAATCTGACAATCATTTTGACTTTTGACAGAGACACCAAAATTGATTGTAAAATGAACACAGAAATACATATTAATAGTATGATAATACTATAGAATTATGAGTGAAAAAAGTGATGGGTTCCATTTAAATACCAGGCCCCAATTCTATTGAAAACAAATTAGCATAACAAACATAACTTATTACGTAAGTATCTTATTTTATTAAGCCAATAACTTTTTAAAACTTGATTACACACAATAAATAAATACTTTATCATGTTGTCATAAAAGAAATCCTTTTACTCAAAACTCTTTAGAATGAAAACATTACACCAGATAAATAAAACAAAACATGGTTAGAGAAACTGAGGCAAGTACATGTTACGCTCTTATAGATATTTACGGTAAATATTGCTAAGATTTGGTATATATACTAGAGGTAATTGTTCATTTTTTGGTGAATTATCATGCCACTTAACAGCAGTTACACGTACCTGAATTATCAAGCAATATTGTCAAGATGTAATAAAGTCATGTGACGAAGTGTTACCAACATTTTGTTCAAAATGAGTATAAATTATTTCATAGTAAAAGCAGTGGGCAAAAATGTGGCATTAAAAATAGAAACACTCCTAAATATTTTACTTCGATATCTTGAGAGATAATGCCATAACTGGTAAATTTTTCCAAAATGATTTGAGTTTGAACTAACGGACAAAAACTTAACAAAGATCATACAACATGCCATTTATAAAAAAGAAACAAATAACAGCGTAAAACAAAACAATTATATATACATGTGTATTAAAATACATGTTAGAACTCCAGTGTCAAATTTTATTTGTTCTATTATATGTGATGTTGTCTACGAATAAGAGTCCTGTTGATTATCATGAACAACAAAAATCTAATTTTACCAACGAGATTGTATTACTAGACAGACTTATAACAGTGTATACTATTGAATTACTGGTAATGAATCTTCTCGAAAAATATGTAAAAGTAGATATAATTGCCTGCAAGTCATGAAACCTGGCAAAAAAAAAAAAAATAACATATTTGTCCAAGACTTATTGTCATTAATGATTTCATAATTTAATACTTGTCCAAATGTTCAATTAAAAAACCAGATACAACTCAACTAAATGAAGAGGCAATTCTGTGAAATCATAAATCATTATTTGCTTTATTTTACTTGCTTCAACTGAAGTACCATTTCTGGAAAAATCTTTAAAGTGTAACAAACTTAAGTAGCTTAAATCTTCAAGTGTAACAATTAACCCTGAAACCCTTAGGCAGCTTATTTCAATTAGCAGTATTTCTTACTTAAGCTCAGTTCAACAAAATTTAAGTACTTGATCAAGTTAATCATAAAGATAATTTCCTGACGCTCAAAATGAAAATATTACATCAGTTGTACTAAGACAAGCTTGATTTGCTTTGCTTAATCCTGTTATAAGGGACCCAGTGGTAAAACTGTTTGAGATTTTGGGGCCAGATCTGGTGAATCTTAGTTTAGAAGCAGTTAGGGTGAGAAAAAAAGGTCACTTAAGAATGGAAAATGAAATAAATATCAGGCGCTATATTTATAAAGCATCTTGGTGAAAATTATCAACTTAGAGAAAATATCCCAATATTTGACAAAGACTATTCCATCTGCTTTTCATCATAAAAAATTCAGATGTACTTGTTATTTTAACCATTTTCTTGTTTATTTTCATATTTTTGGTCTTCAAACATTGTTAGTTTCTCTTTAAATTTTAGTATGAAAAGGGCAAACTTCCACCAAGTTGAAAATGTTCACTATGATACAGGCCCAGATTGGAGATTCCTGACCAGATCAAAAAACACAACAAAACCAGGTTTTTACCAGACCATGTTCGCAACATTGTCTACTTGTATGTTTGTTTTTAATTTCAAGAAGCAACACCTCAACAAAAAGAACAACAAAGTTTGGCAACAGTGACCAAACAGATAAAAAATATAATAATCTCTGATATTCAATGCATACTTCTTGCCAAAATTAGGATAAAGTATAATGGTTAAATATGGGCATCCAAAAACTGCCTTGAGTATATAGCAATAGTCAATAATACTTCTTCAAAAAGAAAAAAAAAATTCAAAATTGTCAGCATTTTGTTACCACTGCAAATGGTGGAGAACTTGCACCAAAACTTACATAAACATACATCATAAAGACCAAAAATATTAATATTTGGTTTCTCAGGAAAAGCAGCATTAATTGCGTTACCCCGCTTCATATTTTTCATTTCACAAAAAGCATTCTAATTCCTATATTTTTAGGCTAAATTGGTTGATTTTGAGAAGAGATGGGTTGTTTTTTTTTTAAATCATTTGAGATCAATCACATAAACTCCTATTGAATAATGTTAAAAATATGTGTAACTTTGTTCAATACATGTACATGTATATGTTATTTTTAATTATTTTAAATGCATAAATTGTTTCAGTTTTTTTTTTTTTTTTTTTAATCCTGCACTTTCTCAGTACCTGAGAAACAATAGGGATTTTTCTGGGCTTAGTAAGAGAATTTCCGAGTACATACATGCATACGATATTTTTAAGTATGGCACAGCCTCGTTAGAAATGAGCATAATGTATATAACATATAGAAAATGCATATTTCACAGAAATTAAAGATAATTTTTTCTTGGCCTAAGTAAGACAGTTCAAAGAGCATACATGCATATGATGTTTCTTAAGTATGGCACAGTCTCCTTAGAAATGAGCATAATGTTTATAACAAATACAAATTGCATAATTCATTGAAAACAAACTTTAGCTATCAGTAACAAACAATGGCTGTGTGAAACTGCAGTGTCTAAATATATGAAAACAACACGTATATTCATAATACATACATTATTATACATATCATGTATCTAACAATTAAAAGCCATGCACCTTGACTTTGTTCTATTTTTCCTCGTAAGTAACAGTCAGTGTTTATCTCTACTTTACTAAATAATTCCATTGGCCAGGCTGACTAAATCATTCAGTTGGCAAAAGACCAGCAGATTCAATTGTTTAGTGAAGCAAAAACAAATAACTGCATTGGTGTTGGCGTTGATGTCTCTATAATAGTCTGTGAGCATGCGCGAACCATTTAATTCCCAACTTCATGAAACCAATAAATGACTAAATGTAAATTAGGCGGTATTATTCGTCTAAAGTGTTCTAAATGATTTAATCAGAATCCGCACAGCGGCCCGAATGGCTGAGAAACATGGGTGTAAACACTAAGTTAAAATCTACTCCTGCGTATGAGACTATTTTGCCATTAAAGTATGTTGTATGAATGGACAGTGATAAGCCACCTTTTTCAAATGTTTTCCGTTACAAGAGAAAATATGTACAGTGAATTAATTAACATATCTATTAGCCTGCCAGAAATAAGGAAACAGTAAAGTATAAAAAATGTGAAAACAAAATCTACATTATGAAGGGGACTCTTGCCATAATACTTAGTAATAGTAAGAAGCGGCCAACACAAGTGAACAAATTATAAAAAAAAATGATTTTAACATTTTAAGAAATAAAATTTGGTAGTCACCCATCAAAGTTAGAAATGGGAGTCAGTCTAGAAAAATAAAGAATTGTCCAGTGTTTATGGTCCATTTTGATAGCTCCAGATTGTTTTACTAATAGGAATGCATGCACTTTGAGCTAAAAATAAATAAATATGAACATTATATCCACCGTTTGTAACCTATAAACTATACATGTAAGATTAACATTGTAATATAAACACCAGAAATAATACAGCTTCTTATACAATCATGTATTGCTAAGCACATAGCATGGGTACACATCATGAAAACAATTCTTACAAGCACAAAATGGTTATACATGTCATCTTAGAAAATCTTGATTTATTCCAAAGCCTAACAAAATTAATACAATTATTCTTGAAAACTTCATTGAAATTTTCTATCCCATATAAGACATTTGACCAAAAAAAATCAGACCATCTTATTAACTATCATTTCTTTATATCATATTTTTTTATCTTTTAATCTTGGTTGTGATGAGATATATTTTAAACAGATAGCTTGACTGAAAAGGTTTATAATATATTTATTCCAATTTGCACTGTTTCTGAAATTTTAACTGAAGTTCCTGATCTTACAATATTTTCTTGTAGACTGGTTGGCCTTTAATAATTGTCCGAAATTTGACCAATAAGATCATGCCAATTATCACAGCGGTAATATCTGCCTTTTGTTTTCTTTTCAAACTGTATTGACTAAAGCACCAGCCAGCCAAACATGTAACAAAAACCTCAAAATGAAATAAACTTATGTGAACTCTCAATTTAAATTCAGTATAAATACAATTTTTGTTCTTTTTCATGATTCATATTTATTACACATATAATAACCATAAAACAGAACACTCAAACCTAATACAGAGGATATATTCAACTTCAAAACAAGCACTTTGAACGAGTCAACTCTACACATGTATATAAATATAATACATGTATATATACAGTATAAGAGAGGTTGTGAACCACTTCTTGTATGGGTCATGTATGTGTAGGCTACTGGTTGTGAACCACTTCTTGTATGGGTCATGTATGTGTAGGCTACTGGTTGTGAACCACTTCTTGTATGGGTCATGTATGTGTA
This sequence comes from Mya arenaria, assembly GCF_026914265.1. Taxonomy (NCBI): domain Eukaryota; kingdom Metazoa; phylum Mollusca; class Bivalvia; order Myida; family Myidae; genus Mya; species Mya arenaria. Next base: position 68,034,117 of record NC_069134.1, read on the forward strand.
GGCTACTGGTTGTGAACCACTTCTAGTATGGGTCATGTATGTGTAGGCTACTGGTTGTGTACCACTTCTTGTATGGGTCATGTATGTGTAGGCTACTGGTTGTTAACCACTTCTTGTATGGGTCATGTATGTGTAGGCTACTGGTTGAGAACCACTTCTTGTATGGGTCATGTATGTGTAGGCTACTGGTTGAGAACCACTTCTTGTATGGGTCATGTATGTGTAGGCTACTGGTTGTGAACCGCTTCTTGTATGGGACATGTATGTGTAGGCTACTGGTTGTGAACTGCTTCCTGTATGGGTCATGCATGTGTACGCTACTGGTTGTGAACCACTTCTTGTATGGGACATGTATGTGTAGGCTACTGGTTGTGAACCACTTCCTGTATGGGTCATGTATGTGTAGGCTACTGGTTGTGAACCACTTCTTGTATGGGTCATGAATGTGTAGGCTACTGGTTGTGAACCACTTCTTGTATATATGGGTCATTTATGTGTAGGCTACTGGTTGTGAACCACTTCTTGTATGGGTCATGTATGTGTAGGCTACTGGTTGTTCACTACATCAACCAGGTATGTGTACTTTGTACAAGTTCATAATAACATTTACAGTACAATAGCATGAGGAACATGATTTTTGAGAGTATCAGCGCGCCAAAGACTTCAAGTTTAAAGTAATATTTCGACTTTAACATCAACTGTAGCCACACACGCAAGAACACATGCACGTCCTGCACTGTAGCCACACACGCAAGAACACATGCACGTCCTGCACTGTAGCCACACACGCAAGAACACATGCACGTCCTGCACTGTAGCCACACACGCAAGAACACATGCACGTCCTGCCACGCAAGAACACATGCACGTCCTGCCACGCAAGAACACATGCACGTCCTGCCACGCAAGAACACATGCACGTCCTGCACTGTAGCCACACACGCAAGAACACATGCACGTCCTGCTTCTCAACCTCCCTATTGTCTCAAACTCATGTCAACACACATTTTATAATATAACTATATTTATTACAGAGCTGGCTATAGTAGCAGTCTCATATTTAGCTAAGTGAAATGAATGAACATGGCTGATAACATGGAACAACAAGAGCAGTCGAAAAAGGGATGTAACTGAGTAAATATAAAGCCAGTGATATAGACCTTTTTGAACATGTGTGTATTGTTTCTGGTCTTTCAATGAATGGTTTTTGAGAAATGGTTTAGGGTTTAGTTTTTGCATGATGATGTTATACCTAACAACAATACAAAGCTCTGATATGAAGGCTCTGAGAAGACTTCAACTATATCTTTCATTATCTAGACTATCTAAAACTGACATACAATTCTTTACTAAAGTTGGTCACATAACAAAAAATTGGCACATATTTCAGCAACAAGTCTTTGATACCATCTTATGATATACTATATTAGAGCCGCATCGCACAATTTGGACCTTCAGACATACTTATAACAAGCAATATAATGCCTACAATACTAATTTTTTTTCAATGTGTTTTAATTCCTTCTTTTTTAAAAGGATTGTCGCTGGTGCTTCATTTTCTTAACGGTTTATAACAGTTACTTATCTAATATTACCATAGCAACCAAAGCTTTTGTCCCACTTATTTTGACCGCCCTCATTGTATCAGTTTTAAAGGGCCCCAATTGTTTGAAAATTCTAAACAAATCATCTGTCCTTTAATTTCCTTCAATTACTAAAAGGGATAAAAACTCAAATTATAAGCTAATTGGAATTTAATAAGCTTATAATGCGTGTGTATAAAAAATGAGCAATACATATTCTTACTTTTTAACATGTTTGTTAGACAATTTGGAGATAAAGTTTTCAAATTTTTAGCACAGCTTCCATAAATGTTCTTTCATTGAAAAACAAAATAAAACAATAAAAGAAAATGTATGTCTTTAGGCCCAAAATCATGTGATGTGGCTCATATCACGTGCATTGAATCGCCTAATGAAGTAAGATGATTTGGCATTCATCGTTTTCTTCTTTCCAATTTCCTAAAGAATACACAAGAAAAAACTGCCATATATTTGCTAAAACTGATCATCTTATGTCCTGACGACCATGGTTAAATGAAATCCCTATACATGTATGAATGGTGAAGATTGTAGGCCAAACTAGCCAAGCATTTGCTTTACAGACTTTGGTGTAGTTTCTTCCTGGAGGTGCTTCGTTGTATACCTGAAATATGCATTAAAAACGATTATCAAGTTTTGTTGAAAATTGATTGTTAGACTCTGAAGTCTGAAACAAACCATCACGATTTTCAAAAAATCACATGTTGGTAACGATAAAAATACAGTATCTTTCATGAGAGTCAGATAGAATAACATTTTAAATGGAAATTTTATAGGCCTTAATTTCTCGAAATTTCTTAAGTCTCTTTTAACAGGATTAAAGCTAAACTTATTATATTTACTTCATTTGGAATTGTTAGACTTCAAATAGGACTTAGCCTTATGATAATCACAATAAACCATTTTTCATTTATCAAATCAAACTTAAGTATGGTATGTATTTTTGGTTTTTAAAATAAGCTACTGAAGCCTGAAGATAAATATCAAACTACCCCCCCCCCCACCCTTGAGCATTGGTTTCCATTATGAACTCAATAATTAATCAAAATGCCCACTATGATTACTACCCATAAGCATGCACGATATTTGAATCACATAGAATGACATTTTAAATGGAAATTTTATATATCAGTTACCATATTATAAATATAAAGCTTTCTGTCGAAGGATTTAATCTATATTCAGATTAGGCCAGGATTGAAGTCCTTGTGTGCAGAATGATCTATGATGTCTTTTTTTGAAATCAGTAAGATAAATATTAAAATCTTCCTCATTTAGCATGAATTGGTTTCCATCATGAACTCAATAATTAATCAAAATGCCCACTACAATTAGTTCTGATATACATGCATGGTTTTGCCCTATTTTCTGTTCCTATGGAATTTACACGAGTCTTGAACTGATTACAGCAAAACAGTCGAACAGATATGAAGGTCAAGGCTATTTTAGTTCACAAGTAATATGTCTATATTGTTTTTATACATATGACATATGGAACCAGAAATATTCATTCTGTACTTCCTCACATAAAGGAAGCAAAATATTTGAGCAAACTGTACAGTTTTGAACCTAAGAAAGTAAAATTTAACCATTTCAAAAAGTTTGCATTTTCTTACCTTAAAGCATTTAGTAGACCTTCAACTTGGCGGCCATTTTCTTTTTGTTCTTTTAATAATTTAATTGAGCTTTTCATCTGAAAATACAAAAAGCTATTTTATAATCCATATATGAGACAATGATATGTTTATACAAGACAAAGGTTAACAACAAATACAAAATCTGTACCCAGTTAATTGATTTTAGTACATGAAAGGTAAACCAGTTTATCACTTTTTCTTTTCACCTGTACTAATTAAAGTATGTGACATAGTTTATTTTATATACATAATATTTTTTTAAAGTTTACAGATCACCAAATAATGTGCTGATATATTCTATAAAGAATTTAACAATTTGACAAACACAGAATTAGCAATTCTCTCATTCCTAGATATAAACATGTAAATGGGCATCAAGAAACTAGACATCATTATTTATATCTGATTATTTCAAGGGTATGTGCATGTTACATTATGAATGCATATTAGATTAACAAGTACATATGCTAACAACGATGCATTTCACACTTACATCTATGCCTGAGCTCTTAGCAAACGCCCCGACCGGATGCACGTGGTCGTAAAGGATAATGACCCCGACCATCACCCGTAAACAAAACAGCTTGGTGTTCTCATTTGTAATTCGTGAACAAAACCCACTGAAAATAGGAAAACATGGTACTAGTATAGCCAATATCATACATGGTCTAAAGCTTAATGTGCAAATATGTTTTGCCAATTATAATTCTTATATAACTAAAATATTATAATCTTTAAAAGGGCACAACTTGGCAAAGGGCACAACTTGGCATTGCTTAAAGAATAATGAGAATAAGAATACAGACAAACCAGGCAGCAGCATGTCTCCCTTCATGGATGGGCAGACATAATAACTTTTCACTACATTTATCTTAACTAGAATGATGGTATTCCCTATATAAATACAGGGACGACAAGGACATCATTCTAAATGAGTAGGTACAAATTCGTAAAAGGAAGCACAAATTGGAAAATAAGTGTGTTTTAAACATACAACAGCAACTCATATGGCAAAGGCGTCAGCTGTGGACATGATCATCAACACATCAGTTTGATTTTGAGAGGATTTGTGTCAAGCAATTTTGAAATCATTCATATAATTTGCAAACTAAAGGGCAGACACAAACAATTTGGAAGAGAAATACGAACCAGAAAATATTACTATTCAGGATTTTGTTAAGCTACACACATGAGGAAAATGATTTGATGATGGCCATACATTAAGTGTTTTGATGTAATGAGCACACTTGCCAACATATTTTGAAAGGGATATAACTCTTAAGGTACAAAAGATAGAGTTACGTTTCCAGTGCTTCAATGCATACACTTATTCTCAATAAGATCTATCTGTATATGAAGTTCAAAGTCAATACCTCAAGGACTTGGAGTTCTGCTTCGGACAAAAATTAAGTAAACCAAGCACCAACAATTAAAAAAAATATGGTTAAGGAGAGATAACACAGTAAATATAGAAGTACGGATTAAAGTTCATGTGCACTGCTCTTCCTCTCATTCCTATCTATTTATATTCCAAGTTTTAAGTACTACAAATACTTTTTGGTTATGGTCGGGACAAGCATTAATGGATGATGTAAATGTGAAAGGGGGAGATAATTCAGCGATGACTTAAGGTACAATTATGGTTCTAGTGCTCTGTATCATGCTCTCTGAATGTTACAAGTCCCATCAGCACTTTTTAGATTATTCTCTTAACAAGGGTGTGATAGAAAGACGGACAGTAGCTCGGACGGACGGACGGAAGGACTGACAAAAGTGTGACTAAATCATCTCCCTTCTGTGGCCATAACAATGTCACTGGGGCTATCACAAATCATAAACCTTTTTGCCAATCTATGTTTTGCAACTTACGGGTTTTCAATCATAACTCTACAGATGTTGGCCATGGTGCTCAAACAGTCTGTTGTATTTTCTACAGGAAGATCTTTATGCTGAAAACAAGAGAAAAACAAATTTAAGTACAGAACATTCCAAATAAAACCAAGAGATGTTTGTAAAACATTTTGTCTTCTCAGCACAGCTTTGTCAGAAACATACTTTGCAAGACCTAGTATAGATGTTTGAAAATGAAATTATTATCAATGACCTTGAAACTTTCAACTTCCAAAATTATAACGGTCATCTACTAGTCAAGTAGAACTAGCCAATAAAGTTTCATGGTCCTAAGTAAAACCATTTTGACCTTAGTCCTACTGACCCCAAAAGGTGTAGGAATCACTTACTGGTCAAGGGCAACCTAACAGTGAAGTTTCATGGTCCTAGCTCAAGTTTAGGTTTGGAAAGAATTTGGTATCCCTATTGAGAAACCTACAGACATTTTTTCTAATTTTTCTAATAACATTATTGAGGAGGGCTGTGTATCGTCACTCAACTCACGATACGATACGTATCACGATACGGAGTACGCGATTCACGATATATCACGATACACTTATATATATATTTTATGTAGGACTTTAATGTTTGCCTATTTTGTAAATTGTTGAGCATATCCTTACCAAAACAATATTTTTAATGTTTATATTATTTTGCATCGGCGAAGATGCGTGGTCTTGTTTGTAGTGTTTCCATTATATTTTAATTTGGCCAGACACAATTTACAAATAACTAGTTTATTGTCTGACTGAAAATCCAAAGTTCTCCCAAGCTTTGGACTTATATTTTGCCAGCGCATTTCTATAGGGTTTCTCTTTACTACCGGTAGTATTCTTGACTTTGCAGACGACTGAAAACTGTCAAAACAGCGAAAGCCACTTCAGCCGCATTTTCGCATACAGCTAGCTCCCGGTTTTGTTTTTTTTTCATATCTTTTGTAAATCAAATTTAAAAAAGAAAATTAAATTGCAATTTCATTTTCATTTTTCATTTAAGTTTGAAAAATAAACACAGTGTAGATAAGTAAGATAACTAGTTGTAACGTATTTTGCTAGCTCTACCTGCTGTTTGCGAAAATGCGGCTGAAGTGGCTTTCGCTGTTTCGACAGTTAAAAATGAAAGTTAACAAATTGACCAGATCGTCCAAAGATGTTTGGAAAGTGTCATAAGCATACAAATCTTGACTCGAGGTAACGAATCTAACAATACGCGATACACACGATTTTTTACAATAGGATACGATACAGTATATCGTCACGTACCGAATCGCGATTTCACGATGCACCGATGAATCGTTACAGGCCTATTATTGAGTGCATCTTTTTTTTTTATTGAAGACATTTTTTACATATAAACTTTTTTGTGCAGTAAGCCATAAACATAATACAATGAATTAATACAAGTATGTACATGTACACATCTTACCAGTGAGACGAATGTTGATGTGGTGTCACTGAGCATTTTCAGCATGGGTGTGGCCTGGGCGTAAAACAGTGACATTCTGTTGGCTATCTCATGTGGAACACCCTCCGCAACCTCCTTTTTATCCTGCAAGCACAGCTGGTATAAATACACATGTTTCAGGTATGAACAGTTACATCCTTAGGCTTTTTCTACCACACTTGACCAGTCCACTGCTATATTTCATTATCATATATCAAATATTTGCAGATCAGTGCTTTGCCCTACAATATTTCTTAAACAATTTTCAACAAAGGGGTTACTATATGTCCATACCGTACCATTTTTTTTGTTGAAATGATATTTTTAAGAGCAAGGATACACAGTCGAAACTCGTTGGCTCGATATTCTAGAGACCGACTAAAATACTTTGGGCCTCGATAATATCGAGCCAAGTGGGATTGCTTACAGAATAGGATTTTTTTTTTCGTTACAAAGAGTCTTGTTTACCTTGGTTGTTAATTGCTACGCTATCTCCGCAAGCGAAGAGGTAGCTTACATTCGGGCTCTATGTTACCAGCGAGGAATCTGGCTTTAATTTGTCTTTTTTTCAACCAAGATGAAAGAGTATTCTGCAGAATGCTGAAGTCTTCTCCAATTTGTTTTTTAGATTTTCGTCCACTCCCAACAGCCATAATGGCCTCATACTTCTCAAGATAATATTTAGCAATAAGTGTTCTCTTTGTCCCTTTAGGCAGAAACCTTTGGGGTTGCCGATCTAGATATATATCGATAGATATATATATAGAAGATGACATCGAGCGTGGAGAAATATCAACCCTCAAGATATCAAGCCATCCGATCGAATTTTATATGTACAAAGAGTAAAAGAAAATTGGTCCTTTAATCTAGTTTGAGCCAACAAGGATATAGAGATATCCAGCCAACAAGTTTCGACTGTATGTTAAACGGGACATAAAAACAAGCTACCACTATGTTGGCATAAAGAAAAAATCAAGTAGCAAAACTCCTGTATAATTTAAAAGTTTGACACTGAGACCACATACATGTAGCCATGTTTCAACTAAAACAAGAGCTACACAATATGCACAGCAAACATATACTATATAAATATGAACTTCCTTGGTAGAAACAGTGCAACCCAGGCAAACACTGCAGAACTAGGCTTTAAGGAAATCAATATTTATATTATTACACAAAACCATTACACAAGATAACTACCATTTATTACTGTGATAACAGTGCAGGGGAAAAGTTCAAATTGATGCCAAGGTTAGTTTACCATTTTCTATATAGAGAATTTAAGGAGTAAGGAATAATTAATTTATTTAGCAAACAGCAAAACATCAAATAATCAATTTTCTACAAAAAGGTTTTAGAGCAACAAAGAAATAAACACTACCCAAATCTTCAAACTATCAGCAATGTATTTAACTATATATCCTTTACTCCTTACCGATGTCACCATTCTACGCCGGCTCTGTGTTCGTCTGTAGTAGCTAAAGTCATTCTGTATCACGGGGTTTGTCATCTGAAATACATGCAACAACTTCTACAGAACTTGGTCAGCAATATCATCATTTGTGCTTAATTTGTTTTATTTCTTTATTTTTTTAATCGTAAAAATCTCTTGTTATATGATATAAAGAGCTCAAAATAGGAAGAGAGTTTAACCGTCTTCCAGTCTTACTGTTGCTGAACCAAGGAAAAAGGAAAGAGAATCAAAGCTCTTTTCACCTTATGCAACCTACTTAGTATTTCCTCAGCCCATGTCTTGAATTTTCATTTTTGTAACTGTGGTAAATTTACAGGTTAATGCAACAAGGTACAGAGTGACATGAAATACCTTCTGGCATCTACCTCCACTACCATTGAGAGAGATAAAGCTCATTGCTTCGGGATAGTTTAAGTATGAAAGTAAATTTAAACACCGTTAATCCGTAGTCGTCGAGACCCATATAAATATTTTGGATTAACTAAATTTGGATTAACAATTTTTAGGAAATATCCGCATTCAAGCATTATTGGTGACGTAAAATATTATGTCGTTAAGATTGCACTGACGGCTATATGTTACCAACATATTGCATTTTATTGAGTGATCGTTTACATGTATGTTCAATTATTGCTTAATAGATAGCAAATGATTTGTTATTATACTTCTTTATCAAATCAGTATGCAAGTAAAACAAACAATAGCTCATGCATACATTCGCAACATAGCACAGTATATATAAAACATGTTTACGGGGCCCTTCTCCCAATTGTTTGGTAGCCGGTCGAGTGAGTAATGTGGCAATCAAATTTGCTGAGATAGACATTTCAAATGATACTTAAATTGTGTAAACCAGCCATAATATACAAACTTCATCACCCCCCAAAAAATGCTCATTATCTGACATCAATGTTACATACGCGTACTCAATGTCATTCTTTAATAAGCGCTAATTGTTATTATGCTTTATCACCTTGAACTGATGCCTGCGTGCTATTGCAGTATGATGTAAAAACTATGAGAAGACCGAGTTCTAAATAAGAATTGATAAGCAATAATTTGGAATACTGCACTTTTAATTGAACAAAGAAGAAATGAAATCAGGACCAAAAAATATATTTGAAATAGTGATAACTTCAGATAAACGGTATTCAGATTAATGGTGTTTGTATATAACCCTTCCTTATACTTGTACATGATATCACAGCACAGCCTACCTTCAAATCATCAAACTTGAGAACGAAGTCAAGAATCTCAGCAAACTGTTTGAAGAGGGCCTGCTGTCCCTCAAGATGCTCTTTGGCTGTCATATCTTTGGAGCACAGTGCATCCAGCAGAAGAGGAACATTGATCTCTGTAATATGGTAAAGTGGATTTAATGGTATTTGTAAGAGGCGGTAGAGGGGGTGGGGAGGGGGTGGGGGAGCTGTTTGGTTGTCATATCTTTGGAGCACAGGGCATCTAGCAGTAGGGGAACATTGATATCTGTAATATGGTAAAGTTGATTTAATGGTATATATAAGAGTTAGGAGAGAGGGTGGGGGAGCTGTTTGGCTGTCATGTCTTTGGAGCACAGGGCATCCAGCAGAAGAGGAGCATTGATCTCTGTAATATGGTAAAGTGGAGTAAATGGTATTTGTAAGAGGCGGTAGAGGGGGTGGGGGGGGGGGAGCTGTTTGGTTGTCATGTCTTTGAAGCACAGTGCATCCAGCAGTAGGGGTACATTGATCTCTGTAATATGGTAAAGATAATGGTAATTATAAGTGTCCTTGGAGCACAGCAACTGTTCTTTCTAATATTATAAATGGTTTTAATGATAATTAAGTGGTGAGAGGAGTGCTGTTAGGCATTCAATCATTCATCGTCAACGCCATTTCAGAACTGTATAATATAGTTTTCGCTACATTTTGAAATTTAAAGAGCGTCTAACCTTGAGGCAATTTAGGACTGTCTAGGTGAAGATTAACTATAGCTATGTCTGCTACATCAGACAAGGAATATATGTTGACAATGCGAAAGAAACAAATTTGAGGGTAAATAAATTGATAAAAAACATTCCTTATATCTTCATAAAACAAGAGAACTGCCAGGGGGTGACAACGCTCGTCTGTCAATTTTTTTTTATAAAGCGACACAATTTGACAAATATACCAGCCAGCGTTATCAGCATCAATATACATGGAGGATAATTGTTTGTTTCAGCATCAGAAAGCAGTATATTCAAAAGAATGAGCACTGAAAACTGTTTCTTCTTTTGGTGTTTACAAGTTGAAATCTATTGTAATCTTACACTGATAAAAATATTTTTTCTCATTATTTCACGCTTATAATTATAATTCATCAACAAGAGGTGTCACAGATATAGCGCAACAAACTATTACATTGCTTTTAAGTTTAAAGATTGCAAAGTATTAGTAACAAATGCATAGATCACTGTCAAATTAGATTTAATGCAAAACCTTCAACAGAATTTCTCAGTCAAATGATTAAGGGGCAAAATTTGCATTATATGCACGATAGAGTTATCATACTTAATTGATTCAAGTTTCAATGCAATACATCAAGTAGTTAATGAGTTATGGACTTTATGTGCCAACGTGAAAAACCTTAACCAGAATTTCTATGTTGATTAATAAAGGGCATTTATGTGCATTATAAAGTTATCTAACTTGGTCATGTTAGTAGGTTAGATAGTTGGGAACACATGTCTTTTCAATGCAATACATGATGTACTTGCTGAGATATTGACTTAAATGTGGTTACATGCAAAACCTTACCAAAAACTTCTAACTTGAGTAATAAAGGGCCATGATTAGCATTATATGTTAGGTAGAGTTATCTTAATTGGTCATTCAAGAAGGTTACATGGTTGAGTGCCACCATATGAAATCTCAAATGAATACATCAATAAATTGCTGAGATATTGACCTATGTGTGCTAACATGGTAGAAACTCTAAGTTGAATAATAAAGGCCCATTATTTACATTATATTCAAAGGTGTGCTAACATGGTAGAAACTCTAAGTTGAATAATAAAGGCCCATTATTTACATTATATTCAAAGGTGTGCTAACATGGTAGAAACTCTAAGTTGAATAATAAAGGCCCATTATTTACATTATATTCAAAGGTATGCTAACATGGTAGAAACTCTAAGTTGAATAATAAAGGCCCATTATTTACATTATATTCAAAGGTGTGCTAACATGGTAGAAACTCTAAGTTGAATAATAAAGGCCCATTATTTACATTATATTCAAAGGTGTGCTAACATGGTAGAAACTCTAAGTTGAATAATAAAGGCCCATTATTTACATTATATTCAAAGGTGTGCTAACATGGTAGAAACTCTAAGTTGAATAATAAAGGCCCATTATTTACATTATATTCAAAGGTGTGCTAACATGGTAGAAACTCTAAGTTGAATAATAAAGGCCCATTATTTACATTATATTCAAAGGTGTGCTAACATGGTAGAAACTCTAAGTTGAATAATAAAGGCCCATTATTTACATTATATTCAAAGGTGTTATCTACCTTCAATAATAAAGTAGATTGGATAGTTGGGAATACATATCTAAAATTTCAATGCAAACTGAATATATAAAAAAATAAACAAATGTGAGCCCACATGAGAAAGTAGACCCCTTCAACACCCTTCAAAAAAACAAACATAACACATGAGTTAAAACTACTGGTGGTAATACTTCAACACCTACTAGCACCTAACCTTACCGAGCATGAGTGAGAATTCATAGTATTTCTTGAGTTCCTCTACTAGAGGCTGCACGTCTGTCCAGGCCCTATCCTGCATGCCATCATCCCGGGGGTTCTGTATTGCCTGGAGAATATAAACACATGTTGATTATGTTCACATTACTTCTTATAATCTCTTTTCAAGGTCAAAGTCATTGTTTTCATTATTAAAGCTAAACATTAACATTGAAATACTTCTTTCGTATCCTAGGGACCCAAAAACTTATCAATTCCAATATTGTCTATCATGAAGCTAAAATGAGAAGTCCCTCAGTGATACACATAAGCCAATAGTTTACTAGCAAATTTCAACATCCCAGGTTAGCCAGTAATGTGTTTTGTTTTATTTTTAACAAGCCTGACAATCATTTAATAATTGCTGGGCATGCAAGCTTGTGCGAGTGATGTCCACTGCCCATGTCTATTTCCTAAGCTGTTCTAGGACCTTCTGAGATCCATGCACAACAACCTGAATACCCTTGACTAGTCACAACCACTTCCAGGTGTGTAAACAACTATACGTACATTTCTTATGACCTCTGCAGCCCCTGTGTATTTCTTGAGTCGGTCTAAGATCTTCTGCGCTTCATCCAGCACCACCTGTATCTTATCGTATACACTTAATTCACTCTCTGTCGGCTGGCAATCTGCAGAAGAACGACCAGTAATCTTGTTGAAGGTCTTCAAAGATATCTTTCAATGATACTTAAAGAATCACTTGAGAAAAAAAGTATTGTGTGCTGCCTAGTGATTATCGGTTTAATGTTTCGGCATCCATATAAGATATAAACAAATAACAATCACAAAAGATTAAGTCTTCAGTCAAAGAGCAAGTTCTTCATCTTATAATAGAACAGCAAGTGTTTGATACATTGTGACTTTGATAAATCCTCGAATTTGATGAACTAGCTGGAGTGTAATTCTACTCTTACACAAAATAACAATTTACATCACCCACAAATCATACTGCAACATTCATACTGTTGCTGTGTTTATATGCGGATTTTTGCCCATGGAGCAAATTTGCCCACAAGCACAAAATCACCCTGATGGGAAAATTTGCCCTTTGTTTTTTATGGAGGTATTTATATGGCAATTATTGAGAGGAATGAATATCTGCGTTAAAATGCTTTTTGTTTGTTCTAAAATGTATATTAAAAATAACGATGAAGTTTCTATACCAAGTGTATGATTAACATATTGGTAATTAATACTACTCTTTATGATTCAGTTAAGGATATTATGTTGCAGTAATTTCGGGAAATTAAACAGGAAAACTATGGGGGGGGGGGGGGTTAAAAAAATGTGATACTGTCAGGAAACATTTAAGCTTTATGTTTTCATGTGTGTTTCACTCTAAAAACAAATTAAGGATTTGTTTAAAAACATTAACTTCCAAAGTATCCACTTAAATAGGGAGTGTGACTGATGATTTAAATGTATTTAAAAGGTTTAGGAAACTATTGAGATAGCATAATTATAAATCACAAAAAAAAGACTAAATAGCCAAACTTGAAAACAAAATACTGAAATCGGAAATAAACATGGTATTTCAAACATTTCAGCACTTTCAATTTCATATGACATGAAATAATATGACCCCACCCCCAACATTGGAGCAGATTTGCCTTTGATAGTTAATTCACCAAGTAGATATTTGCGTATTTATGTACATATTTGCCATCATCGATTTCATAAAAACTGATCCTTGTTCAATAGTAAAAAGAAAGTTGCCTTCTCTTGCAGAATAGTTCTAAAGTGTAATTGCTTTTTAAAAACATCTAGATCATTGGGCATATATTAACTATCACTAACTCTACATTTCCAGCCTAATTGAACATGACATCAAGCTTATTAGGACTATGTTTAGGTCTAGTAAATTGTAAAAGTACCATTTTAAGTTACCGTAAATGACTGGGTATTAGACACACTTTTTTCCCTCAGAATTTGATGTAAAAAAATGCCTGCGTATAATACCCAGTAACAATTTTTTGAACTTTGTTTCTGAGGTCGATTTCAAGCCGAGAGTTTGTTTAGTTTTATGTAGAAAGCAATGTTACTCCCGTCATTTTGATTGAGTATATATACGGGTTAAAACGGCAGTTGACGATCGGGATACGGTATATCGTAAGACGTTAATAATTTAAACAAAAATATTTTTCGATTAAAGTTATTCAATATTATTTTGAACAATAAATTGAATTGAACAATATTTAAACATGCATATAAAAAGCAAAGTTTCGCACTGTCAAAATATTTTTTGTCAGTTGAATGACAAGGTGTGAAAAACTCACATTGCCTTTTGTTCTGTTTAACATTACAATGCTACAAATTGATGCGATAATAGTCTTGTTTTTTTCACACATTTTCGCGAACTTTATTCTTTTCTTAAGGTGTTGACATTTTGAGAACAAATCAGTACAATATAAGGTTTATGCATAACTTAACTTCATTCTCGACATCGTTTACGATATACTGTCAAAAAGAAATCTTACATATTTTCATAAAAGGCACCTTTCAGTGCTATCCAGAAACAAATGGTCACAAACAATTCTTTTAAGTGCCTTTCCAAACATAAAACAAATCAAAATGAAACACATTTTGCATAATCATTGTATGGTTTTAAAGATAACCATCGCCATTTTCACGAAAAAAATATTTTTCGTCACTGTCAACAAACATGGTGGCCGAAATGGACAGACGTTTTGACATATTTTCTATGCGTCCTTTAACCCAAAACATAGATTAAACGTTTTGTTCTCAGATCTTTCACGGATTTTTTTGTCTGGGTCCAATACCCCCTATCGTCTTATACCCAGTCATTTACAGTAATAATGTCATTTATTTATAAGGCATTAATCGATTTTCATAAATTGTAATTGATTTTTGCTGACTTTGGAGGCAAATGATTGATGTTTGACAATAATTGATCATCGTTTAATTCCAAATATCTAGTATATAAAATATAAGAAAATTCCGTACTTTCAAAGTCCACGAAGACGTTGTAAAAGTCATCTCTATTGGCATCCTTACTGGAGAGTATTTTAAGGAGATTTCCCATCCCGGGATCCCAGACCTAGTCTACCTCACAACTCACGTACAGTCTGAAAAACATGGGAGATCTTCATTATTATATCATAATTACAAGTTTGCAACATCATGAGATTTTGCAAAAAAGTTATACTGACATTTTATTTGTTTTGTATATTTACATTATTTTTTTCTGAGTACAAAATTGAAAAAAGAATTTAAAACTGAGGCATTCTACCTTGCAAAAATCTCCCATAATGCCACGTTTATCAAGACATAATGATTCCATACCTTCAAGACTTTCAAGAGCTCAAAGGCATGGGGATGTCAACGGCTCTTCTAGTTTACTCAGTTGTCTAAGGGAACCTAACCACAAATGGTACTCAAAATTTCAAGCAAAGAGATTGGAGTTTATACACATATGTGTAATAATGTGTATGCAACAGATTGCACAAATTGCTCTGTGTACCTGTTGTGGTTCGAACTGACAACCTTTTGCTCTGCATGTGGACACTCTTCCGCGTAGCTATAAAAGCTAGCTCTACAGTGAGACAGTATAATTAAGTGCCACCATATTCATATTGTATACCTGGTTACACATTCCCCCTCTATTTTGAAATTCATCCACTAATTTCAGAGACTTAATTTGAAGTGACCTTGAGGCTTACATGTATCATGCAACATGAGGCCCCACATTGGGCGCCAAATGTAACAGACTGCACAAAGTCCTCTATGCAGCTGTCTGGGTTCGAACCCATGACCTCTCACTCTACAGGTGGACAGACACTCTACTGTGTCCCTATAAAAGCTACATGTAGCTCTATAGTAAGACAGTATAAAGGCTGCCATATACATATTGTATACATGGTTACATGTATATAATGTGTTTTGTCACCAACATGTTTATAAATACCATGTGAATGGTTTTGTCAAAATCTACATGTTCATCAAGCTTGCTGCGAGTGTCTTAAATGTCTTTCAAGATATTGCCAACGAAAAAGTTTTCATATGATTATGTGTCTGCAACTACACAAAAAATACACCTTGGCTGCAATTCATCAAACAGGCAAAATTTAAGGAACCTTTATAAAGTTAATAGATGACATGAAGTAAACTCTTAATAAATAAGAATGGGCGGAGTGAGCGTAGGAAGCCAGCCCTTTTTAATCATTAAGAAATTATTTCAGGTCATCTTACTGACTTAGAGTACAACCTTTTTGGCTTATACATTGACAACCCAAAATCTGCCGCAGGGATTGTGTATCGGATGAGTGGCAGTTGGCGAACATTTAAACATCCGCAAAAGTGAAATTCTTAATATTAAGTCTAGTCCTTAATGATTGCCTATCTAAATTTTCATTGGCTTAACATTTAGGTTGTATTCTAAATAACTCGAAACCACAGGTTAAAACCCTATCACCCAAAGTTTCCTTATGGGTCTCAAGTAATTCTGAAACTGTGTTTAATCTAAGAATTCATACTTTCCTTTGTTCAGTGGGAAAAAAGAGAAGTGTAAGGCCAAATAAAAGCTGTTTGGTAAAACAAATCTCATTTTAGAAGGCTTAGAAAGATCTCTTTATAAACACTCAACAGTGTTTTATTTACTTATTCAAAATTCAGACATGCAATACATGTATACTCCATGCGAATATCACATGACAACATAATTTAAACTGACAGGTCTACATGTATATGTCAAGAAGAGATTTCAACACATCGGTATTCTTACTGGTTGTTTTCATATAATGTATGTCCTTGAAAATGTACTTCACAATGTACACACAATGTACAAAGTATATATACTTTTGATGGGACAATTTATTATCACAAAAGAATCATGATAGGTCAGAAATGTTTCTTCTCTTTACAACATTAATCATAAGTACTGACAGTGTTAGAAACTAAGTGTTTTGTTCAGGAGTCCATTGGCCTATCTACTAACAAATGTTACAAGTCGGAGTCAAAATCAATGAGACCCGCTCATTCAGAAAACTTCCTTGTCAAAGATAAAAGAGAAGTATTTAAGACTATACATCTAGTTAGCTTCAATACATGTTTGAAAGCTTTCAGAAGCACACAAGAATATTCATATATTGAAAATAGCATGAAATTTTACAGACCCCTTTTGCAAGACTCCCTAACTCTAAAACACAGGAATCCGGTGCAAAGTTTGGTAGTGTCTGACTCCCGTTTACATGTCAAACCCTGCCTCATTAAACCATACAATCCATTCAAAGCTGCAACCTCACAGATTGAACGTTTTGACAACTTTTTATATTTTTTGTCTTGGAACGAGCCAATTTTTGCGAAAATCCATGGAAACCAGTAATAAAAAACTGCTGACAAAAATTAGATCGCTGATTTTAATATTTAAGTTCAAAAATTGATGTTTTATGCATTTTTCTAAAACCGATAATAAGGTTTAAGCCATAAAACATTTATTTGCGAACAGAAATATGAAAATCTACGATCTGATTTTTTATCAGCAATCTTATATCACTGGTTTGCAGATATTTACTCAAACATTTGCTCTTTCCAAGACAAAAAAATAAAAAAAACATTCTAAAAATGGTATATCTGGGAGAGTGCAGCTTTAATATCACAAAAAGGAAACAATGGAGAAAGAAATTTTACCTGATAAGAACAATTCCTTAAAGCAATGAAAGTCAATGCATTTAAATATATCCACAGCGTTGAGCAATAAAGAACATCACAAGTTCACAACATTAATTATATTATGAAACTAACAGTCCTTGAAATGTTCAAATTATTCATGCTGCTTTACTAAAATTTAACCAAACCGTGTGCTCTTTCTTAAGTTTTTAAATTCCCCATCTAAACCTTTTATCAGATTAACTGACGAAAAATATGTTCCTTTATTTCCTTATATGGTCATGTAATTCTTCCTCATTCTAAGTATAGATATTTTTGTTTATTTCTAATTTCTTCTATGTGTATGGTACATGAAGAGTATCTAATTATAATCTTCAAAGAAAACCAACATATTCAATGTCATTTCTCACTAATATACACAGTCATGTCCATGAATTTAATGTAAGAAAATCAATGCAACTTTTAAATAGCAAAAAAAGAAGTTAACAAATGATTAAAAATAGATATATTATTACAAAGAATTAAGAAAATAAAGCATTAAAATACTTCCAACTGCCCACCTTGAACTTGATATGAGTTTTTCAAAATAATATTTGTAATATTAGACCCTTTTTTTCTGCTGATATTTCAAAATGAACACTTCTATTCATGTCAATGAGTACCACTAACTTGGCTAACATTAGAAGGAAGTAAAATTCAAACTTCCAAACACAACAAGCCGATGATAAAAGCTTGAATAATGACTCACAAACATATTACAATCATATGTAGTCAATGTAAACATCACTTGAAAAACAAGAAGTAAAATTAAACAAGGAAAAGTACTGCAAAAATATAACCTGAACCATGCAAAAACTATCAAAATCTTCGCAGAAATGCAACTAAATGTATACATGTACGTTTAGAACTATATAGATCCAATTACTCTTTAAAATCCTCAGCGCAAAAACAAATACATATGTACGCTATAGGATTATAGCTATTCACATCAAATGCAATTGATTTTTTCTTAGCAGAATAGAAACCATAATTATCTTCAAATACCAGAAAAAAAACATCAAAGTTGGAGATAATCCCTTATGACAAGCGAAATAGCAGTATTTCCTCATAGAAAAGGAATAAAACTCCCAAAAGCAACAATAAACTATACTCAAAAAATTCCACCACTCCGTGTGTAATAGAAATTTCAAATAAAATGAACAATATAGACAATGAAATGTAGAAAACAGAATCTTATTGTCTACTTACATCAAAGGAACCAGGATACTCACATACAATATTCATTTAGTGAATCCACTTATCTGTGGACCAATAAGAACAGAGTATTATCCAATTTGTGTCTGTTTATTTTCCATAGAACACTAAATCTTGCTCCCCGACTATATTTCAAAATGTGCTTTCGGTGCTAATATACATGAAGTAGCATGTATATTTTGTGGACCTTTAAAGGCATTGTTTTTTCATCTGGTCAGCATGCGCAAACATGTAGAATGTTCTTACCACATTACACTCATTCAAAGTAATGTTTTAATTATTTTTTCAGTAATTGTTAGAAATAAGTAAATGTTATAGACAGCATAATAGGGTATTGGTAATACAGTCCACTAAATGACTGATACACTGTAGATGGATAATTCATATCATTATTAAGGGCCTAGGATCCAGGAAAAGACCCCCTAAACTTCTGATCCTATATGTATGAAATTATAGTATATATGTATTGTAGTAATCAACAAGATCCCTCCAATTTTCCGCTGAAAATGTGCATAACTCAAGCAATAATAAGACAGAGGTACTGGTCTTGCTATACATGTGTGTTTTATCTAGAACAGTTTTTGAGCTACGGAGCTACAGCCAGGGCTAAAGTTTGGCCTCAAGATAAAGAAGCATTGATCTGGAGGACAACAAGGTTTTTATCAAATTACCTAGTTTTCTTCCTAAAACAGAAAGCCTAAACATTAAACAAACCCTGAGATAAATACCTGTTATCTTGTTACAATGTTTTAGCCTCGTAAGAAACTTCAAACGTTTTGTGATTGCTACAAAATCTAACTTGACTTATGGATATTTGGACCACATTGAGTTTTCTTGACAGTTTTTTAGATATGGCCCAGATTTGCACTACAGTGATGCCAACAGCAACCAGACAAGACAAAGGCTGTCACCGATTTCATTGAAAAACAACCAATTTCTTTCCTTCGAAAATCTACAAGACCAAGGCTGTCATTGATTTCTTTTCTTTGATAAGCAAAAGAACCAGGCTGTCACCGTTTTCTTTTCTTCGAATAACATCTTAAAATGATAATAACTTTTTTACTATAAAAGTTTTTGCCAATTATTGGTAATTAAGTAAACAAGAGAACCAAGTTGGCCCTATACTGCTCACCTGACTGGACAAAGGGTTCTAACGTTATTGATCAGACAACATATTAGACGCCAACCGCCAAAACATATAAAAACAATAATTCTTATAATATATAAGTTGGATTTATATACCTTGTCACAAAAGAGCATAATGTTACTGTGAAGAAATTCATGAAGTTTGAAGTTGATATCTTCAACGATTGTAAAACAAAATAATTATAAAAATAAAATAAAATTGATAAAAGGGTCACCTAAGGAACATTTTTGTGATAATGTTTTGAAATCAGGCCAATGGTTTCTGAGAATAATATTTCAAAGTTGTTTTTCAAAGGACCATCCAAGGAACATTCTTGCCAAGTTTGGTTGTCCCATTATTTTTTTATACCAACTGACAATAAAAACGGTAGGATCGGCGCCTATTTCGTAGGTAGGGTCAGGTAACCCGAACCAAATGTATTTTGTATTTAGGCCTCAGAAAAAAAATGTCAGAAGCCTAATACTATAGAAAGGACAGAGGCATTTTTAAACTGAATTCTGGGGTCAAAAAATGCATCTCATACACAGTATGATATGATAGTTGATTTATCAAGATATCTTTTTGTTAAACAATCAACATAGCTTACTGCCAATGACTTTCAAACCAGTTGATTTACAAATATATTTTATAAGAGCCCCTCAAAGCATGCCACAGTTATGATGGTCCTTGACGATTATGAGTCCTGTTGATGAAAAAGTGATATGTTCCTATCTTTTTTAATCAGCATCTGCAAATCCATTGTCTGAAACCTCTATGAGGCAGCAAAAGCATACAAGCTGCTTCTCCATTATCCTGTGGTATACTGGTCTTGAAAATGCAGATTTAAATGAAAAGCTGTGGAGATTTAACGGTACTTAGCCACAAAAGGTTAGTGCTGAAAACTAAATTGTTATACAGTGCAGCCAAGAAAACACAGACTGTTCCGGTGTTCTATTGTAAAACTGCTCTGCAAATCTTAAAAGTAACCTTGTTCTGGCTTCCATGTTTATAAAATCTAAATCTTGATATTGATGGGGGGTTTTCTATAACACTTATACAGGGAACCTGTCAACAGCTATTAGAATGTCAGCCATTTCTATGTGTCGATTTGCTGCAGTAAATTTTGTCTCTTGTTGAAACAAATGTAGATTATTTGAAGAACTGTGTAAAGAACCTTAAAAATTTTGCCTAATGTTGATCGATAATGGTCTATGTGCTTTGTTGACTTTTGTTAAGGTCCTTAAAATAATAACTACACAAACCACTCATTTAATGGCTGAACTCATATCTATATGAACTGAAGGAACTATGAATATACAGAGAAGATAGTGATTTAATAGCTTTAGCCTGTGTGTATCATCTATCGGTGTACTAAGACTTCCGTTGCTTACTGTTAAATCGAAGTTCATATAAATGTATAATTTTTAATACATATATGTTGAGGATTTAATTATCTTTCAAATTATGTGGCCATAAAGAGTATTTCTATAGTATATGTCCGACACCTGACCTATTTGTTGACATAGGTGTCGGCCATTTTGTTTTGTGACGTATGTACAATCAATCGGTGTATATGATACTTTCAGTAGATAACAATACCAAACATGGAGGTAACGTGACCGCGAATATGCACATTGTCAGGGTTCGAATTTAACTTTGAGGAGCACTCGCAAAATTTTGCGAGTGCATTTTGAGGCAACTCGCAAAATGACAAATCAACTTGCAATTTTTTTATTTGCTTTATTCCCTTATAATATTGTCTAATTAAAGTAGAAATTAGCACCTAAGACATATTATGAATATTAAAAAGTATCAATCTTGAGTGACTCGACTACTAGAACTTGTTGATGGCTTATTCTATTTGGGGGGGGGGGGGGGGGGGTATGGAAAGACTGTCTGATGCTGGCAGCTTTTTGATAACAAAGCTGTCCAATAATTTGACATTGTTTACTTTGACAGTTGGGCGGAAATATATTCAAAGGATGATGGGGTTTTCATATAGTGCGCAAAAGCGCTAAATTTAGCCAATGACTGAGCTAGGTGATTACGTCATTCGTATTTACTTTGTATTATGCACGCCTCGGAGCATCCCGGAAAGATTCGAGATAGACTCGGCCTTTTCCGTATTTGTTCTATTTTTGAAAACCTACTAGAGCGTGACTCCGTACTGTCTTCTTTATACCGGTAGTGTAAACATGCCACTTATAGGCTGTTTACACTCGACTACATAGCGGAATTAAGTTCATGTTTATTCTACTTTCCTTTTAACATTTTGTGGTCTAGAAAAAGCCACTCGCAGAATTTTGCGAGCTTGAATAAAAGTCACTCGCAATTTCCAAATGTCGCTCGCATTTTGCGAGTATGCGAGTCTAAATTCGAACCCTGATTGTTAAGAAGCACCTGTCAGTGACGTCATCAGCTATATAAATAGATGAAATCGGGAAAATCTGATCTGGGTTTTGCGAGATTCTAGCAATAGCAATGGCTTACATTTAGAAAGTTGAATTAGAATAAAGAAAAAAAATGTAATTACGTATATGTTTTAATTTCTGGGGAATTCTTACGCGTAGAAACGACATGGTCTTAAAATGTTTGTAGCTGACAGTTCTCTCGAATGAATATAAACAATCCGAAGTGCAGGTACCCGTTCAGGTGATCGTTATTCGGCATGTTTCGGATTACATCGATAGACGGTATACACCGATAGATGATACATTGAGTATACCTGGAAGAGGAGTGCTACAAAGAAAAAGGAAGGAAAATGCGCAACAACACTAATCTAGACTTTTCCATACAGCAAACAGGTTTGGTCAGAACCAATATAAACTGTTGTTGAGATGAAATGGATTCAAATGAGCTAATTTGATAAGTATGACCCATATAAGGAAATTTATTACTTTTGAATTAAAGCCGATAGTGATCAGCTGACATTGCTGATGTAAGAAAATGGATCTTTATAGTTGCCATTCTAGATTGCTTATGTTTCAAGACGTTTAGGTTCTTTAGCAACATGAGATAACTGAACTTCGAATATTGGTAATGTCAGATAACGGAGATATATCATCTCACTTCCGGGTCAATTGCCATTAAATTTCTGCAGAACTTTCAAAGTTGTATGCTTCTTAAATAGTATTCCGACAGAAAATAAAGCAAGATACAATATGAATATACGCACCAATAAAAAAATAATCGAAAATTTGAATATTTTTACAAAATATTCGCCTTTCAAGTGTCAATTGATGAATGCGCAGCAGTCAATACTTTCATTTAGTCTCTACCATTCGGAGCTCCTCGGCCATTTTTTTCAAAAACAACCGAGCGTTTCCGAATGAGTCTCTACAAGACCCAACGAAATAATATATTTATGAACGTCCAGACACTAAAATTACCAAACAACTTATTTTTCAGCTTATATTCAGAGCTATCTCGCCTTGCAAATCTAAAAGCATCTCAACAGCACATCGTTAAGTTTGACCATTTTGTAACATTTTTTATATATTGTTATAACAGTGATACTATTGTTTGAGGATATCTGCGTACTGAAAAATTTGCTAAATTAATTATTGCTTAAAGCTGCACTCTCAGATTTACAGTTTTGACAACTTTCTATTATTTTTTATGTCTTGGAATGAGCCAATATTTGCGTAAATATCAGCAAACCAGTGATATAAGACTGCTGACAAAAGATCAGATCGCAGATTTTCATATTTACGTTCGAAAATCAATGTTTTATGACTAAAGGCTTACTAACGGTTCAAGAAAATGCATAAAACATCAATTTTTGAACAACAGCAGACTTATATCACTGGTTTCCAAGCATTTTTGCATAAACTGGCTCGTTCTAGGATAAAAAAAAATTATAAAAAAATCCCAAAACGTAAAATCTCTGAGAGAGCGCTACTATCATATACAACCAGACAAATGACACCGTATGATTGATGCAAAAATCATATGTTAAAAAGATGGTCGCTGATAAAACGCTGAAATTCTCAGTTATTTAAGATTTCAATTTAACTCTGATACCGAAGGATATTCTTTCACAACGTTTGACAATGTTTATAATTAATTTAATTGTCACGGACTATAAAAATGGTCTGTAAAAATGTTAATTTTTCGAATGTTAAAATTTCGTTAAAAAACTATTGGACACTGCAGGGCCGCATCAAGAGTCTATTAGACAAACAAACAAATACAGACAAAGATCAAATAAGATATATATTTTATTTAATAATTATAGTTTATCTTACTCAAACATTTTCGTCATAATGGTAGTATGTAATTATAAGTATAATATTATTGTAATCTGTGTTGTTACTTTAACAGCTATATATATATATATATAGCAGTGCTATGTGCATACATGCATACATAATATTTACATGGCCATTCAAAAAAATAATGCTAGTTTCTTCTATCCTTTCTCAAAGGATGCAAATGAAAAACTCCATTATGAGCACCGACTAGCCATATCTATCATTTCCCTTTGCCACTCTTTTTGTTCAACGATTTGTCTTTAACTCAATCAGCCCAATTAGGATAAGCATCGTCGCACACCCATGGCTGATAGGGTCTAAGTAATTCTGCAATGAGATTTCAAAAAGGACAAAGTTAGCAGTAAAAGCTTATTTGTATTATATTTTAATCATGACAAGATAAATTAGTATTTAAAAGGCCCAAATATATTTATGGGTATTTTAAATGTGACTGGAAATTCCAATCACTAATAACTCATATTTCCCTTTTGGCATTCAAATACATATTAAGTCGTATCAACACACACGGCAGCCAAGGTCCAGCCATACTGCAGCCAATAGGCAGGGACAGGCCTCTTTAAACACGAAAACAACAAATGTCCATAACTCAATCCTGGCCATATTACCGTTCAGTTAAAAACCTAAACCGGGTATTATGAGACATCCATTTCCAATTTTTAAACGCTTATTCTTTCCTCTCAATGGATTTTATTATTTTGACTATGAACATTTAGGTTACTTTGATTCAGTATAAATTAACTCTGACAGTGCATGCATACCCACTCATGCATGCTGTAACACTATATGAATTCTTATTTCACTATTTAAGCATTTAATCATTTCCTTACATTCAAGAATTTACTAGAATGTTCGTCAAAAGTATAACATACAAAAAGTGGAATAGAGACACAGTGATTTTTTGCCAAAAACATTAAAAGTAATAAATTGAATGTTCATTCGGGATAGTAATTGAAACACACCTCTTATACAAGGGAAGTAACTGCTGAGCTGTGTTTTCCCTAAAACTGTACATTACGAATTGACTGCTCCTGCGACATGTCGTCTGCACATACTGAAAAGAAATTCGGACTCTAAATTCGGATTGTGGGTGTTTAGATTTAAATAAAAGTTCGCTTTCATTGAAATTCAAATAAGTTTCATTAAGATTATACTGAATTAAACATCAATACGTTAATGTTAATGTACTTAGTTAAAAATAATTGTATCGATATTTTTAAAGTGGATTTCAGCGACATTCAAACAGGATTTTTTTGTGACAATTGTTTTTTGATTTTATAATATATAAACAATAAAGATAAAATGAACGGAACATTTTGTGTCTTCTTAAAGAAACAATCTTTATAAGTTTATCGTACTGTATTTTAACTTTTATTTCTATTTGTTAAATTAATTATTGTTAATTTCTAATTCTAGCTAAAATTTGATTCAAATTTTAGTCAATACAACGCTTTTTTTCTCAAATTCACCGTGAAAACTAATCCCATTTGATTGATCTAAATGTCAATACACTTACGAAAACAGTTTATGACAAATTTCTACCAAGCTTCATGTCAAATATTAGCAATAAATGATCAACTTTACAGCTCTTAAGTCCTTGTTGATGATCATATTATGGTGTTGTTGTCGCCTATGGTCTTGATGTACTGTAACGAACATTTTTCCCAATGTTGTCTACGTGATTTCCCAAAATTTGGCAGCATAGTGGGCATTACTGAAGGGCAATTTCAGTTTGTTTATCACAGCTTTGTTTAACATCATGCTTGATTTTGACCCTTCACTTTCTTGTGGAATTGTATCAGACTTAAACTCACTTAAAAGGAAGGGTATTTTTTTATGCCCCTCCGATTCACCATGTTTTTTTATGGCTTGAACCTTCATATTGGAGCACCTAGTTACAAAAGATTCTGTTTGCTCATATTTGATACAGATTCTGCAAGTCATGCGTTCATCAGATTCGTGGTATACCAGTCACATAAACTCTTTTTTCCACGATTCAGGGCTCTCCATAAGACCCGGGGGCCGGGGATATCCCCTGGCAATTATGGCTGTATGACCGGCTATTCTCAGGTTAACAGCTGTCTTCTAAATTAGTAAGACTTCATGATTTTGTTCTTAAAATGTCCCTTATCATACAAAAAATAATACAATGTCTATACGTTCAATAAGTTTTGAATTGAAACAAAAAAATACGATCAATTTGATTTTTAAATAAGTTCGACTGCGATGGTGCAATGCCTTTTTTCTCTCTCTTCTTTCAGTTTCACTTTCAAGTTTCGGATGTATAAACAAAAATACCCGATTTTTCTTTTGCCAATATTCCTATAATTGTTCTTTAAAATGAATGGCAAAGCATTGTTAATTTACTGTGCTGTAAACTGACAATGATTTAACTATATCCAACAATTCTCCTTCAACTTTGATTAAATATGCCTGTTTCCCGCGTATTTAAGACGATGTAAAATGTTAATTTTATCTTATGCACTAAAAACTTCTATCTTTTAAATTTAGCTTATTCAAATACATTTAAAACAAAATAAATAAAATATCAATTTTGATATTAATATATTAGCATTGTTGTTTTTCACAGCCGTCGTAAGTAAGCGAAAACTGCTGAAGCTATCCGTAAATTAATTTACATAATGGGCGGAGTTATTGATGTCATTGAGTTTACATGTGTTTTTTTAAATCGCATAAGGAAAAAAACGGTAGCCCGGTCGGGCTAGTTTCTGCAGATAATCTGTAGCCCAAGCTGAAATTCGGTAGCCTCGGGCTATCGGGCTACCATGAATTTCGAACACTGCCAAAAGACGACGGTAAACAAAGAAAATTTGAATCATTCTTTGTCTCTAGGTAGGTAATATGAATATTATTCCAGTTTTATTAGTGGCAACTCAATAAAGGCGTAATTGAAAAATGTGATTGCAAGAACTACACATATTTCGGATACAATTATTTTCGACTGTGTTGATATTCTTCTGAAAAACCCAATTTTCTGTTGCAATGACTGCTGTAAGCTAGTTTATCTTTTCAGCAAGGCGTTTGATCTGCCATGTGCTGATGACTGATCAGGAGGATGACTATTTTGATTGAAATTTCCTTTTTTGAATAAGAATATGTATGTTTTCTAAATTATTTTGTTTTTTACTTGCATCAATAGTATTTCCACTCGAAACACATGTTAAATGCTGTTTAAAACAGTAATTTTGCTCTTAGGAGATCTAACTTTACAGATTTCATAATGCTTAAAATCATTCTCAGCCGGGGGCCTGTGGCCCCCTGTACCCCCGGCTAGATAGGGGCTCTGCCCCTTAAACCCCGCTGGGGGAGGCCCCCTTCTACTTTCTATGCTCACCCTCCTACTTCAAAAATTATTGAGAGCCCTGCGATTCTTGGAACACTCTTTCTTATTGACTTCTCATAAACTCTCTTTACAATCTTCCCTTTCAATCTTTCAGCCTTTTTGGCTGGAGTCTTGGATACACCACTTATAAAGTTCCACATCAGTCGAATTCACACGGTGTATTTTGCCGATACGATTAGTGGATACCTGTTCCCCGGATGGGTAACCAGTTTATTGGCGTTCAAAAATAGTGAACATTATGTTTCGTTTGTTTTTTAAACTTTTAATGTTTTTTTGTTTTTTTCGTCATGTATTTTGATTAATTATAAGTAACAGTTAGACCCAAAAACAAGGATCCCGCAGGAATACTGAATTGGCATAAAATATGGCTCCCTCCTTGAATTTTTGATCCTTGGTATCCCAGGACCCCGTTAGTGTCAACACCTGCCGTACGAATTTCGGAAAGTTGTGTGTTTCCGACAGATATATATGCTCGTTGAGTCCATAAGTTCTTCTTTTGCAATTTTCATTATTTCTTCTTTTTGGCCTGCTAGCAACCCCAACGAAATTGCTGTATAAGATATGCACTGTCTGTAAAGTACCTGTCTGTAGTGTTATTCCTTGCAGTCTGTTTCTAGCTTCTTCATGCTTCTTACTGTAGAATATGAAGTAGTCGAATGTTTCCTGAACTTGGCGGGTACTGCAGCAATTGTCAGTTTGGTCTGGTGTCTGTTTTGACCAGTGATCTTTTAGCCGGGTGTGACCACTAAGAAGTTGGATGATTTGGCTGAAGCTTTTTCTTTTGTTTTCACCAAGGCAATTTCTGACCCAGGGTATCACAAAGATGTCTTGTATGGCGGAAAATCTCTCAGAGTAATATGGTATTGTGCTAACCATTTTTCACCAACAGTCTGTACGAAAGATCACCGGACCTCGGCTCCAGCCGATAATAAATGGCGAGATCCGACAATCGCAGCTATATTGTAGTCCCGCGTGTCCGGCAATAATTTTTTGGGCAAAATGATTTAATAAATATGTGTCAAACGTGTAACTTGTTAATTTTATTAACTAACCTATGTTTACTCAATCAAACCAACTTAATCAGAGCGTTTATCCACGCACAGAAATCGTAAATGACTCGAAAATGACGCATCATAAATTTGTAATATTGTTGTAAATTTGTATAATTATCATTTGAAAGGAGCCGCAAGGCATGCACTAAATGTCTTTTCAATCAATTAAAGTCAAGAGCAATTAACACCCGAAGTGACAACTGATTATCGATCTGGAATCTATACGGTTTCCATGTTAATTAGCAGCACTCGAACTCAATGACGTGATAACTCCGCCCATTATGAAAATTAACGGATACCTTCGACTTTTTCGCTTATAGTACGATGGTTTAAAAAACAACAATGCTTAAATATATTTTGTTTTAGTTTATTATACCATGTCTATATTTAAAAATATATTTGTATTAGTTTTTAATATGTAACAGATAAAAATAAACATTTTAATAAAATAGCACATGGTGTAAAAAGCGCGGGAAGCAGGTGCGCGCTTACCTTCTGTCAATTTTAATGAAAGTAAAAGGAGAACTGCGTAAAACATTGTCAGTGTAGAGTCAAGTTATATAATATAATAGTTTTATTGTTATGCCATTTATGAAAAAATAAAAACGGTGTTGCAATATTGACAATAGGAACGTTGAATGTTTTTGTTTACTTCCGGACAAATTGAAAAACATGAAAGTGAAACTTAAAGTAGAAATGAGAGATGTCGGTGCAACTCAACAATCGCTGTTGCATGTAGGATTCTGACAAGGATGCATAGGGTTACATGAAGAATAGTACATGCATAATTCCTGTTTCACTGAACATGCAGTAAATAAATAATACGATCATGAGAGTCCAAACATAAATTTCCAAGTTTTGACCCTAGGATTTTTTTAACCACCTAAGAGCAAGAAATAAGACAACAAGGTACAGTCCTGTGCTCCAGCTACATGTTGACCTTAATTTCCAGCCTTCTGCTGCCTTTTTACCACACCCTTCAGGGCCCTTTTGTTTGACATAGCAGTATTTCAGAAATTAAAGTATAAACAATATACCTAATTTTGACACTAATTAAAGTAAAGATAACAGCTAATTAAGGTGTTCATAGCAAACTTATGATTACTGTAATTGAAAGTAGTTACTACACATACACAATAAGAATTGATCATTGGCCCTTGCAATTATGCCCCATTAAGGGTCATTCAATGCACATCAAAAGTGCCTTTTAATGGCCTAGCACCCAACCCTTTTCAAATACTGACTGGAGCATGGGTATATACTAAGTTATATTGATAAAAAAATCTTTCTTGAAATTTTTCTTGAATAAAAAGTGGATTAATACAGCTGATCTTAATAAAACACTGGAATTGATTTTTTTTTTAATTTAAGTTTTGAAAGTATAGATAATCAT
The DNA here is from genome assembly GCF_026914265.1 of Mya arenaria. Taxonomy (NCBI): domain Eukaryota; kingdom Metazoa; phylum Mollusca; class Bivalvia; order Myida; family Myidae; genus Mya; species Mya arenaria. The sequence continues at coordinate 68,064,024 of NC_069134.1, forward strand.
GTACATTGCAATGCCATCTTATGACAGATGAGAACTATAAATTATGAAGAAAGACCAAGTATTTAGAAAAACATGGACAATGACACTTGAAGATCTGATTTTGACTCTTGAAAATCAGATCTCAAGAGTCATTTACTCTTGGGTTTTAGACCATGTTGAAAGCCCTGACTTTCAATAAAATATACAAAAAATGTTTGGTCCTGCAAAAACTAGTCCGGTCCTGCAATGTAGGCTGTATTGCAGGACCTCGTGTCCTACAATGTGATAATGACTTTCGTACAGACTGCACCAACAGCTTTTTATGCCCCCGAAGGTGGGCATATTAAAATCGCTCTGTCCGTAAGTCCGTGTGTTCGGCTCAATAACTCATGTCCGGGCTGTAACTTTCTCTTGTATGTACAGATTTTAAAATAACTTTGCCACATGTGTTTGACATACCAAGATGACGTTTAGCGTGCAAGACCCATGTCTCTACCTCTAAGGTGAAAGATACACTTAGTGTTTATTCACAATGGAATGCTGAATATAAGGACATAAGAGTATAGGTTGTCAAGTATGGGTGGTATTTTTTATGTTCAGTGGCAATTTAAAATAACTTGCCATATGTATTTGACACATAAAGGCAAGATTAACTTTTCATGTACTGACCTCGTTCATAGGTCAATGTCACATTTAGGGGCATTCGTCACATACTGTGACAGCTCATGTCTTTTCATCATTTCTGGGACTTTACTGGCATCTTTTTTTTCCTCATGGCATTCTTCATCAAATTTTGCTGCCTTCTTAGCTCCTTCTTTGGCCTGTTAGTCGGCAAGTTCATTTCTCAGTATGTTTTTTATGGCCAGGTATCCAGTGCACATGAATTGTATTGCCATTATCCTCTAGGGTTGTTACAGATGTTTTTGTGTTGATAAAGGTTTCAATTTTATTCTTGAAAATCTCCCTGGAAAATGCTGTTAATATTGCTCCCTGGCAGTCCGTGAATATGTGAATTTATTTGCTTGGTGGTTTTCTAGTTGTTGGGAAGTCTAGTGCTAGTTCTATACCGGCCATTTCTCCAGAGAAGTTATTGCTTTGTTTTGAAATGCCCTTATTCAGCAAAACTGGGTTTGTCTTGTAGCCTTCAAGATAGATGGCAGCACCTGCGCGGGTAGGGCCTGGGTTACCCAGTGAAGAGCCGTCTGTGAACACAAGGATGTCTTCTCCAGATGTAGCATCAATTTTGTGTGCTATGTTTGTGGTCTGATTTTCTTTATCAACACTGAATTTTTTGGTGTTGACCTTCTTAAGTGTCCTAGAAAGCCCAATGTACTTGACGTCATACTCAAATTCCTTTTCTTTATTTTCTATCTTGATTTTTATTTTTAATTCTGTGTAGCAGCTCATGAGAAGGGCAAATGTTGTAAGTTTCCCCCTCAAAATTTGACTTTTTTGACATCAACATGTTTAAGTCTTCTTTCAGTGGATCTTCTTCTCTTTCGGCTACAATTCAAGCCAATTCCTCTGCTTGTCTTAACCTTAATAATATGTGCATGTTCATTGGTAGAGTATTTGTTAATATTTCCAATGATTCTGTGCTTGTACTTGGTAAACATCCACTTGCTTTTAACATAGCACTGCGTTGGACCAGTTCAAACGCGTGTATGCAATTTGAGTGACCAGTACAGGTAGACCAAAGTCCAAAATTGGCAAGATCAAGGCTTTTAGGAGCTTCATATATGTTGTCTGTGTGCAGCCACTGTATTTATTGGTGAAACAATTGAGACCTTTTGTGCCCTGTAACCAGCCATTGACTTATCATGAATGTGGGTGGTGAAGGACAAGTTGTTGTCTATGTTTACCCAAGCCACTTTTTGTTTTGAACCAGCTCATTAGGCGTATTATTGTAGACCAACTTCTTATCAGGTTTCAGGTCAGTTTTGAATAGGATTGCCTTAATTTTTTCGGGAGCTATGCTCATATTCCAATGATCACACCATGTATATTAATTTTATCATGATCTGAATTAGTCTTTTCAATGGCATTTTCAATTGTCTTGTCACTATTCCAGACACTGGCATAATCTGCAAATTCTGTATGATGTCCATTCAGTCCTTTCATGCTGTCCCTTGTGTAGAGATTGCAGAGAGTTGGGCTCAGGACAGACCCTGTGGAATGCCTACTTTTGATAAGATTAAGATTAAGATTTGTTGTCATTTACCTTCACGTAATACTTTGTTACGAACTCCTTCAAGTATATCCAAAGTATTCCATGAATGTTGCTGCTGAATGTCTTTTGAAGAAGACCAGCCCGCCAAACTCTTCCAAAGCAAGATTCATAGTCCATGACAACCAACACTGATTTTTCAACCCTATTGTTGCTTTCCTGCATGCTTTGTACAATACGTACCGGGTATTAGGGATTGCGTGCAAGACTTATTTTTCCAATATTTGTTCTGATATTTTGACACTGCATGTTCTGTTTCAAGTTTCCATGTAAGTCCCTTTTTGATATATTTTTTCAAATAATTTTCCAACAATGCTTTCCAATGTTTTAGGTCTGTAGGATTTCACTGTATTGCTGTTTTCTTTTCCAGGCTTTGGCAGCATAATTTTTGGGTCTGTTTTGAACCCGTATGGCAGTTCACCTCTCTCGCATCATCTTTGGAACAAGAAAAACAGACACTTGCTAAGCATTTCTTCACAGTTTTTCAACATTACCCCCAAAACTCTCTCTTTGGGATATGGTGCACTGTTCTTGTCGAATTCTTTTACTACAGGCTCTACTTCATCCAGTGTTATGTCTCAATTTTCCAAATGTAAGTGGATCTTGCACCAGGTACGTTCTTTCATCATGTTCATGGTTTCCATTTGGTTTTCAATGTGAAAGTAATGCTCCAGGCACTTCTCTTTCACTTCAAGTGTCTCTTTGCCATATTTTTGTTTCATTTCCTGAAATATCTCCACATCAGATACTGCTAAGGATTGGTCTTCTTTAACAATTAGCTGGACTGTACACTTAGATTCATCACTTCTATGTTTGTTCATTATCTTTCAAAACTTCTTTGGTTTCTTAGGATCAAACTCATGTGTCAGTTGGTCCAGGTATGAAGTTTTTTCCGTTTCTATAGCTTCCTGAAATGCCTGTCTTGAAACAATAACTGCCAGTTCATTAGCTGGATGTGATCTTTTTAGGAAATTTCTCTAAGCCTGTTTGAACTTTTTGTCTAATACACTTGCATTGTGAATAAAGCATCAAGCGAGTCAACATAAGACCTGAAAACAATAAAGTAGGGTATCTCCATTGCTCATAAGGTGCCTCCAGTCATTTTCAAAACTGCACACATTTGTGTAAGGGTCTATACCTACTCTACCTACTAAGTTTGCTGCAGATTCTAGAAACAGGCTATACCTTATATCCTTATTTTCTTGCACTATTGTGTATTCTTGGTCAGTCTGTTGGTTTACATTGCTTAGCATAATTCATAATAAAGGGTTAGAGCACACTTGTGTTTCGTATTTATCAGATCACATATGCACATTGAACACACAAAGGAATAAGCAAAACAAAAACAAGGTTGTCACAGCTTTAAGTGACTGTTTTCTTGGACTTGTTTCAGGTAGAAGTAAGGTAATGGAGGAAGAATCAATCAATGATGCTTCATCTGTGGTGACAGCTGTACTAGATGCCCTTCTAATGGACATAAGAGGACATAAAGGGGATATGATCAATATCAGACAGATTAATATCAAAAGCTTAGATCAAAGTACAAGTTGCGAAGATACCAAAAATCAAGAAAGCAATTTGAACAATTCCTGCAATATTCAAGATGACATTACTAACACAAGACAAAAGAATGATCTGTTAAATGCACTAAATCTTACTGAAATGGTTAAAACTTGTTATCCTTGCAGTCCGGAACAGAAAGAAAAGAAATATAGTGTTCAGTTTAATTCACCATTAACTGTGCTTTATGAGTATCCAGCTACAAGTCAACTAACAGAAGATGATACTCAGAGCTTGGACAACACCAGTGACGATGAAAATAGCTTGACTACAGGTGATGAAAAACAAAATGCTTCGGATCAGGATCTGTTTGAGACACAAAAAGACTTTCAAACAGTTGACGTTTATCTTAGTGACCAGTTCACTTCAACCGAGCCATTGACAAATGATCATATAACAAGAGAAGGGGAAGAAACACCTAACTGTGAAGTCACAGAGGAAAACAGCACTATTAAGAGTGCAGCAGATCAATCACTTGGAATGGTTTTGTTTATAAAAGAAACATCAAAAGAGAACAATGTGAAATGCTCCAGCCACTTCAATATTCCTTGCTTAACTATCAATGATTTGCCATGTATGTTGAATGAAGTTGAAGATTTGAGAACAGAAAATAGTGAAGTCTCTGGCAACCTGGCAAAAGTGAAAAATTCACAAGATTTGTTTGATAATGACTCTGATGTAGACCTGAAGTTAATTGAGAAACAACTTGCTGCTTTTGATTTAGCAATAACAAAACATGATCATTTGGATGACCAAGGGGAACAAGGGCAAACAAACCAACAGGATCTGTACGAGAAAGAACTTATAAATGGAAATGAAAAAGAGAATACTACCAGTAACATGGTACATACAAGATTTAAAGACCCTGTCTTGAATTCTTCTTGTGAACAAGATGACACAAATAATTGTTCAGAAGATCGGTTTGACGAAGTATCTGATGCAAAACTAAAGATTATGGAAAAGAAGCATACTGCCACTGATGTGAAAATAACAAAACTCGAAAATTTGATTAAAAATAATAATTTAAGTGGGAAAGAGGAAACAACCCATATGTCAACAGATTTGTATGATGAAGAATCAAAGGCAGAACTAAACAGTATGGTAGAGCAGCATACGCCCAATGAGTCAGTAGTCTTGAATTCTCCAAGTGAGCAAGATGAAACAAATAATTGTTCAGAAGATCTGTTTGAAGAGGTGTCTGATACAAATCTAAAGATTATGGAAAAGAAGCATACTGCCATTGATTTGAAAATAACAAAGCATGAAAACCTTAACATGAAACATCCATGTGAACAAGATGAAACAAACTGTTGTTCAGAAGAATTGCTTGTTAAAGATTCCAAGATGGAACTAGAGATTGCCAAAAAGCAGCTTAATGCCAATGACATTCAATTTACAAAACTTGAAAATCTGAATAAAAATGATCATTTAATTGGGCAAGATGAAACAAACCATTTTTCACCAGATTTGTGCACTGGAGAATTAAAGGCAGAAGTAAACAGAATGGTAGAGCAGCATACACACAATGAGTCAGTAGTTTTGAGAGAGGAAAATATGTATCCAAATGATAAACCAAGTGAACAAAATGAAAAAAATGATTGTTTGCTAGATAGATGTATGTTTGATAAAGAATCAAAAGCAGTCACTTATGATGTGGTTGTTACTGAGATTGAAAAAATGAATCCCCCAGTAGAGCAACATGAAGCAAAATGTATCAAAAATGAGACAAAGACACAAGAACAAGGCAACAATTCTGAGAAAACCATGTTAACCACCAAACATATTGTCAATAACACAGGCTACAATGACTGCAATAGCGTTGGTAGTGATAATGTTCACCATGAAACAGGATTAGCCATGAATGATATTGACAATGCACTGTCTGATTCTAACAGTTCCAAAAAGCATTGCTTAAGTCCAGCTTCATCACAGAAAAAGGAAACTTGTAAGAGATCAAAATGTGAAGAAACAAGTTCACCAAATGAAAAAGAGCTTTCTACCTTGAAAAGAAAACAGTTGGATGATCTGGCCATTACTTCAGGAACTAACAAAAGGCAGAAAGTTCCTGACACTTATGAAAACACGGAAAGGGGCACTGACACAATTGATAAACACACACCAAAAGAAGAAAATATTGCCTTGGACAAAAGTGATAATGTTCGTGACAAATTTGATTCTATTAAGGTAGCCAATGGCAATAATACTTTAAGTACTGATGACATATATCAAGGTAAAGAGAATTTATCTGATGACAATGAAAACATTTCAGATGAATATTTACCAACCAAGGAAAATACCGAAAAAGTTAAGAAAGAAATAAACCAATGTACTGAATCTTGTCATGAAATATGTTTGGAACTTGAAGAAGGGAATGCACAAGACAGTAAACTCTTGAATGAAGTAGTAGCTGTTCCTATGTTTGAGAATTACAAAAACACAGATTCATTGAGTCATGATGTTCCATGTATACAATTGAATGATGGAGCAGTGGAGAACTTGAGCCTTGGAAAGAGTGTAAAAGACAGGTCTGAAGCAGATACCAAAATAGTCTTGAAAGATGAATCTGCAAATTTAGATGATACAGAGTATGAACTTTTTGAAAAGTACAGCATGGCAAAGTTGACACAGACAGCAGGAAATATGTCTGGTTTGGAAATAGACGAAAACATCACACAGAGTAACCTGCAACAGGAAGATAGCCAATGTGAAGTTATTGAAAGTTGTGACTTAGATGATGTTAAGTTAGAAAGGTCAAATTTATCTCAGATTGTTCCCACTACAATTGTGAGTATGGAAATAGCAGCTGAAACTGAAGTTCAAAGTACAAAGCAGAGTACTAGAATATCTCAAAGCTTAGAATCCTATTCAGTAGATGGAAATAGTAAAGGCACATTTGAAACTGATCCATCAGATGAAAGTGAACCTATTGGTATTAAAAATGCTACAGAAGTACAAACAATGCCAATTTTGTGCAAAGTGATAAGTCAAGTAGGTGAAAACCAGGAGGAGAGAATCAATGTTAATGAAGTTATTGTACCAGTCCCTGATAACCAAGGTGAAGCAATACTGCTATTAGAATGTGGTTTCATATCTGCATCTCAAGTATTGTCTCAAAGCAGCGAGAACAGTGGAAGTACTGGATTTGTTGTGAATGCTTCAGGATTGTCTCAGAATGATTCAAGTCAATCATCACTGGAGTATGTTGCAGTAGAGAAAGCTTCAGAGGAGGATGGCCTTGTTAAAGGCTGTTTAATTGAGTCTTCAGTAGAAGGAGTTTATATTGAAGCACCAGTGAGGGAATTCAGAAAACAAGATGCAGAGGAAGGAGAAGAAACTATTAAACCTGGTGATGGTGCTGAGAAAGGTGAAAAGGACCATGATATTGGTAGGTGATTTCATGACAGCAACCTGCAAAAATTGACATTAAGCACAGTTTAAAACAATAATATCTGTTTGTTTCCTGCAGTGGCATTAAAAGAAAATCTTTTAATTTTATTTACAAATATTTTGGTTGTCCTTGGTTGAAATAAATTGTATTGAACATATTTCAGGCCAACTTGACCATTACATAGATCAGGCAGTGGACCAGCTGGTTCCAGATGACCATGTGACGCCTGAAGCTGTTGGTACAGATATCGATGAAGAACACTCCATTTATTCCAGCTCTTGTGGTAGGTGATGATTAAAGAAGACAGCAGTATAGACACAAAATTAAATTTATTTTGATTAAACAGTCATGTATCCAAAATACCTTTGTGTTTATTTTCTGCATTGCCATATAGTTTAATTGTTTATAACTACTTGGTTCTTGAACATTCTGAATGTTATTTTAATACAAATTAAAGATTGTCAATGGGATCAGTCTGGAAAGAAAATGAAAGGAAACTTGCAAACTTAAGGTTATATATTTTACAATAACTGTCAGTATTTGTGAATTTGGTTATTCTTGCAAACACTATGATCATGTTGTACTTGATTAGTCGAGAAGAAAGTGAAGGTGTATGCGTGTGATGCAGATATCTGCGATGACGCTGACCAGCCATTGTGCTCTCCTCTAGAACAGACTGGTAATTAAAAAAATAAGAAATCTGGAGAAATTAACAGCTGTTTGTCTAATGATATACATTCAACATCTGTACCAATAGTATATACTGTTCTTGTTATCTTATAATATTACAAATGAAGAAAAGTTTATACTTCTAAATCATCCATACTAAGATATAGAAATGAAGGAATTAATATAATTTTGTGTAATCTATTGAATTGATATGTCCAGTTTATGCTTATTAGTGAATACTTAATATATAGCATAAAATACCTGAAAATAAATTCAATCATGGTGCTTCAAATGTATTTACTCCTCAGTGAAACCACCAAAGACACAAGAAGGCTGTTTCAACTGGAAATACACACTGTCATGTGACATGAGCCCAGACACTGCGCCCGTGCCTCCCCTCCCAAACGAGGACAACATGCTGCAAGTGCCGCCCTTTAAGACCTGCGCCAAACCTCTACGTGTGGGGCTCTCACGACGACAACCTGTCAACAGTCTACATAAACTTAACATCAAGAGGGTCTACCCATAGAAGATAATTGTTGTGTTTGGTGATATCAGTTACTATTGAAACATTAACAATTAATACAGGAACATTAGACTTTCTTCTGCAAGCCTGAGGTTGTTGTTACTTTGAAATGAAACATCTAATTTCATTCTAAATGAAAACTTCCTCCCAATTTATATGTGAAAATATTTTCAGAATTTATGATTATGGAGGTGGTTCTAATTCATAAGATCATAATTGGGTAAAGTCATGGAAGAATAGTTATTTCCTACTTATGAATACAATTCCTCATTGACTTCCATCAAATGAACATTACAATTTGACATTATAATCTGTCTTTGGACAAAGTTTTTACTTTTTAATTAAAAAAGTTAAATTGAAAAATGATCAAACTTAAAGAAAATGATATGTTTTGTAATCATGCATCTTGATGCTAAACCACTTGTATTATGAATAAAACACAATTCTTTGCATAATTTAATGCATCATTATAAATGAGTTCCCATAGCAACCAGTTATTAGAACTATTATTCTCAAATTATGAATAAAATACAATTCTTCACATAATTTAATGCATAATGATTAAATGTGTTACGTTAGCAACTAGGCCTTCAATGGTACTAATTTATTCTTTTTGAGTTTACAAACAAACATACGTACACAAGTAGTGATTCATTTTGAAATCTGCTTGAAGGCTCTCTTGGATTCACTAACTTCAAATTAATGGGTCCTATGCTGAGTTTTGTGCACAGATTACTTTAAAAATAGGCATCATGGGAAACAGTGAATCCACAGGAAAAGTATTGGACTTTGGATGGGCAGCAACATGAATCACTGCTCATGCTGTTGGTATTCCATATATAAAACTAAACCATATTGACGAATTTCTCATTTGTGTGTTTTATGAAGGCGCATCTTAAAGATCAAGTTTGAGAAAACAAATTAAACATGATATGATTTCAAGGCATTGAAATAATCATCTTCATGGCACACTACAGCAGCATTAAACGCTATGATCTCAAGGCATTGAAATAATCATCTTCATGGCACACTACAGCAGCATTAAACGCTATGGCACACTACAGCAGCATTAAACGCTATGGCACACTACAGCAGCATTAAACGCTATGGCACACTACAGCAGCATTAAACGCTATGGCACACTACAGCAGCATTAAACGCTGATCTCAAGGAATATAAATGCAGCTACACGTACAGCGACCAGTTCATGACATCAAAATATGTTTTCAGTTGTTAAGTCTGCCTATCATGCCTTTTTGCTCATAATATTTCTAAATGTAATGATATTGGCTTGACATTTTAAGGAATGATTTTTTGAAATAAAAACTGAAAACATAAATATGTATTTAAATTCAAAATTGGTATAAAAAATATTTTTAACCAAAGACAAGAAGTCTTGCATTGTGACCTATTTGTAGGTAATCGTTTGTTTATTTGAAAGCTAGGGTTTTAAAAGATATTCTGTATTGAAGGAATAATCATACAACGGTTTATGTACTGACTTAATTATTATCTTAAACTGTTGGTGGGAACGTTCAAATTAACTTGAAACGTAAAGAAGCAATTAATTATCAACATAAAATAAAACAGTAAGTGTTGTAAGTACTTGTAACAGATAGCTGAAAGTTTTATCAACTGGAGATCATACACTTACATGCACTTCCTTATTTAATTTCATTTTCAAATAATAATAATCATTATCCATTTATGTTATAAAACTGGATTGTTGATTTTGTTTCTGCAAACAGAAAGCTGAATACATTGATGTGTTTTAAACTTTGTAAGAGTTATGCACTTGTTGACTATTTCTTTCCAATGGTTGTACTAATTACCTGTTCCTGAAATAGTGTGTTTGCATAATGTGATAGTGAGACTGTGATACAGCTGTTATATGTTCTACCTTGTTAATAAAATTTCGAAAATTATTCATTTGTTTTCAATTGAAAGATATGGAGAGTGTTTAGAATGTTGACGATTAGCCTAACTCATCCACCTCACAAAGCATCCCAGGTTATTACTCACCGAATGCACGTACCTTACATAGAATCTTGGCTTTTTCCTCATCTAATGCACCTTACTCAAAAGAGGGTCCCAAGTTATTCCTCACCTAAAGCACCTTCTTCACAAAACGTCCCAGGCTGTTCCTGGGCGAATGCACCATACTCACAAAGCATCCCAAGTTATTCCTCACCTAAAACCCCTCTTCACACAGAGTCCCCGCTTATTCCTCACCTTTATGCACCTTCTTAACAAAGCATCCTAGGAATTTCCTCACCATATGAAGTGTCCCAGGTTATTCCACACCCAATGCACCTTTTTCACACAATGTCCCAAGTTATTCCTCACCTAATGCACCTTTCTCACAAAGCATCCCAGGTTATTCCTCACCTAATGCACCTTCCTCACAAAGCATCCCATGTTATTCCTCACCTTCTTCACACAGTGTCCCAGGTTATTCCTCACCTAATGTACCTTCTTCACACAGTGTCCCAGGTTATTCCTCACCTAATACACCTCCTTCAGAGTGTCCCAGGTTATTCCTCACCCCATTCACTATCCTCACAAATCGTCCTAGGGGAATTTCCTCACCTGATGCACCTTCCTTACAAAGTGTCCAAGGTTATTCCACACCTTATGCACCTTCTTCATAAAGCATCCTAGGAATTTCCTCACCTTATGCACCTTCCTTATGAAGTGTCCCAGGTTATTCCTCACCTAATGCACCTTCTTCACAAAGTGTCCCAGGTTACTCCTCGCCTAATGCACCTTCTTCACACAGCATCCCAGGTAATTCCTCACCTTATACACCTTCTTCACACAGAGTGCCAGGTTATTCCTCACCTAATGCACCTCCTTCAGAAAGTATCCAAGGTTATTCCTCACCCCATTCACCTTCCTCAAAAATCATCCTAGGAATTTCCTCACCTGATGCACCTTACTCAAAAATCATCCTAGGAATTTCCTCACCTGATGCACCTTCCTCACACAGCATCCCAGGTTATTCCTCACCTAATGTACCTTTCTTACAGAGCATTTCAGGTTATTCCTCACCTAATGCACCTTCCTTATAAAACATCCCAGGTTATTTCTCACCTAATGCACTTTCTTTACAAAGTGTCACAGGTTATTCCTCACCTAATGCACCTTCCTTATAAAGTTTCCCAGGTTATTCCTCACCTAATGCACCTTCCTTATAAAGTTTCCCAGGTTATTCCTCACCTAATGCACCTTCATAACAAAGTGTACCAGGTTATTCCTCACCTTATGCACCTTTCTCACAAAGTCTACCAGATTATTCCTCACCTAATGCACCTTCCTCACAAAGTGTACCAGGCAATTCCTCACCTAATGCACCTTCCTCACAAAGTGTACCAGGCAATTCCTCACCTTATGCACCTCTTCCACAAAGCATTCCAGGTTATTCCTCACTTATGCACGTTCCTCACAAAGCTTACCAGGTTATTCCCCACTTATGCATGTTCCTCACAAAGCTTCCCAGGTTATTCCTAGCCTAGTGCACTTTCTGCCCCAATTCACCCCTCCTCACAAAGTGTCCCAGGTTATTCCTGGCCTAACACACACTCCTTACAAAGCATCCCATGTTAGTCCAGGCTTTACGCACCCTTTTTAAAGTAGAATCCCCTCACAAAGTGGCCAAAGTTATTTCTGGCTTAACAAATCCTCCTCAAAGCATCCCAGATTATTTCTGGTCTGACACACCCGCCTCTCTGGTTATTCCTGGCCTGACCCACCACCTCCAAAAGCATCCAGATTATTCCAGACTAAACGCATCCGCCTCTCAAAGCATCCCAGGTAATTCTTGGTCGAGGCAACCACCTTATAAGCATATCAGGTTATTCTTGGTCTAAGGCACCTGCCTTATAAAGCATCTTGGGTTATTCTTGGTCTAAGCACCCGCCTTATAAAGCATCTTAGGTTATTCTTGGTCTAGGCATCTGCCTTGTAAAGCATCTCAGGTTATTCTTCGTCTAAGCCACTATAAGCATCTCAGGTTATTCTTGGTCTAGGCACCCGCCTCATAAAGCATCTCATGTTATTCTTGGTCCAAGCCACTTAAAGCATCTGGGGTTATTCTTGATCTAAGCCACGTAAAGCATCTCAGGTTATTCTTAGTCTAAGCATCCAACGTATGGAGCATCCAAGGTTATTCTTGGCTAGCTTAACAAACTCTTCAATCAATGTGACCAAAGGTTATTCCTGGCCTTGCTCACATGTGTCAAAGTGTCAAAAGGTTATTCCTGGCCTAGCTAACATGTGTCAAAGTGTCCCAAGGTTATTCTTGGCCTTGCTCAAGTGTGTCAAAGTGTCCAAAGGTTATTCCTGGCCTAGCTCACATGTATCAAAGTGTCCCAAGGTAGTTCCTGGCCTAGCTCACATGTGTTCCAAGGTTATTCCTGGCCTAGCTCACATGTGTCCCAAGGTTATTCCTGGTCTAGCTCACATGTATCAGTGGCCCAAGGTTATTCCTGACCTAGCTCACATGTGTCTAAGTGTTCCAAGGTTATTCCTGGCCTAGCTCACATGTGTTAAAGTGTCCCAAGGGGATTCTTGACCTAGCTCACATGTGTTTAAGTGTTCCAAGGTTAGTCCTGACCTAACTCACATGTGTCAAAGTGTCCCAAAGTTATTCCTGGCCTAGCTAACATGTGTCAAAGTGTCCCAATGTTATTTCTGGCCTAGTTCACATGTGTCATAGTGTCCCAGGGTTATTCCTGACCCAACTCACATGTGTTAAAGTGTCCCAAGCTGATTCCTGGCCTAGCTAACATGTGTCAAAGTGTCCCAAGCTGATTCCTGGCCTAGCTAACATTGGTCAAAGTGTCCCAAGGTTATTCCTGGCCTAGCTCACGTGTCAAAAATTCCCAGGGTTATTCGTGGCCTAGCTAACATGTGTCAAAGGGTCCCAAGGTTATTCCTGGCCTAGGTCACATGTGTCAAAGTGTCCCAGGGTTATTCCTGGCCTAGCTAACATGTGTCAAAGTGTCCCAGGGTTATTCCTGGCCGAGCTCACATGTGTCAAAGTGTCCAAAGGTGATTCCTGGCCTAGCTAACATGTGTCAAAATGTCCCAAGGTTATTCCTGGCCTAGCTTACATATGTCAAAGTGTCCCAAGGTTATTCCTGGCCTAGCTCACATGTGTCTGATTGTTCCAAGTTTATTCCTGGCCTAGCTCACATGTGTTAAAGTGTCCCAAGGTGATTCCTGGCCTAGCTCACATGTGTTTAAGTGTTCCATGGTGATTCCTGGCCGAGCTCACATTTGTCAAAGTGTCCCAGGGTTATTCCTGGCCTAGCTAACAAGTGTCAAAGTGTCCCAAGGATATTCCTGGTCGAGCTCACATGTGTCAAAGTGTCCCAAGGTGATTCCTGGTCTAGCTAACATTGGTCAAAGTGTCCCAAGGTTATTCCTGGCCTAGCTAACATGTATCAAAGTGTCCCAAGGTTATCCCTGGCCTCGCGCATATGTGTCTAAGTGCTCCAAGGTTATTCCAGGCCTAGCATATGTGTTAGTGTCCCAAGGTTATTCCTGGCCTAGCTCACATGTATCAAAGTGTCCCAAGGTTATTCCTGGCCTATCTCACATGTATCAGTGTCCCAAGGTTATTCCTGGCCTAGCTCACATGTATCAGTGGCCCAAGGTTATTCCTGGCCTAGCTCACATGTGTCTTAGTGTTCCAAGGTTATTCCTGGTCTAGCTCACATGTGTTAAAGTGTCCCAAGGGGATTCTTGACCTAGCTCACATGTGTTTAAGTGTTTCAAGGTTATTCCTGGCCTAGCTAACATGTGTCAAAGTGTCCCAATGTTATTTCTGGCCTAGTATACATGTGTCATAGTGTCCCTGGGTTATTCCTGACCCAACTCACATGTGTTAAAGTGTCCCAAGCTGTTTCTTAGCCTAGCTAACATGTGTCAGTGTCCCAAGGTGATTCCTGGTCTAGCTAACATTAGTCAAAGTGTCCCAAGGTTATTCCTGGCCTAGCTAACATGTGTCAAAGTGTCCCAGTGTTATTCCTGGCCTAGCTAGCATGTGTCAAAGTGTGCCAAGGTTATTCCTGGCCTAGCTATCATGTGTCAAAGTGTCTCAGGGTTATTTCTGGCTGAGCTCACATGTGTCAAAGATATCCAATGTTATTCCTCACATGTTTTAAATACAGCCCACCACAATGGTGTTGAACTACAAAGACAAGATCTGTTTACCTGAGTAAAATTTAATTACATCTTCCATCATTTGTAGCAGATTTGCATAAAAACGGATGTTTTATTAAACATGTCCTAAACAATAGGAGCAGCAGTTATGTTCATACTTTTTCACATTCCCTTAAAATGAGTGTGGTAAATATCAGAAACAATTAATTTGGGGTGGATTTATAACCAAATACTGCCTGGTACCTTATATGATGGCATCCTGAATCTGAGACTCAAGGCTCAAAACTGCAAATCTCATTTTGTTGAACAATTGCTCTTATAAGAGAAGAAGTGGTAATACTTGCTGTATATGTCTACAACCAGGCATACATTTTTAATCGAGAATATTTATAAAAAGGTATTTTGAAAACATTTAAGAATTCACTTTCTGGGTCTCGACTGTGTTTCAATAAAGATCATAAGGTTTATAATTGTAAATTTGCAGGTGTTACCTCGTTGGCATAAATTGTGTTTCATTAAAAGTATGAGCAGCATCGCGCGTTTTGGGCCTTCTGACATATATTTGCTGTTATTATGTTTTAAGGTATTTGAATTAAATGAAATTTCAGGAAGTTATTCTGAAAAATTCATAATGATATCACTTAAATTGTGTAAGATACATGTTGTCATGTGAGACCATGTATTGTGCATTTTGAATACTAAATTTGACGTAATTCACATGAAGTCTTTACGAAAGCACATTATTCAAATGACGTGCAAAATTAACGTATCAATATTACAACTAGCTTATAATTTTAATCATTTTCTTAACACAGACTCTTTAAGGAACATAAATTAAGTAAAACATTATGATTCATTTTTGTATGTTAATACATTGTGCCGATTTAAACGCACACTATAAATGCACTCAAAATTAGTCGGGGCTGAAATTCAGGTTTGCTATGGAAACATGAGTAAACCTATGGTCATGAATCGTCGAGAAAATGATGCACCAATGACAAACCTTTAAAAGAAAAAGGTTTGGAAGAAATTGATAAACATAGAAAAAAATCATTATTTGGGGCATTTTTTATTAATGATGATCTCATTTGTAATAACTAGAGCTGTCACAGGAGTGACGAATACCCCCAAATGCCGCCTGGACACAGGAATGGCAAACCATTCCTTTGAAAAGAGGCCATAACTCCAAGGTTACTGCACACTGCATCTTCTTTTATCATGCATGTATTGTTTTATTTAAATCTGTTGGGTAATTTAGAAGTTACACTGCTGACAAGAAAAACTAGCCTTTCATGAGTTATCGTCCGGAAACCGTTTTTCTATTTTTAGTAACAGTGACCTTGACCTTGGCCCCACCAGCCCCAATATCGAACTTGACCTGTATCTTCTGATGTTACACCTGTGTACCAAAAATTGTTCAAATCTGTCTAGCCTTTCATGAGTTATCGTCCGTAAACCGTTTTTTCTATTTTTAGTAACAGTGACCTTGACCTTGGCCCCACCAGCCCCATATCGAACTTGACCTGTATCTTCTGATGTTACACCTGTGTACCAAAAATTGTTCAAATCTGTCAAGCCTTTCATGAGTTATCGTCCGTAAACCGTTTTTCTATTATTAGTAACAGTAACCTTGACCTTGGCCCCACCAGCCCCAATATCGAACTTGACCTATATCTTCTGATGTTACACCTGTGTACCAAACTGTATCTTCTGATGTTACACCTGTGTACCAAAAAGTGTTCAAATCTGTCTAGCCTTTCATGAGTTATCGTCCGGAAACTGTTTTTCTATTTTTAGTTACAGTGACCTTGACCTTGGCCCCACCAGCCCCATATCGAACTTGACCTGTATCTTCTGATGTTACACCTGTGTACCAAAAATTGTTCAAATCTGTCAAGCCTTTCATGAGTTATCGTCCGTAAACCGTTTTTCTATTATTAGTAACAGTAACCTTGACCTTGGCCCCACCAGCCCCAATATCGAACTTGACCTATATCTTCTGATGTTACACCTGTGTACCAAACTGTATCTTCTGATGTTACACCTGTGTACCAAAAAGTGTTCAAATCTGTCTAGCCTTTCATGAGTTATCGTCCGGAAACTGTTTTTCTATTTTTAGTTACAGTGACCTTGACCTTGGCCCCACCAGCCCCAATATTGAACTTGACCTGTATCTTCTGATGTTACACCTGTGAACCAAAAATTGTCCATATCTGTCAAGCCTTTCGTGAGTTATCATCCGGAAACCGTTTTTCTATTTTTAGTAACAGTGACCTTGACCTTGGCCCCACCAGCCCCAATATCGAACTTGACCTGTATCTTCTGATGTTACACCTGTGTACCAAAAATTGTTCAAATCTGTCAAGCCTTTCATGAGTTATCGTCCGGAAACCGTTTTTCTATTTTTAGTAACAGTGACCTTGGCCCAACCAGCCCCAATATCGAACTTGACCTGTATCTTCTGATGTAACACCTGTGTACCAAAAAAATTTCAAATCTGTCAAGCCTTTCATGAGTTATCGTCCGGAAACCGTTTTTGTATTTTTAGTAACAGTGACCTTGACCTTGGCCCAACCAGCCCCAATATCGAACTTGACCTGTATCTTCTGATGTTACACCTGTGTACCAAAAAATTTTCAAATCTGTCTAGCCTTTCATGAGTTATCGTCCAGAAACCATGAAAACCGACAGACCGACCGACCGACCGACAAGCTCACTCCTATATACCCCCACAAACTTCGTTTGTGGGGTCATAATTATGTCCGAAGGCCCAAATTCGCGCGATGAGGCTCGCATGGTAAGGACATTTATTATTACGTCTGCTAGTAACATTATGAGTGTACCTGAACACTCTTACGCAGCGTGCGGTTTACAACAAAGATATCGTATCTTATTGAAACAGAGTCCTAAAGACTCGTGACGAAGTATGATTTAATATGGACCCAGCAGTTATATAATTGACACTTTCTACATAATCCAGTTTATTGCAAGAAACCATTTGATATTTTGATTATTGCATAAGTATTAGTAAAATTTACTCATTAACAATAAACTCATTATGTACATATACAAAAGATAACACAGCTATTTTTACACTTATATTGCTAGCAAATTGTCTGTTTATTTGTAAAACAAAATGAAGAATTATTCGACAATCTATGTCCTCAAAAACATGTAATATCGAAAGCAATGTTGATATACAATATATTTTTTTTACTTTCAATGTCAACATTCAATAGCTTGCACCCCTAAGGCAAACTATAAACAATTATATATGATGTAACATGTAACGGTATAATTCAAAGGCAAAGCATATCACATCCAACACAAACATCAATAGCGAATTACCGTACATGTAATAATACTTTTTAAGTTGGAATTTCAGGAAGTATATGGCCCAGAAATGTAATTCTACAAACTATGCAATAACAGACCTTTATATTAATAGGACTAGTTCATGTTTTACAGGGTTGGAAATTAAAAACAAATTTCAGGTCAAATATGAAAAAAAACTTTTTGCAATGATAAAATATCAGCATAAGCCAGCTCAAATAACAGCTCCATTACAAATGTGACAGAGTATGCTCTATTTTGCCAAAAAGAGTTTGTAACTCTAATAAAAATCGAGTCCTTTCAGGCTTGGATTTACAAAAGTTTGTCCAAATGAATAACTGCCATTTGCTGATTCGTGTTTGTGCATCAAAGTAGGTAAAATAACTCAATTTCAATAGTTTTAAAAACTCATTGCCAACGTAAAACCTGTGAGTAAATCCCTTTAGGCCTAACAAGAGCACCACAAGTGGTTGATAATGCTTGGCTGTTGTTTTCTTCAGTCAATCAAGGGGTATAATTCAATAATTATATTATCAAGAGTTATGGCCCTTACTAGACATGATCGCATTGTCACTGGTAACTTGAAGGCACTTGTAATTTCATCGTTTGATTTGATTACTGCATTCCCTAGGAAAATGGATTGCTCATTAAATCAGCCTCACAAAGATAAACAACATTATCACAGTTCTTTTAACTACATTTTATACTTCAAATATCTCATCCAAGAGGTTGTGGGTTCGATCAGATCCCTAACAGGGGTACTTTCTCATTGCCTTTCAAAAAGGACATAGTACTGGTATCTGCCCAGAAAACGGACTCAAGAGTGTTTCAATAAGCTATCAGATTATATCACAATCAAGCTAAAATAAAGTATAAAATAAATATCACAATCAGGGCTATTGTTAACTTGATTTTTTTGCTTAAACATTTGCAAGAACTATATTTCAATAACATAAATTTGCAGTTTGAAATATAACAAGGCTTTACAGAAGTACTGATTAACAAACTAAATGTACAGTTGCAGATTAAAAAGCATAATTAGAAGCACATTATTTATAACAATTTATTACACGGTAAAATGCATTCCAATCAACTTGCAGGTTCTATTGGCTTTTCAACCTTTTTTACAGGTTTAGTGTGAACATTTTTAGCCTTTTTAACATTGCACAACCATTTTATAATCCTTGCGTTCCTCTCGACCACGGACGTTGATCCCACGTCTCGTTCACTCAAGTCCTGCTCGCTCTCCATTGGCAGACGATCAGTGGACATTTGACTAGACATACTGTGTCCATCGAGGGAGTCCAGGGAACTAAGACTGTCGAGACAATCCTTCTGTTTAGTGTCTGAAAGGCGTCTCATAGGTTCCAGCACTGTTCTATCTATTCCCATCTCGTTAAAGAATCTTTCAACCTCTGTGCTAGTCCGTGAAACACGCGAGCTCAGATCGGAAAAGTCAGAACTTGTCCGGGAATGTCGACAGCTACTAAGGTCCGACTGGGACCTGTGAAGTTGTCGCCTCGGTGGCAACTCTACTTCATTAATTTGTTTATCCAGTTTCCGCGGCTTTGGAAGTGGAGATTTGTGCCTCTCCACCAGCACCCCGACTGAGGCGCTCAAGTTATTTACACTAAAAGGCTTTAAAAACAAGTCATTGTGTGAACTGACACTGTGCCGAGACTCGCGAACATGGCTCCCTCCGCTGGTTTCAGAATTAGCAGTAGCACCACCAACTGACATGGATGAGAATCTCCGATGATCTGTGTCACTAGGAGCTTGACTGGACGCCATGCTGCTTGTGTGGTCCGAGTTGTCAGAAGGCACAGAGGAAGAGTTGCTTATCTGACGACCTGCTCTAGGAGGTGGACACGGCTTACCTGGAAACAAAATGATACTAATTACACAAAAAAACACACAGTTGGTAAAAGGATTGTTACAGCAGTTTTGGTTGAATATGAAAATATAGTAATCGTTTTTTCTGATTTAACACTTCAGTATTCCTTTCCAGTTATTAAACTTCCAACCTTAAATTTAAATGTTTTCATCTTAAATTTTAACCTTTAAACCTTACTTAAGATCTATTAGGAAGTTTGATAATTGTAGTTCTATGAGCCGTCTAATTACGAGACATCGCACTCAATGTATTCAGCAAAACCCCATTACCACAAGTTTTCTCTTTGACACTTCAGTAATCAACACTTCCCACGATTTCAGCACATTTAATGTTGCAATTAAACTCTGGCATTTAAATTTTCAGACAAATACTGTTTTCTCATCTTGTTCAATCAGTATTAAAAGTTCCAGATAATTCATTATAAGAAACTCATTAGTTACCATACTTCATAACACTATTTCTATGGTCTCCCTCATTACATTCCAAGACGCATATATATCTGTAATCAATGAAACTAAGCAAACTTTACCTTAACCAGAATCAATATAAAGCATCTGCCTTCTGCTATATTTGGAAATATCACATGCTACTGGACTGTTAGACATAATCAAGACTAGAGGGGCAACCTTTAACCTTTTAATGACCATTTTTTTACATTTCTCCCTACCCAATTAATGGTTCAACATGCAAACCGTTTCTCCAAGACCTTTTCCCGAATTGAAAGCATCAAGGTTCAATACTGTTCTTTGAATAGCAATTAGTTTGCATACAGATTAGTAAAGCTTTTTATCTCATAAATAATATTATTTGCATGAATTTTTGGAAGTTTTCTTTGTATTTTTACAGTTTTAATTTGTTTGATGACACGCAAACATTTCTTAATTAAGCCAAAAATAACTTTTAACAGATGATTACAGGCTTTCAATTAACATTTATTAGAACATTCAAATAAAAAATCAATAAATTGTATTCGCTAAAATATATATTACAATGGACGAATCACGTTGCTGTCAGAGCTTGAAAAGTATATCCCAATTAATGATCTTACCAAACTGACACTGTGTCACAGTAGGTTTGGGGCCGGGTTTCGGGGGTGTGGTCTGTCTCACAGCAGCCCCAGGCTTGGGCGGTACAACAGGCTTGGCAGGAACAGCGGGCTTCTCGTCTTCCTTGTCCACAAGGTGACGACGAGGTGGTTTCTGAGGCGGACTCTTTGGTTTAATGAAGCTACCCGCTATTGCATTAGTACCCTCATGTTGAGATAAACCAGCGACTGCAATGCTGGATTGAGAAGGTGATCCGGAGATACTAGCAGCCGAAGACTTTCGGCTTGATGATGGGGATTTCGTTGACAGTGGTGGAGAGTTTCTACTGGTACCAGAATCTTGGTCAGCAGTAGGCGGGGACTGGCGGATCAAGGGAGGGGAATTGCTAATGTGGCTGTCCACAGTGGGTTGTCTGGCGTCAGATTCGTCTGGTGGAGTAGCTCCAGCAGGGACTGTTATCAACTCTCTGGAAATAAATAATTACACGGTCTCTATTATTACTTTTGTCTATATAATGACTGGTATAGATATTTGGAATGAAAAATAGTATCAGGCCACTATTAAAAAGATACTTTGTCCGGCTTTAAAAGACTCATATTTTGAGGAATGGGTAGGTTGTTTTTTTTACTTTATTAATGCAGGGTTTTCATTGGCAACCACAATTTGAGATAAAATTGCAAAAGTGAAGACATTTTTTCGATTTTGTCATTTTTTTGGCAACAATGATTTTTTTCATAACGTAACTGGTGCACTAAGCAGCCTGCATGATCATCTACAATGGAGCCAAACAGGCATTAAGCTGGTATATTAAAACAGCCAACAATAAAGTTCTGGCAAGACAATTTAATTAGACCTGTTACAAGAGGGGCAAATACCCACACATGCCACCCCCACACATGCCACCTGGACACAGGAACTGTAAACTTATTCTTTGAAAAGGGGCAGAAACTCTGTCAAACTTTGGTGAATATCAACCAATGTCAACCTTGACATGTATTTTTTTAAATTTTAACATGTGTACCTAAAATTATTTAAATCAATTGTATCAGTCATAAATTTTCGTCCAGACACCAT
This sequence comes from Mya arenaria, assembly GCF_026914265.1. Taxonomy (NCBI): domain Eukaryota; kingdom Metazoa; phylum Mollusca; class Bivalvia; order Myida; family Myidae; genus Mya; species Mya arenaria. Next base: position 68,085,888 of record NC_069134.1, read on the forward strand.
ATTTGGGCAAATTTTAAGTTGAAAAGGGGCAATAACTCGGGGCAATAACTCTATCACAAATTGGTAGTTTTTAATCAAAGTCAAACTTGTATTTTATTGTGTTAAACATCTACCATCAACCCCTTCATGAGTTATTGTCCAGACACTGAATTGAATATTAGTTATGTCAATACCTGAACTTTTTCTATGAAAAGGCAGATGAGCAGTAATGGTAAAATGTTTGTAGAAAATTCTTTTTACACTGGTGAAATTACAATGTAGAAGTATGACTCAATCATCGGCAAGCAGAAGCATGGCAAATGATTCAGTGTAGGCAGTGAGACCATACAATCTGATTATTGGGTCGATTGATTCTGATATCATAAATGACACCATCATCACAAAATAATGATGACTATATATCTTCAAGATAAAACTAGACTTAGTTTTATTACCATTGATAACACATCATAAATGAATAACGTTGTAAATCGTGCATGTTATAAATAGAAATGTTTTATGTATTTAGTAAAGTTCATATTTTACATTATTATTTATAATATAAATAAAAAAATTCACATTTATTAGTATATACGTACACTGAATCTTATTACCAACAAAATTATTACCATAATCACTTTAACTAAATCATGAACAAGAGGACAGTTTTTGACATCAAAAATATAGAATATAATGTCTGAATAACAGTAAAATATTATGCCTTTTTTCTCTCAAAGTAGTTGTTATTGCAAAGCAATGTGCCAGAACTAAATATTTCAAATTCAGATCGAAACTAGATGGTTGTTTTAGTAACAAAAAAATGTTGTCTCCCCTAGCTAGCTCTCTGCACATGACGACATCTCAATATGGTGAACATTTGTGGTAAGTTATTTCCAATCCTTCAAGAGGTTCAGGAGATATGTAGCAGACACAAAATGTATTCATATGACCTTTGACCTCTAAGAGTGACCTTGACCTTGAACCTTGCTCTCTGCACATTGTCTCAATACGGTAAATATTTGTGGCCAGTTATTTCAAAATCCTTCAAGCCATTCAAGACATATGGAGTGAACAAATTTGTAGTCATATGACCTTTGACCTCTAAGTGTTACTTTGACCATAAACAAAGCTTGGTCTAACATGAGCTCTGCACATCATCTCAATAGGGTTAACATTTGTGGCGATTATTTTAAAATCCTTCAAGCGGTTTAAGAGATATTGAGCAGACAAAAAATATAATCATATGACCTTTTATCTCTAAGTGTGAACTTGACCCTGAACTTAAACTGGTTGTAACATGCTCTCTGCTCAACGTCTTAATATGGTGAGGATCCGACATGAAATATAGTCATATTATAGTCATATGACCTTTGACCTCTTAGTGTGGCTTTGACCTTGAACTGAGCTGGCTGTAACATGCGCTCTGCACATTGTCACAATATGGTGAATATTTGTGGCCAGACATTTTAAAATCCTTCAAGAGATCCGACACGAAATAAATTCATATTTGTCATGTGACCTTTGACCTCTAAGTGTGACTTTGACCTTGAATTAAGCTGGCTGAAACATGTGCTCTGCACATCATCTCAATATGGTGATTAATTGTGGCGAGCTAATTTAATTTCCATCAACCCATTCAAGAATTATGGACTGGACACGATTTGTGACGGACAGACAGACAACTCGAGCAAAAACAAAATATCATTTATGTGGGGAGACATAATGAACAAGTTTTCCTATAATACATAACAGTAAGCAATTACAATGATGCAATGACTCAGTCAGGGAGTAGCCTCAACCTGTGTATAATAACATTCAACCATTTTGTGAGTCTGTGTACTTACATAAATTACGTCAAATTTTGTGTCTCTGCATAATGCATACCACCCTCTGATACTGCATAACAAAAAATGGTTTTCAGTTTTACGAATGAATTTTCCAGAATGTCTTTTTTCCAGTCTCCATTACAACATGTATACAGCTCACATAAAGATTCACTTTCCCAAAGGTTTACTTACCACCACTATTACATTACAGTCCAATAAAACCTTCTACAAATAATCACTTTAATGATGAGCCTGAACACAATGGCAATTAAAACTGTCATGCGAACCATCCATTACGTAATGCTAGCTAAGATAACTGCGGTCATTACATCCTAGATGTATTTTTCGCTGATGTCATGTAGGCGGTATGCTTGAGCATTATCATTGATTTTCAATGAATAACAATTAAACCCGAATCAATATTCAACTGAAACCCCCTCGACATATGTCTGTAACATTCACAGTCTCGGAAATACTGACTATCATGGCCTGACTATCATGTTCATAACTTGATAAGATCGTGAAAGGACTGACTCTTATGACCTTGACTGGGATTAGAAGTTAATGGAAGAGCTCTGAAACTGACTGTCTCAGGATTACGTCAAAGCTGTAGCATTTCCAGCATGCTAGATGTTCAATAATACTGCACTAGCCAGCTTTTTGTATGTATTTTTCGTTCCTCAAGCGTAACACCTAACAAAACTTCAAAAGTACAGGGACTTTTTCAATCTACAGTTAATTTATCTTTAAAAAGATAATGGTATTTTTTCAATAAATATCAGAATGCATTCTTAACTAAGGTTTTACAATAAGTGCATCAATATGAAACAAATAAACCATTCACTATCACATCATTATTTAATCAGTATCATAACTATTCATTATTTTCTCATTATCTGCCTTCACCTGCTGAATTAATTGAAAATGTAATATTATATATCTCTAACAAACCTAGACCCACGTCTAACAATGCTCAAGTCCTTGGCATTGAACATAGATCAGGAGCGTACCTGGAGCATTTTTAATTATCGATATGCCCGTATACTTGAGTGAGCAATTGACTTTATGTCATATGATGGTGTTTCATTAGTTCTAGGACGGTGTATTTTATATGGTGTAAGAGTGAGTGGGTTGTCTCCTTCTGGAGGAAATAATTTTAAGAATACAGTAATGAAAGACATTTTCAGCAGTCTGAATGTCAACACTTGGGGCATGGGAGTGAGAGAGTTGTCTCCCTTCTGGGGGGAAATACTGAAGAATACAGTAATGAAAGTTATTTTCAGCAGTCTGAATGCCAACTCTTGGGGCATGGGAGTGAGAGAGTTGTCTCCCTTCTGGGGGAAAATATGAAAAAATACAGTAATGAAAGTCATTTTCAGCAGTCTGAATGCAAACATTTGAGGAAATTACAACAAACATCATTTAGTAAAATGTTAGATGTATATACACCCTTAAAGTTGTGATTTTGAGGTCCAAGCTCCAGCCATTTCAGGGGAACTAAAATTGAAATGTGCGCCTGGGGCACACTGGAGTCTGTCTAGTTCCACCCCTGCAGAATACAGACATATTGAAAACTCATTAATATCTTTCCAGTTGTAGACCAAAACAAATATGAGGAGATTAAACTGTAGAACAGCCCCTGATAACCTGACAGGCTGGCAGACCAGAGTAAAAGGCCATAACATGTTCCCCAGAACAAATACAAAACATATTTACATAATGCTATCGATTCATCCTTAAATGAACAAAGTGAGAAACAAAGCATCTGTTATCAAATCAAGAAATATTTTATCATGCTGCATGCACTATGTTTGTGAGCATGTGATTTTTAACAATTGATCATAAATCTTACATTCTTGACAACTACGATCTATGATGAATTCTTCATCTCTAACACATTCATATGTATAAATAACTCAAGTATGTAACAACTTTTTTTCCACAAACATTTGGGGAGTTGGCAATTTGAAAAGTTTTTAAGCCTTTATACAAAATTAATTTTATTTACATTTAGAACAATTATTTCAATTACAAAAAAAATCCAGGAAATGAAATTAATGAAAGTGATAATCATTCCTTAAAAACAATAAAAACAATATTATGTCAAAACTATCAGTGGATTTAAACAGATAATTTACACCTTAAAGTCAGGTTTTTTATGATATCTAAGAAAGTTAAGGGACAAATGAAGGTATCATAGGGTGAGAGTGGTAAAGGTGTCAATCTTTCACCCAAGAGGTTATTGGTTCGATCCCCACCAGGGGTACTTTCTCATGGCCTCTTAAAAATAAAACCAATATTGGTTCTACTGGCAGAGACAGACTCCAGAGTAATTCATATAAGCTTTCAGAAAAAAATCAACTTTCACAATCAATGTTTTCATAATCAAGCTAAAACAATTTGGCATAAACTAACATGAAAGTCTTTGCAACCCATTGCCACTGACACTACCAGAACCAAAGAACCAAGATTATGTGATGACTTCCAGAACCAATACTATGTGATGACTTCCAGAACCAGGACTATGTCATGACTTCCAGAACCAAGACTATGTCATGACTTCCAGAACCAAGACTATGTCATGACTTCCAGAACCAAGACTATGTCATGACTTTAACCTCTTTTCTTCTTTTTTTCTAAAAACGGATGTGGTAATTAATCTGAAAATCTCAATTAACTGGCGGAATATCTACGGAATTCTCAAGCTCAACAAGTCAACTTCTATCATTTTGCAAAATTACTTCAACTTTATTTTGTTTTTACTTCAACTTTATTTTACAAAACAAAGAAGTTTACCATCATTATTCTAAATATTATTAAAAAAAATCAAATACACTAATTTATAATGAAACGAAATTAGTATGCTGAGCTTGATCCTATTATAAGGGGCTTGAGAATGTTTGAGGAATTGGGTCTGTTTATATATCCCATGATGGTGACCCTACCTGGTACCAACAGAGAGGTTTTCCGGATGTTTGAGTTCCTGTCTGTTACGCAGCACCTGACGACTCTTTACATACTCTCCCTTCGATGCCTCCAACAGCTCAACCGCACTTTTACGATGGTGGCCTGCAAATTAGAGAGAAATATCTCAGCTGTCATCATTTTTTAATACTGTTAAAGCTAATTTGTCTTAACTAGCTTCCGTATTTCAGGTTTAACCTGATACTGATGCCCAAGAGAGTGCCACTGAAAAATTGACCATGACCTCCTTGAATGAAGGTGCAGATAAAAAACCAGCAGCACATTGGTCAGATGTAATGATGCATTTACAACAAAGCACTTACAAACCTTTTTTGTTGAAATGAAGTTTTTTAGTTCCTATTACATTTTACACCACTTAAAATGAAATCACAAATATTTTGAAATTTAAATGTAATGTTTACAATTAAAAGTTAGTCTTTCAATCAGGCCATTTCCATATCAGCAAATGGTGTTGAATCAACTTACAGAAATTCACAAATCACTGGAAATTCCAATTCTTTGAACTTTCATTTTATCCTCTCAATTCTGACAACAACTCTGCAAGCCAACAATTTTAATTTCCTATATCCACTCCCACTGGAAAGCCATCCATAGGAAAGAGACAAAACTGAACATTTGTTAGTTGTAACATTGCAGTCATGGCTACAAACAATTCTTGGTAATTCATAACCAGCTATCTATCATTCATTGCCCGATCTGTACAAATTTCCCCTGGGAGAATGGTGAATATTGGGCACAAGGGCACATCGCCATAGAAACATGATTCCATAACTATGATCATGCCTTTCTAAAGACTGACATACTTTTAATAGCTGGATGATTGCTTTAAGAACTTCCAAACAATTTGTCATGACCTTTTGTCAGATCGGTAAGTAAGACCTACCATGCTTATTGTCTGATGTTTTACAGACATCGATTAAAGTATCATCCATAAAACCATATGAGATTATTTAAAAATATATGTATACTTTTTAAAAACCCTAATTTAAGTTGACTTGTTTTAGCACTGGAAACATGCCCATAAAATGACATGAATGGTATGATTTTAAATTTATGTTTTCAAACTTCCTTGTTCAAATCATAAGTTTCTGTATTATTTTCTATATTTTCATATATAGAATGGAACTGAGGTTTTTACGTAGACTGAAAGCATTCATCCTTACTACAAAAAGTTGGTCTGTATCTTTCCTTGTAAACAACAGTTCAACAAATTGAAATTTTGGCAGCACCTATTGTCAAACCAAATGTTCATGTTAACCAAGTAACTATGACCTTCAACCTACATACATCATTTTGAGTCATTTCCTGTTCATGATGGATAATTATTGCTCCTTCTAATTTTGAGGACTGTAAGATCAAGCCTTTCGGGTATTATTGAGAGGAAAACATTTGTTTTCAATCGAAGTTAACTATGTCCTTGACCTTTGACTGAACTCAAATCAATAGGGTTCATCTAACTGGTTATTACCAATCCTCCTTTAATTATTCAGGACTGTGGGATCAAAAGCTCTGGATATATTGACAAAAAACTATTTTTGAGTTGAGGTCACTATGACCTTTACATATGACCTAGTGACCTCAAAATACATAGAGGTAATTTACTGGTCATGATGAATAATCCTTCTACAACAGAATTGTATGATCAAACAGGCTATGACCAATATGCATGCGAAGTTTATGAACTCCACAGTCATTTACATATAATTTGAACAAAGATTTTTGAATAAAGGTCACTATTACCTTCACCAAGGTTCTCAATAAATTTTGGTCGAAATTATGCCCCGAAAAGTAATGTAATGGACCAGTTTACTTACGTTTTGACAATATCTTTAAAAATGGTATATTCTAACTGGCTCAAAACCAATTTGAGCTGCCAATTTTGGCTGCCAGTCGGTTCTAATTGAGAACCATGCTTGACACTTACATAAATAAGTTTGAGAATTCTAAAAAGAATGCAAGGTTTGTGATGAATGAAGTCATTCAAAAGTTATTGATTGTAACCAAAGTGTGTAGCTTACATGGATGACCCAGACAACAGCCCTTGATCCCAAGTTATCCCTGTGTCTGCAACTAAGTATATTATTGTGCAGCATTTATTATATTGATATCATTTCATGAAATCCAATTTTGAAATTTTTATTAACCATACAAAAAGTATGTTCATGAGAAGCGAAAAAAAAAGATCACTTATGTAAACCATGAAACAGATAGACTTAGAAAAATATTCATTCCACTCTATAGACAGAGATTTATTACCTCTTCAGAATAATATTCCTCTCCTTACATAAAATCTTAGAGTGCAATAAGTCAGCTTACTGTGATCCAACACTGTAAGAATTTAGAAAATACTCGTATGATCCAAAATTTGTTTTTTTTATTTTTTTAAATTTCACTGTCGTGCATCACAACGAACATTCAATCTTACATACACCTTAGCAATACTGAAACCGAGAAAGTGGTTAACTTTAATGACGGCAAGCTTTAGAAACTTAACAATGTATCACCGATGTTTACAACAGCCTGTCTCTTTTAAGTTTGTAAAACTGTTATACATAACGAAATCTTTCTTCTTTATATCAGTTAAGTTTGAATTCAGACCGCAATTTAATTGATTTGAGTTTTACAATTTATCTATTTAAAATCTGAAGGCAATTAAATGAGAGAAAAGAAAACAATTTATTTCTAAGTTATTTCTAAAGAAAACTTATAAGAAGGCGATATTGCAAGTTGTACAACAGATAACTTGGACATTTTACTTCATATAATCTCTTAGCTCTTACATAGGAACCTTATATATTGTACAACAAATAAACTTAAAGCAAAATTAATTAACAGTTTATGGCTAAATCCAAATGGAGTACAAGTATATGACTCATACTTTGAATTAATGAACCCTTTGAAATTAAACAAAGAATTCGCAGTTAATCGATTCTTACAATTTCCACAATTGAAGAGGCTCTTTTGCATGCTAGCAGTACCTTAATTCTCACACAGATGAACAAAACACTTACCTTAATTGAAAACAGTTCAGAATATCCTTTATCAGAACTCTTTTTCAAATAATTTCACAAAGCTGAGGCCATCACAAGATGGTTCTTATCACTTTGCCCCTATCTTTCTTTTTTAAAACCGACAGCTCGTGTGCTCCGAACATTAGGAAAATCTATAAATCTGAGCAGCCTAGTGAACTGTTCCCTGTATAATTCAAAGAAAAGTGATCATATGATATACCAGACATATTAGCCTTTATAAATGAGGTTTTCAATAATTACATATGTGGCTATAAATTCCCCAGTTAAAAAAATCATCAAATTAACACTTGTATCTTCTCATCTGTATACTGTGCACATCTAATCAATTACTAATTATTGTTTATATCTGAGGGTAAAATGAGTTTAACTTAAACATTATAATATATTAAAGATGCACTCTTACTCCCAAATAAGGTGTACCACAACTAAGATATGGTTTTAATTGATTGAAAAGGATAAATAAATATCCAAACATTGAATCTTATGAAGGATCTCCTGTTTAATTTGAAAGAAAGGTGCAGAAAACACAGTATTTCTACCTTATGAGTTGATCACTGTAAATCATTTAGCACTCACCAGTCATTTAATATTTGTGTGTTCAGCTATTAAAAACATGATTACAATCTTGATAACAGTAATTAATATTTTCCATAAATGCATTATTTAGTAAGAAGTTAAATGTTTATATGTTTATCACTTAGAATTTATGTATGTTATACATGTGTATCAGGGGTTCTAAAATTTTGGAACCTCAATCGGTCCGGACCCGGCGACAACTCATATAAGACGACAATGAGTGAAACAGTGTTATGATTTATTTGCTTAATGCATCTACAGTGGGTTAACATTCAACTGATACTCTTGAATAATAATATATATCTAGATTTATAATCGGGGCTTCAAGCTATACGTTTGATATCGACAACGACTTTTTCATTACTGGGAATTAAAATGACGTAAGCTTCCAGACTATGTTGTTAATCAAGCTTGTCGCTGTTGATATCCTATATATGACTAGGTACGGATTAACAATGACAAATGCAATTTAAAAGAACAATTTAAATTTAACAGTTTGGTAATCAACAAACGGATATATCATGTAATGATCGACGACGACATAGCATATTCATATTGCCATGTGAAAATATGGACCGATTTTAACACTCAATCAGGATAGCTGCAAACACATAATTAACACATAGTTTGTTTAATTGTGTCTTCGGCGACCTACCAATACACGTGATTGGACCAATTGCAAGCGTCTGCTAATTAACAGATAGACTATATAGAGTGATCAGTGTAGCGGAAAAAGCAGCTGGTCGCATTATTCACATGGTAACTAAGACACTTTTATGACCTATTGGGGGTAGTTTTGAATGTGTTAATGACCCATGCATATTTGTGTATTACAATTTCTGCAACTTTTACTAGCCTAGTCGTTTTTGACCGAAATTATAAAAAAAAGAAGAAAATATCGGACCGATTTTTTTTACACTTTTTGAAACTGAAATCAGTCTGGCTTGGTCAAAATCGGTCCAGACCGGCAAATTGCCGGTTTTGAGAAGCCCTGATGTGTATGTATTGATTTGAAAAAGGAGTATAACTTTTCATTAACTAGATGTCTTAAAAAAGACTTCTTTTCATATTGCTTGGCAGTATGGCTCATTTCAATATCTATTGAAAAGATGATACCAATCATTATTCTTATAACAGACAGCAAGCACACATCGTTCCCCAACCTCTGGTGACCTCAACAAGAACTTCCAATACAGTTATAAGCTAAGGCCAATATAAAATAATTGCTAGATTTTCATCCAAATTTTTTAAATGGGGTGGGTGGGGGGGGGGGGGGGGTGGTGGTGACATTTTATTTTTCTTAGTTGACTGTTTTACTGTTTGATATGTATTTATGCTTTCTCTTATTGCTTTAGAGACCTTATACATGTGTACGAACCATAAAAATAATTGTAACTATTCTCCTTTTAAACATGTGAAAATCAACACCATAGGTATGAATAAGCACTGTTCCCGTACAGTACTGTAACAATACGCAAAAACAAACCCTAGCTCAAAATTTTAAGTTAATAAAATTTAAGAGGCAGAAGAAAAAAAAGGAGACTGGTGTGATGAAAATCTAGCAATTGATTTATAGTTGCCTCACAATACAGAATTCATAAAAAAAAAGAGTTTCATAGCTTCAACAGTTTTAAATGTACTCTTAGAAACAACAACAAACACTATACATCCAACATAGAGATTCATTAAAATATCAATATAATCACATTACAGCTAAATATCCACTAAAAGAGGTATGTTTTCAAATTAACTGGTTGTAATCAACTTCTGTTGTTTATTTTGATTCAGACTTTCTAAGATGCAGCTGTCTTTAAACTAACCCATGCACTAGAACAAACATCAACCCCAGACCAAATGTAAGCAAATTCAGCGGAACGATTTAAACATACATCACATACCATTCCCAAGGTAAAATATTCCAAAAGATATTAAAATGCTGTAACTGAGATTTCAGAACCAGTCTGAAAAATAATGGAAAGCTGCAGGTGGAAAGTTTTGGATAATCTCTTCATTTTTACTAGAACAATAAGCTGGAATATTCTCATTTTTTGCAAAAGGTGCAATTAATAAAAATTGTATTTATTGGCGACTGTGTTGTGTTTAGACTTCACAACTGACACATGAAAAGGAGCTTCAGTAATATCACAGGCATATGAACTTTCACAGCATTGAAATAAGGACATAAATATACTTCAAGATAAGTCACCTCTTGATTGTTTTTAAAAAAATTAAACATTTTTCCCTTGTTCACAGCAAACTCAAGGGAGACAACTGTGACTGGTTCTTGCAAAATGCATATCAATTACTCCCCTTACTTTGCAGTACTTTATGATAAAGAATAACAACTAAATAATGAAACAGATTTTCTTGTTATCTAAATCTTGGATCAAAATTTATAAATCATATTTAAGAATCTTTTTGCAGTTTAACAGAATAAGCAAAAAATTGAGATGTTTTTAAAAATTGTAAATTTACTAACTCCTTAAAGGTCTTACATTGTTCATAATCAACATTTGATAGATTCTAATCAATATGTTTTTAATATATACAGAACATGTAGATTATTTTATCAAAATAAATGTTCACATTGTATACGCTATTTTTTTTAATGTTTTCCTGGCCCCCATAGACGATTACCGAAACCTGATATGTTGACCAAGTTGTTCCACTTGCTCATTATCATACAAATCAATAACATGGGTTACAATACAGCTGGTAATTAGTTTACATATTAAATTTCTTCAGATATTTAGGTTTCGTTATTTGATGCTGGTGATGTAAACAGATACTAGGACTGCACTCTTTTTACTCATATTTGAATGATGCCAAAAAACAATCTAACACACATTCTAGGATATAATTTTCCCGCGGGGGGGGGGGGGGGGGGGGGGCGGCGATCTTAGGTGCTACTACTGCTCCTCTTATGAAAATTATATACAGTCGAAACCCGCTGGCTGGATATTTTAGGGACCTGCAATAATACTTAGTACCGTGTGTATACCAAGCTAAGCAGCAAAGCTTACATAGAAAAATTGTTCCTTAAATCAAGATTGAGCCAAGTGATATCAAGCCATTGGGTTTCGACTGTAGAAATATAAAAAATTGCTTAAAATGAAATAAAAAATTTGAAATCCCTTGGCAACTGAACTAGTTGATACTGACAATATGAAATCCATTAGTGGAAGATGGTTTAATACAGTAATTATCTTGTTTCTAAATAGCAACCCAAACATGTCAACCAGATAGGCTGGCTGCAGGCATAGTGTATATTCTGACCTTTAGTTTTGAACGGAAAAAGATCTAAAGATACACTGTCTTAACCAACGAATTACAGATGAGAGCTTATCTAAATGTTTATGCATGTGTTCTGCCAAATGTTTAAAACAAACAAAATGATATTCACAGTGTGGCATGCACAAGTCACAACAAAACATATAAAATATCAATACTTGCAAGTCTGAGGTAAACATACATGAATTGTGTACAACAGAATATAAATAATACAATGACAACATGTTTGAGAGGCTGAGAGTGGCCTAGTGGTATAAGGTGCCAACCGCTCAACCTTAGAGGTTATAAATGGGTTCGATCCCCACAATGGGTACCTTTTCATGGCCTCTATAGATAAACACCAGCACTGGACTCTGCTCAGAAAACTGCGTTGTGAGTGATTACAATAGCTTTTGTCAAAATCAAGCTAAAAGAAATCTAATGTTTAACAAGAGCTGTCACAGAGACAGCGCGCTCGACTATTCCGCGACTTTTCAGTGTAAGGATTGAAAAGTTTTGGCCAAACATGCATGGATCACTGTTAGATTATATGATGCCTGCGAAGATTTGTGTAAAATTAAAAAAAACATTCAGCCTTTAATGAAATACAGACTTGATGGAAATAGCATGGAATACATTAAATGATTATATGTTGTATACAATAATATTCTAAGTCCAATAATAAAGGGCAATTATTTGCAAAATACAGTGATATAACTTGGTTATTCAAGTAGGTTGGGTGGTTGAATACCATTGTATAATTAAAAGCCTCAATGCAATACATCAAGTAGTTGCTGAGATACTAACCTATGTGTGCTTACATGCAAAACCTTAACCAGATTTTCTAAGTCAAATAATAAAGGCCCATAATTTGCATTATATTCAAAAAAGTGTTATCTAACTTCATTAATTAAGTAGGTTAGATAGTTGGGAATACATATCTAAAGTTTCAATGCAATACATGATGTATTTGCTGAGATATTGACTTAAATGTGCTTGCACGCAAAACCTTAACCAGAATTTCTAAATCGAAAAATAAAAGGCAATTATTTTGCATTAAGTGCATCTGGAGTTATCTCACTTGGTTAATTAAGTAGGTTGGATGGTTGAGTACCTTTGTATAAAGTCTCAATGCAATACATCAAGTAGTTGCTGAGATATTAACCTAAATGTGCTTACATGCAAAACCTTAACCAGAATTTCTAAGTCGAATAATAAAGGACAATTATTTGCATTACATTCAAATAATTGTTATCTAATTTGATTAATTTAGTAGGTTAGATAGTTGGGGATACATATCCAAAGTTTCAATGCAATACATGATGTATTTACTGAGATAATGACTTAAAGGTGCTTACATGCAAAACCTTAACCAAGGTTTGACGTCGACACCGACACTAGGGTGAGTAGTATAGCTCTTCTTATTCTTCGAATAGTTGAGCTAAAAGCATATCCATCATGCTCTCCATATTTTAAATACAAAGACATGCACAAAGCATGGAAGAGACTAAATACGTAAAAGTGTTGCTATTCATAGATCAGGGGCGGTATTTATTAAACTTCTAGTCATTTATTAACATAAGTCACTTTATTTAGTATCTCTTTAGTCATATGATATAGAAACTTAAGAATTTACAAAATTCATTATTTCCATTGACCTTATTGAAAAGAAACAAACATACTGTTATGTTAAGAACACTTAAATACATTTATTTTCATTTGACAATGAAAGTATTAGAAATCAACTTAAGTTACGAAATGACTTAAGATACTTTATAAATATGGCCCCTGCAAACTAATAACATGCCTTTTGTATTTTAAATGGCCTCCATTCAGCCATAAAGCCATGTTAAATGACTTCAATATGATCTGGTATTATGTCTGCCCTTTGGATTTCATCTAAATCATTGTCAAAATTGTGCCAATTTTCAACCATTATCCTGACTTTTATTGTGCACTTCAATTATATTACTGGCAATAAAATCATCTATATAATGAATACAATTACATCAATTGACTTCAGTTTGCTATATGAAAACACAAATACCCTGTCTAAATATGAAGTAAATATGTTTTCTTTTGGAGTATTGGTTTCATTCTTTACATGCAATACAGTTTTATCTTAAATACAAACAAACAAAGTTGAAGGCTATTGATTAAATCATATTTCTTAAACAGAATTCTAAAGTCAGGTTGCTTTTATTCTTGTTCTCAAAATCGCAATACTTCATGAATAAAAAATCTGATATTTTCGAAAGCCAAATCGTAACACAAAGATGCAAATGAATGAGTGAATTTTCTTTATAAGAGCTGAAACACGAGTACCACAAGCGGATGCCTGCAATGTTAATCCATTTTTAGCAGACCAAGGAGAATAACAAATGTCTTCTGAACCTTCGTTCTAAGTTTCATGTTTATATCTTTAACTGTTTCAAAGTTATGACCAACATAAACAATAATTTGTGACAATGTCAACAACAACAACAACAATAACAACACTACTACACGAAGGCTATGGCAATTACTAGACTATATTTCTAAGACACTAAAAGAATCACTTACTATAATCATGTCTATGCTCCTTGTGGGTCCTATGTGTCCGCTTGTGTGCCATGTGTTCTGTTACCATGGAGACACTGCTAGAACACTTTGTTGCCATGGCAACATCAACAGACTCTTCTGGGTGGAGTTTCATAGATGAAGGCGTATGACATCAGGTATTCAAAATGGATCTACATGTAGTATAGTGTAGCGCTTCATTTCAGGTATTAATTTCCGTGAAGTTTTAGGCACGCATTTCTCAATTATGTGTTAGTCTATTTTGAGATGGATGTTATTCCCTGAGCGCTCATCTGAAAAGAATAGAAAAAGATAACAAGATTTCCTTTTTTGTCAATTTATGGCGCATTCAAGCTGAAAGGAATGGAAAATATCCGCAGATTTGCTGATACCAATGATTTACTTCCTCAATCTATAACACTCAATAAACTAAAGATACAAGATATGTCTAATGTCCATTTTTACGAAAAGCTCTTTGTATTGAGTAACCTTTTTTCCATAAAATAATTAATAATACTATACTAAAAAAACATGTTCTTACAAAGTTCTTAAGTTTACATGTGTTAAGTGCCTTTGATCAATCTAAAGTCGAACATGTTAATCATTTAAACAAACATCAACTAACTTAAAGATATGTCCTAAAGTATCAAACTGGTCACAACATTGTAAGCCAAGTTGGCACACTTCAAAGCTTAATTATCTTGTGGCGACTGACTCATTTCCCGATAATCAACTCGTCCATTAAACAGTTAAACAGCTTATCAGGTAGGCGGGCAATAGTCACATTATAGTCCTGTCACAGAAAGGCTGCTATCTACCCCAATAGTCATTCAAAAAATGAGTAATACCATTTACTAAATCTCTCTGTAGTTGATACAGAATGAATGAATGAATGAAGAATTTAAACGAAATATGGATTCAATTAATAGTCATGTTTCAATAAAAACATAAATTCCATAAATAGTTATTTTGCAATGTTTGTGTGTATAGATTATAGAAACCTAAACCCAAATATTTGTGGTAACTTAAATCACAATCTAATGACTGTAATTATTAATTTAGATCTATAGTTAATTCACTGCCGTTTATATCTCATGCCATTGATAAAACCAACAATTGACCAGACTAAGTAATAGTTAGTGTTTATTTTGGGTCTTCTTTTCAATTAAGTCGGCAGGCTTGATTAAGGCCGGCTGGACAAATCATTTAGAAGATAAAAAATAAATACTAACGTTTTTAGACTGTTTAAGGTCAAATGCTAACGTTTTTAGACTGTTCAAGGTCAAATGCTAACGTTTTTAGACTGTTTAAGGTCAAATGCTAACGTTTTTAGACTGTTCAAGGTCAAATACTAACGTTTTTAGACTGTTCAAGGTCAAATATTAACGTTTTTAGACTGTTTAAGGTCAAATGCTTCCCCAGTGCCTCTAATTTACTACCAGTGTGCATGCATGATGTTCAAAAGAACTCACTGAATGAAAGCAATTAATGACTGAACATTTGGAAATTAGGTAGTTGGTTTTGTTACTAAATGGAAATCGCGGCAGTTGTAATCTGCGTCATCGATTTTTGATTTTCAGAGCTCTTCTAAATGATTAAATGTGAATCTGTTCTGCGATCTGATTGGTGGAGACATGATTCTGAACACTTATATATAGGTACAGGACATGGGACGTGGCAGGTTTCCTTTTTCCAACAGTAACTGGACATAAAATTAGCCAAGTTTAGAATGGACAAGGTGCTGTAAACAGTTGACATAGTGCTAAGGGAGAAAAGAGAGCATTATATCACTCCATGAGTCATAAGTAAATTTTGAATTTGACAGAAAATGGTAGGAATTGTGTTTAAATGAAGTTTGTAATATTATGTTTCAACTGCCAAATATGTCAAGTTTGTATTTATTTATAGTCATGTTTAAGTTATAATCAAAACAAAAGAAACATTTGATTATCTTGGCATTAAATTTTATGAAGGCAGAAAGGTGCACATGCTGGTCTCCATGAGGGAAGAATGGTGCTACTAAAAAAGAACAGGGTTAAGCACCTTTCCATAACTGTTCAGCTTAAACCCTAATGATATATATTAAATATGTCTAGTGTCAAATATATGAACAACAAAAAATTGAAATTTGAACCCGAGCTTTTTTTAAGTGTGTTAATCCTTCATAAAACGGTTAATTAAACCACAATTAATTGAAATCCATCAAAAAGGTCTTGAACGTGACAAACAAAATACATGAAAGGATCTATCAAGATTAGCCCACACTTTGACAATATTATTTACAAGGTTTTGACAGTGTTTTTGATGTTATCTTTCCCACAGTAATACAAAACGACATTGAAAATATTGTTAAAGGAAGGTCATACACAACCTGTATTTTTCTTGTGTTCAATGTATAGTGTAAATTTAAGACTTGAAAGAAATATTAACATGTTGAAGAATAATCTTGTCATCACTACATTTTTACAACAGTGAACATAAATTACAGCAAATTACGATCCCAACATTTACAACATACTGAATAAAAAACAGAAAAACTCAACTCAGCGTAGCAATATATATCAATAATTCAATATTTATCACGTCTGACAATGAGGACATGACTAACATTAATGAAGTTTATATACTTTCCTTTAACATACGCCTGTTTTACTCATCTATCTATAGGCACATTTTACCTCTCACATAAACCATTTTTTTAATAATTCTGAATATTAAAACTAAAATCACACCATGCAAACATCATTTTTGTTCAAAATTCAAACAAAATGTACAATCTGATATAAATATAATATGTAAACATAATATAAGTTATACATACAAGATGGGTTATAACAAGTCCAAGAAATGTACTCAAGGTAAGCCATATATCATTAAAAAAAAATGTTTGGAACAACTTTTACCACATTGTCAATTTTTACACAACTTCAGAAAGCAATATATCTGCATGATATTCAAAAGATCAACATGTTTTTCATCTACTGCAAGCATTGTTATCAGAACAGAACAAAACAGAACTTTTTTTTTACCTACCAACCAAGTAAATAGCCATGGTATTATTGTATACTACACAGACCCAGTCGCAGAATAACCAGACTAGGATAATTAAGTGGTCTTGATATCTGTACATGTCTGGCAAACATTGGGTTCAATACTAGACAAGAAAACTACACTTGAAACTAACAAGTTATTACGACTGCAATAATTAAGTTCTTTGATACATGAACAATTACTTCCTTATAATTTATCATGAAAGCTCAAGTAACACTAAGTCCATTCTAATAAAAAAATCCACTAAGTTCGAGTCAGATAAATGTACCTTTGGTTACTAAAAAGTAAACAAAAAAGAGGATATGCAACTCCAGGTGCTGATAGGCTGCAAACCTTATAACCTAAATAGTAGTGAATTAAAGTTAGGATACATGTAAAAATGGTAATATGGTCTTTGACCTTATTAAAGTAAGTGCGGCTGTAACCTTGAACTTTGTTGAAAATGCTGAAGCCATGTCTGTGCATACCATTTCCTGTGCATACCATTTCCTGTGCATACCATTTCCTGTGGATAGCATTCGTGTCCTTATTTCAAAATCCTTTCATGCTTTAGAGTTATGGATACAAAATATGCATTATCTTTTGACATCTCACAGTAAACTGACCTGGGTGTTGCCATGACCTTCAAGGTATATGGCCTCTGTACATACATAATAAATAAGTTTCCCATCAAGCCAGAATATACTGTGTGACCATATGACAAAATGCCTCCTTTTCAAGTTTAAAGTGTTATACTCAGCTGTATTGGTACTTTACATTGACCTTGTTAAAGAAAGAGAGTTCTCTTGGAAAAGATTTAAGGTATTGCACCCGAAGTTCCTTGTATTTCACTCTATATACATGTAGCTGTTGCTTTAACTCTATACCTAGATGCGACTTGGATGTATTCCATTCTTATTAATTTTACGTCACTTTATAATATAATATTCTAAACACTTAAATTTGTGATGGCTTCATGACCGTCTGGCCATTTAGCCAATGGCTGCAGGCAGACCTTTATAAACTTTAACAACGAAAACAAACTTTAATTAAGAACTTATAATTGATTATATAAATTATGGCTAAATAAATTAGTCTTTATTAAAGATTCTTGTTCTACGTTGTAAAAATTGTGACCATTATAAATATTACTATAATTCATGACTACAATTGATGCTTATAATCATTGCCATGTATTCACCACTAAGGTAAAGTCAGCTAGGGATATGGACTCCACTAGTCTGCAAATTTCCAAATATCAGATATTAAAAAGACTCCTGAAAGTACAGTGGGGTTCTTTGGTCAAAATAAACAGCCACTTCAGACTCTTTGTTATGGCTACTCTATGGTAAAAAGAACATAATGAATGTCTAAAGGTTAAAAAGGCTCCCTTAACGCGCATTTTTGAGGCTAGGTTTCTTGTACAGGCCTAAATTGCTAAAATTAAAAAATAAACAGCTCAACAAAAGTTTAAAAAATAAGTTTTAGATACACCGAATTTCATACAGACATACTACAAAACCAATTTAAAACAACAAGTTAATTATAGAAACAAATACGATTATATTTCTGAAATTAAACATATTAAAATATCCTACCTGAAAATACCTGTGTAAATTTCAAAACAAACTGTCACATTGACGGAAGTGTCCCCATTGTCAAGGGCAGTCACTCTTATCATCTGAAATAGAAGGCTATTCATTTTGAAGAGTTGCGCCCCTTATTAAACGCATCTCATTCGATACTCCTCGGATATTTCCAGCGAAAACAAACTGAATAGGACGGTTTACAATGTCATAAATCTTTTAACTACGCTGCAAGTAGATCGCGTAGTCATTTAAATTCAGCAGTTAAACTTAATGACTTTACTCTTTTGAAATTTAATTATTACTGCAATAATACACTTCACTGGCAACCAATTTAAACTAAATAATACAGAAAACACGTTAAAACACTAGAACTAATTATCTCATTTAAATTTTAACGAACAACTTCTAATGATATACCGGCATTCATCCGAGGTTGGTTTCGATGGAAAATGGCCGAAGAGTTCCGATTGAACGCATATATGTTTTATTTTTATTTTTCAAGTAATGATCTAAAAAGATAATACATTTTAGCTGGGACCAATTATCCTGCTCCAAGATTTTAGAACCTAAACTAGATAAACAGTTTACTGACAATGATAAGCATTTTACCTGTTACTTGAAATTGTAAAAGACAAGATTTTTGGGGATGTTTACCAAGCAATGCTTACCGGTTCACGTCATGAAAATAGTTCTCGGTCACGTCACCGTTTTAGAATAATTCCCTGGTCAACCATGACAACGGGGTTTACTTTTAAAACTGTGAAACGAAAAAAAAAGTAAAAAGGCAAAATCCTCAAGAAATTTCTTTAGAAAAAGTTAAATTAGTAGTGCGATTTATTAAAGTTACAATATAATTAAATTAACACCATGTGAAATGAACCCGGAAATGGGAACGTTGCGCACGTGCACATTTATGATACATACCACTATCCCTGACTGTGACTCTTTCGAGTTTTGTCCGGGGATGGGTTTCCCTGCGGGATATCGTCCATCAACCCCCCCCCCCCCCCGGCATCCTCGGTAACTTACCGGTCTAGCAGATAGCGCAGTTGACGCTAATTTCTCAGTTATAAACCCATATTTTCACTATAGATTTTTAAAAAAGACAGGTGAATTTTATGTTGCAAAATGAGTCTTTCCTGGCTAAGTTGAAAGGGTCGGTCCGCGGCCAAAAGAAAATGGTTGACAAAAAATGTTCGGGAAAGAAATTAATTTGAAGTGACCGCGGACCAAAGCTGTGAGACAGATTTAAAGGTGACGGAAAACCCGTCGCTGAAAGTGGCTGTCTCTGAAAAATCAAAACTCAAAATAAATAAGCAAATATTTAAAAACATAATCTTTTCAGACTATATGTGTGAATATAATTTATAAATACATGCGACACTCATTACTATTAAATGTATTAATGTTTTTTGCGTGCCGTTCAATGATAATGAAGCTTGACACATAACTGTTCATTTAAAAATTATCATTACGAGTTTGTAATATGCATTACGCCAGCATGTTGCTAAAACAAAAATAACTTAAATGTATCCACAATACTCAAAATTGAATGCATTGATGTCTTGCAATATAGTTTAGTACTACTCACGGGCATCTGGTGGACGGGGGTCGAGGCATGAAGGCTGGAGTCTGAGGCATAAGTGCCTGGAGGGTGGACTGCTGGACCACTTCAGGGTCGCGGGCCGCCTCCTCGTCCTCCACCATGGTAAACCACTCGTCGGGGGTACTGACAGTCGTCTCGTCGTCCGAGGTGGCGTTCCGCGAATCTGTCTCCGTGAATGTGAGGTCCGATGAGGAGGATCCGCTGTGGATGCCGTTAGCGTCGGCAATGTCGGAGGAATCCGAAGAACACACTAAAATGTGTCTTACAATATACAAGTGGACATGTATTTCCAAGTTTTTTTTCTGTTGAAAGTCAACAATGGAGACCACAGCGCCTAAGACTTAAAATACATAACTTCAAAAATACTTTCTGCGTGGAATACGCAGATCTGGAAATTTGCGGTTTCTTTGCTTATATGACTGATGATTAATTAGACACTGATAACGTAAGAACTGTGACGTCATTTTTTGCATTTGTAAACATATACCTTTATTATTTTCTCCTACATTGAGAGCGATGATACCAAGCGTATAGCACTATCATTATGAAATGCCTGATATATGCTTACTAGAGAGGGGTCTGTATGATAGCGGATATCCGGGGTGCTCCCCGGTGATGGCGGTGAGATCGAGGCGCGGAACCGGCCCCGGCGTGTGCCTCCCCGTCTCCGGGGTGCTAGCGGAGGCGGCAATGCGCCTAGGGGACGCCTCCTGCTGAATCTGGGCGTAGATCTGGGGCACAGTCAAATTCCGACGGGTGAACGACATTTTTGCAGTGCCGTTATTTGGCTAAATATTCAGAAATATAAAAGCAAAGCTTCCGTTAAGTATTTTATCACATAGCTATTTGCAATAATTAGTGTGCCGACTAGTTAACACTACATGCAATTCACTGCGTTGATCTATGGAAATAATGGCAATACCTGTTCAAACTCCCGCGTGGTTCCATTATCAAGAACATGGCGCTCAATGGGAGGAAGGCGAGTTCGGCCTTCACGGTCCAACGGCGGTAAGCATGGACCGCGTGGTGGCGGCTTTGGGTAGCACGGCGGGCGAGGGACGTGCGGCAGCATGCATTCCCGGTTCGATGGCAGCTGAGGTCCTGGTGGCGGGATCTGGATTCCACGTGTCGGCAACTTGGGACCGCGCGTCGGCAGGGCCTGAGAGCGTTGTGGTGGCTTAGGACCGCGCGGCGGATGTGGTACATGTCTTGGCGGCATGCATACGCGGTGTGAGGGCAGCTGAGGGCCGGTTGGCGGCTGCTGGAATTCACGTTGTGGCAACTGTGCTCCGCCCGGAGGCAGGAGAGGGTCGTGTGGTGGCAGCTGTGACCCATGCGGCGGCATGCGTGAGGGGTGTGAAGCCAGAAAAGGAGGAGGTCCCAACCCTGAAAATTACGTCTACTTCGTGAAGTTAAGCAAACTTGAACCGCAACTCCTAGTGAACGAGTTGCTCGTCACTGCATAATTCCTTCCCCTGAAATATCGTTATCGTAGGCGAATGGATAGACAGGTCCAACAGAAGGGCATGCGCATAAGCCAGTAAAGAGGCTTGTACACCTGAACTTCTCCACGAAGAACACATAGGACGCGCACTTGTACATTTCAATAAAAAGAGCATGCGACGTTGTTTACTGACGTCATGACGCGCATTTTTGTTTATCAATGTTGACGTCATATAGTTATTCTAAAAATCGCGATTTTGCGAGTTTTTACTTTTATTTTTCAATCGAAATATATTATGATATGTTTAATTGCCCAATATTGAAATGGCAATGTATTTACCCATAAACCATACGGTAACAGAAATAAGAAGTGACACATCGGCTCTAGTAACTCAGCTGGCATAGGGGCCGTGGTACCAGACTGAATTTTCTAGCACTGCTAATTCCAATCGTAACAACTCGGTCATCCCGGCAAGCTTCGAGATTATAAGTATCTTTCATGGGCAAGAGTGTACAATAGGTTCCTCCCGACCCGAGCGTAGGGTGTTTTGCGGAAACGAGGTTTACCGAGTTTCCACAAAACACCCTGCGCGAGGGTCGGGATGAACCACCTCAGTTATACAAAATAAAGTAAAAATGATTTTTTGCTACAACTCTTTTGTGCGTAATGAAAATAACTGCGTCTGGATATGTGATGATTCATGTTTGTCATAGATATGCGCGCAGTGATTCAGATTATGTCAAATCGGTCGGATTTTTCAACTCCGGACCGGAACCACATGTCCGGTGTGCAAAAAATGAGGAGTAGAGGACTCACCATAAGTGTCCGTCATAGTCACACCTAAAATACTTTAGTTCACAGTAAACAGTGATCACACAGCACAAGTATTTTTGCAAAAGCAAATAGTTTGAATACTTTTGAATTTTCAGTAAAACTACATGGAGCGCCTTTAACCAGTATGACAACCGGTCGTAAGTTTGAAGACTTACCTACATGTACAACGAATGGGCGTGGCAACCTTTCAATAGTGGCAACATAGAGCATGAAAGCGAATGGAAGGGGGCAGCATACGGGCTTTAGAAAAAAGAACTCGCGTATTGTTTTTATCATTATTGTGCTTGTACATCGTGTAAATAGATATCTAAAAAAATGTTGTTTTTTTACAAAATTAAAATTGTCAATCTTTTCACGTTATGGATTGACAACGTTTAAGATGAAGGCGAGTGTGATGTCATTGTTAGTTGTTCCCTATTCGGAGTGGACGCTTCAACAGACAACGGTAGCAGGTTTTGCGTTGGTGGTAATTTCGATGCAAAGTGTTTACCATCGACATGTCTTAAAATCGGTTCAATCCATCAAAATATTCCAGACATATTCTTTTTTCGTCCTCTAGTATCCCTTTATAGTTAACTTCCCCTTATCTCCAGACCTCTCTCCCCCTTGTCCGTTTTGATCTCACCCATTTCCTTATCACTTTCCATACTCCATTATTGTCTTGCCTCACAATAATCCTTTCATCCACAGGGGCAGGTTGCGTTTTTTGACACACCACGGCCCTGTCCGTTTTTTTGTTGTTTTTTTTTTATCAATTTTTTTTTATCATTTTCCAGTAAGAATATGATGTGGTAACTGTAATTTGTGATAATTGGCAAAAAAAATTTGGTAAATTTTTATTTTATTATCTTTGTTTTCAGTATCGCCATTCCATATTGCCTTTCATTATCGCCCTCCCGTATTGCCTTTCAGTATCGCCCTCCCGTATCGCCTTTCATTCCCGCCCTTACCCAACCCTTTTCAGTATCGCCCTCCCGTATTGCCTTTCACTATCGCCCTCCCGTATCGCCTTTCAGTATCCCCCTCCCCTATCGCATTTCAGTATCGCCCTCCCGTATTGTCTTTCACTATCGCCCTCCCGTGTCGCCTTTCAGTATCCCCCTCCCCTATCGCCTTTCAGTATCGCCCTCCCGTATTGCCTTTCACTATCGCCCTCCCGTATCGCCTTTCAGTACCCCCCTTCCGTATTGCCTTTCAGTATCGCCCTCCCGTATTGCCTTTCACTATCGCCCTCCCGTATCGCCTTTCAGTACCCCCCTTCCGTATTGCCTTTCAGTATCCCCCTCCCGTATCGGCTTTCAGTATCGCCCTCCCGTATTGCCTTTCAGTATCGCCCTCCCGTATCACATTTCAGTATCGCCCTCCCGTATCGCCTTTCACTATCGCCCACCCGTATCGCCTTTCATTCCCGCCCACCTCCAACCCGTTATAGTATCGCCCTCCCGAATTGCCTTACAGTATCGCCCTCCCGTATTGCCTTACAGTATCGCCCTCCCGTATCCCCTTTCAGTATCGCCCTCCCGTATTGCCTTTCAGTATCGCCCTCCCGTATTGCCTTACAGTATCACCCTCCCGTATTGCCTTTCAGTATCGCCCTCCCGTATTGCCTTACAGTATCGCCCTCCCGTATTGCCTTACAGTATCGCCCTCCCGTATTGCCTTTCAGTATCGCCCTCCCGTATTGCCTTACAGTATCGCCCTCCCGTATTGCCTTACAGTATCGCCCTCCCGTATTGCCTTTCATTATCGCCTCCCGTATTGCCTTTCAGTGTCGCCCTCCCGTATTGCCTTTCATTCCCGCCCTTACCCAACCCCTTTCAGTATCGCCCTCCCGTATTGCCTTTCACTATCGCCCTCCCGTATCGCCTTTCAGTATACCCTCCCCTATCGCCTTTCAGTATCGCCCTCCCGTATTGCCTTTCACTATCGCCCTTCAGTACCCCCCTTCCGTATTGCCTTTCAGTATCCCCATCCCGTATCGGCTTTCAGTATCGCCCTCCCGTATTGCCTTTCTGTATCGCCCTCCCGTATTGCCTTTCATTATAGCCTCCCGTATCGCCTTTCAGTATTGCCCTCCCGTATTGCCTTTCATTATCGCCCTCCCGTATCGCCTTTCACTATCACCCTCCCGTATCGCCTTTCCCTATCGCCCTCCCGTATTGCCTTTCAATATCACCCTCCCGTATCGCCTTTCACTATCGCCCTCCCGTATTGCCTTTCTGTATCGCCCTCCCGTATTGCCTTTCATTATCGCCTCCCGTATTGCCTTTCAGTATTGCCCTCCCGTATTGCCTTTCATTATCGCCCTCCCGTATTGCCTTTCAGTATCGTCCTTCCGTATTGCTATTCATTATCGCCCTCCCGTATTGCCTTATAGTATCGCCCTTCCGTATTGCCTTTCAGTATCCCCATCCCGTATCGGCTTTCAGTATCGCCCTCCCGTATTGCCTTTCAGTATCGCCCTCCCTTATCACATTTCAGTATCGCCCTCCCGTATCGCCTTTCACTATCGCCCTTCCGTATCGCCTTTCAGTATCGCCCTCCCGTATCGCCTTTCACTATCACCCTCCCGTATCGCCTCTCAGTATCGCCCTCCCGTATTGCCTTTCAATATCGCCCTCCCGTATTGCCTTTCACTATCGCCCTCCCGTATTGCCTTTCTGTATCGCCCTCCCGTATTGCCTTTCATTATCGCCTCCCGTATCGCCATTCAGTATTGCCCTCCCGTATTGCCTTTCATTATCGCCCTCCCGTATTAACCTTTCAGTATCGTCCTTCCGTATTGCTATTCATTATCGCCCTCCCGTATTGCCTTATAGTATCGCCCTTCCGTATTGCTATTCAGTATCACCCTCCCGTATCGCCTTTCACTATTGCCCTCCCGTATTGTCTTTCACTATCGCCCTCCCGTATTGCCTTACAGTATCGCCCTCCCGTACTACCTTTCTGTATCGCCCTCCCGTGTTTCCTTACAGCAAGCCCCTCCCGTAATGCCTTTCTGTATCGCCCTCCCGTATTGCCTTTCATTCCCGCCCTCCCGTATTGCCTTTCACTATCGCCCTCCGGTATTGCCTTACAGTATCGCCCTCCCGTACTGCCTTTCTGTATCGCCCTCACGTGTTGCCTTACAGTATCCCCCTCCCGTAATGCCTTCCTGTATCGCCCTCCCGTATTGCCTTTCATTCCCGCCCTCCCGTATTGCCTTTCAGTATCGCCCTCCTACATTGCCTTTCATTCTCGCCCTACCGTACTGCCTTTCAGTATCGCCCCCCCCCTCCCCAAACCCTCTCAATATCTCGTGTACCCTTAACTTCTTAAACACACCATTTCCCCTTTCATGCGCGCTCCTTACGATGAAATAGCCTTGCATGAAGTTCTTACAAAACAGTATATGAACACGATCAGAAAAGCAACAAGAATAAACAGAGAAAGGGAAATAAGATTGAGATAAAGAAGAGATTTACTGATAGGTGGTAGTGGACCATGTGGAGGTGGCAGTGGGTTCCGGGTAAGCGGGGACAGTTTGGCTCCTGTCCGCCCGTCTGTCCGTGCGGTGACCTGGCTACCCATTGCGGCACCTCCCCAAACCCCTTTCATTCCCGCTCTTCAGTATTACCTTTGAGCATCGCCCTCCCCCAGCCCCTTTCATTCCCGGCTTCCCGTATAGCCATTCAGCATCGCCCTCCCCAAACCCCTTTCAGTATCGCCCTCCCCCAACCCCTTTCAGTATCGCCCTCCCCCATCCCCTTTCAGTATCGCCCTCCCGTATTGCCTTTCATTCCCACCCTCCCCCTTTCACTAACGCCCTCCCCTATTGCCTTTCAGTATCGCTCTCCCCCAACCCATTTCATTCTCGCCCTTCCCCCAACCCCTTTCATTCTCGCCCTACCGTGTTGTCTTTCAGTATCCCCCTCCCCCAACCCCTTTCAGTATCGCCATTCCATATTGCCTTTCATTATCGCCCTACCGTATTGCCTTTCAGTATCGCCCTCCCGTATTGCCTTTCAGTGTCGCCCTCCCGTATTGCCTCTCATTCCCGCCCTGCCCCAACACCTTTCACTACCGCCCTTCCATATTGCCTTTCTTCCCGCCCTCTCCAACCCCTTTCACCAACGCCCTTCCATATTGCCTTTCATTCCCGCCCACCTCCAACCCCTTACAGTATCGCCCTCCCGAATAGCCTTACAGTATCACCCTCCCGTATTGCCTTACAGTATCGTCCTCCCGTATCCCCTTTCAGTATCGCCCTCCCGTATTGCTTTTCAGTATCGCCCTCCCGTATTGCCTTACAATATCGCCCTCCCGTATTGGCCTTTCATTCCCGCCCTTACCCAACCCCTTTCAGTATCGCCCTCCCGTATTGCCTTTCACTATCGCCCTCCCGTATCGCCTTTCAGTATCCCCCTCCCCTATCGCATTTCAGTATCGCCCTCCCGTATTGCCTTTCACTATCGCCCTCCCCTATCGCCTTTCAGTACCCCCCTTCCGTATTGCCTTTCACTATCCCCCTCCCGTATCGGCTTTCAGTATCGCCCTCCCGTATTGCCTTTCAGTATCCCTTTCCCGTATCACATTTCAGTATCGCCCTCCCGTATCGCCTTTCACTATCGCCCTCCCGTATCGCATTTCAGTATCGCCCTCTCGTATCGCCTTTCAGTATCGCCCTCCCGTATTGCCTTTTAATATCGCCCTTCTGTTTTGCCTTTCACTATCGCCCTCCCGTATTGCCTTTCTGTATCGCCCTCCCGTATTGCCTTTCATTATCGCCTCCCGTATCGCCTTTCAGTATTGCCCTCCCGTATTGCCTTTCATTATCGCCCTCCCGTGTTGCCTTTCAGTATCGTCCTTCCGTATTGCTATTCATTATCGCCCTCCCGTATTGCCTTATAGTATCGCCCTTCCGTATTGCTATTCAGTATCGCCCTCCCGTATCGCCTTTCACTATTGCCCTCCCATATTGTCTTTCACTATCGCCCTCCCGTATTGCCTTACAGTATCGCCCTCCCGTACTACCTTTCTGTATCGCCCTCCCGTGTTGCCTTACAGTAAGCCCCTCCCGTAATGCCTTTCAGTATCGCCCCACCCCCCCGTATTGCCTTTCATTCACAACCTCCCGTATTGCCTTTCAGTATCGCCCTCCCGTATTGCCTTTCATTCCCGCCCTCCCTTATTGCCTTTCACTATCGCCCTCCCGTATTGCCTTACAGTATCGCCCTCCCGTACTGCCTTTCTGTATCGCCCTCACGTGTTGCCTTACAGTATCCCCCTCCCGTAATGCCTTCCTGTATCGCCCTCCCGTATTGCCTTTCATTCCCGCCCTCCCGTATTACCTTTCAGTATCGCCCTCCTATATTGCCTTTCATTCTCGCCCTACCGTACTGCCTTTCAGTATCCCCCCCCCTCCACAAACCCTCTCAATATCGCCCTCCCGAATCGTCTTTCAGAATCGCCCTGCTTTATAGACCATCATAATCGCCCTCTCGTGTACCCTTAACTTCTTAAACACACCATTTCCCCTTCCATGCGCACTCCTTACGATAAAATAGACTTGCATGAAGTTCTTACAAAACAGTATATGAACACGATCAGAAAAGCAACAAGAAGAAACAGAGAAAGGGAAATAAGATTGAGAAAAAGAAGAGATTTACTGATAGGTGGTAGTGGACCATGTGGAGGTGGCAGTGGGTTCCGGGTAAGCGGGGACAGTTTGGCTCCTGTCCGCCCGTCTGTCCGTGCGGTGACCTGGCTACCCATTGCGGCGCGGTTACTTTGACGCGCAGATTGCTTGATTGGAGGCAAAGGCTTGTTGTACATCCTGAAAAATGCACATATGGTGAACTATTGTGTAATGACATACTTTTAAATTAAGAATACTTTAAGCTCTGGCCCGTACCTAAGGGGTAACGGTTCGATATAGTAGTAGTAGTAGTAGTAGTAGTAGTAGTAGTAGTAGTGGTAGTGGTAGTGGTAGTGGTAGTAGTAGTAGTAGTAGTAGTAGTAGTAGTGGTAGTGGTAGTGGTAGTGGTAGTAGTAGCAGCAGCAGGAACAGCAGCAGCAGCAGCAGCAGCAGTAGCAGTAGTAGTAGTAGTAGTAGTAGTAGTAGTAGTAGTAGTAGTAGTAGTAGTAGTAGTAGTTTTATTCGTGCATTATGTCAATAACAGTACATTTCACATCAATATCAGATATATCACATATTATATTTGCATGATATTTAGAGTCCTAATAAGTTATATCACAGAAAGTTTAACATGAGATACAAAAAAATACAAGATCTACTAAAACAAGTATTACTTCTGGTGTTAATGATAAAGCTATCTAATTTATTACCAAATAAAGTTTAACATAATAAATGACATTGCACAGGATAACCCGTAAAGATTTGCACAAGCACAAAAGCTTATTTCCAACGGGGTCCATGTCTAAGGTATTAAAAGTGGCATTAAATGATTTAGTGAACAGTATTATATAATATAATATCATATACTCAGATGAATTAAATTAATATATGACATTCATCACAAATAAACTACTATCAGTATCACATAATTATATAATATACCACACAATTATACAAATAGTTAAGGAATATTTAAAAATTACCAAAAGCAACTATATAAAAATGTGCGTATTCTTAGAAAGCGCACTTATGTTTATCTAATACTAGTACATAAAAATTATGAATACAAAAAGACAGACTTTTCAAACTTCTCCATCTCATTTAAGAGGTGAGTTTTGACTAATTTCTTAAAAACACTTACTTTGATTCTATGTCTTTGATGTTATTTGGAAGCATGTTCCAATCCCGTATACCATTAAAATAAAAAGAAGCTGCTGTAAAACCACCATTATGTGGGACATAAAATTTTAAGTTGGATCTACTGCCATATGAGTGAACTTCGTTACATTTGGCAAAATTATCCTTCATATAACTTGGACACTTGTCATAAAATAGTTTGTGTACATGATTCAGCCTAAGTTGTCTACATCTTTGTTCGACATTTAAAAAACCAAGATCAGCAAAACTTGCCACTGAAAGCGAGGTTCTACAATGAAAATTATTAATAAAACGAACAATTTTATTTTGTGCCACCTGGAGTCTATTTTTAGACTTCATGGTAAGGCCACAGTACCAAGATGATGAAGCATAGTCAAGATGACATTGAACTAATGCATTACAAAGAGTTTTCCTAAGAGATTTGTTTAAAAATTCACGTTGTCTATATAAAAATTTTGATTCTAGAGTTAACCTTCTTAACAATATTGTTCACAGTAGATGTACCTGACAAATCAGAGTCCAAAATTGACCCAAGATATTTGACTGAATCCTGAGACTTGATTTCATGGCCATTACATTGCATGCTGAAATCCCCTATTTTGCCAAGTTTACGTTTGGAGCCAAAAATAATACATTCGGTCTTTCCTAAATGAAGGGTTATTTGTTATCAGTTAACCACATGCTGCAGTTTTGCAATTCTTGACCAAGAACTTGTCTAATAATATCAGGGTCTTTATGAGAAAATAAGATAGCGCTGTCATCAGCATAAAGTATAAGTTTGCAATTAGAACTGATGCTTGTATTCATGTCATTAATGTAGCATAAAACAGCAGAGGACCTAATATACTTCCTTGATGTACACCACACACAACTTGATTAAAAAGTCTGATTTGGTATTGTTAACATGAACAGACTGTTTTCTGTCGGTTAGGTATGAGCGAAACCACTCTACCAACTCCACACCCAAGACCTGTAGCTTTCCTGTATAACGGGTAAAACAGTTTCGTTAGATACATTAACTGTCCACAAATGATATTATTTAATGTACTCGTCATTTTTTGTAGTCTTTAGACATAGAAAAGTGATATTTTTAAGCTGTTGGTGAACATTTTTACAAACCTTTAGTCGTGAGTATTGACGTGGTGCAGCTACATAAGAGCGTTGCTACGTTAATGAACTATGACGTCACAGCGCGGCATTCTGGGACGGCGTTTTTCGTATCGATCCGCGTCGTCATCATCATCATCATCATCATCATTAGAGTGAGCAGCAGCAGCACAGCCATCATCACTATCTTGTTGTTGCATCACTGTTAATTCCCCATAAGTAATATAGTACAAGTAATTGCACAATAAAACATGTATTTCCAACGTACTCTGTTATTTATATATTTGTATAGAAAATGTTTGACGTCATTTGAATGAGTGTTATTCAATGCTACCTGAACCCCGTTTCAAGAAGGTATCTTTTTCGTAAAACTAACGCTGCTTGAGAGTGCTCAGGTTTACCGGTAAAGTTACGGGCATAATCTGCGATAAACATCCTTACGATACTTTTATTGAAACCCAGTTAACGCCAAAAACGGAGATACGCGTAGAACGTCACGATCTCAAGCCTTACGCTCGTTATTGGAACGTGGCCCTGTTTTATTGATGAATACAATAAAAAAATGTTTCAGGAAATGTATGCTATTTAAGTAATTCAATTTAAAGGTATGGTTTTAACCATGCTGGGAAAACGGCTTCGATTTTTTTTTTGGTCGAACTTCAGGAGAACGCTACTTGTTTGTCGTCTGCACGTGTATGATTATAGGTTTTAAAGAGTTCTCGTGTTTGATAAGGATTTTTTTTGAAAAGCTTAAGGCTAACAAGCCTTTTAAAAACTACCCACCTAAATGGCTAAGGCACGGCGTCCATCCGTTTCGTACGTCCGATGTCCACGTACAAGCCAAGTAGTGTGTTCTAAACGTTTCATAATTGGCACTGAACCATTTCCCCATAAACCATTACTTCCTAAGATGCAGCATAGATAACACTTCAATGTCTTATGTAAAGGTTTAACGCACTTCGGCGTCTTGCCAGGAGGGACATTAAATAAAATTTGTAATAAACATTTTAACCATTTATGTTAGCAACCAATCTATCTTAATTCCCCTGTTTAAAAAATGTTGTGGGCATTAATTACAATATGGTCACATGAATAGCTTAAGAGTTATGGAAAGGTGCTACCCCCTGTCCTTTTTATATAGCACCGTGCTATCCCCTGTCCTTTTTAGATAGCACTCTTCTGTCCCGAAAACCAGCATGATCACCATCCTGCCTTAATAGAATTAAATGCTTGAGACTGTCAAATAATACTTCTGATTTGATTAAAACTTATAATTGAATATATAAATACATGTACATACAAACTTTACATGGTAGGCAATTTAAACCTCAAATTTCTTCAATTAAACACAATCCGAAATTCATTATACTAAAAATTTCCACAGCTCAATACAACATGCTCTTTTTACCTCTAATAGACTGTCCTTTTTAAGCAGCGCACTGTCCTTTTTAAAACCTGACTGTACATGTACATGTATGCTTGTATAGGGATCTGTCCGAACTGATCAGATTTAAACTTGTAACATGGGGGCCTTTTCACCAAGAATCTTAGAAGTTTTGAACCTAGGAAGGATTTTAAACAGGGCAGTACTCCTGTGCAGGTATAAAATGGCTGTTAGAACGTTTGATGAACTTCAATCCTTGTCTTACATCAAGCAAAACTGAACTGTGTCTGAATGTTTCATGTTTTATTAACAAAGAAAATAATAAGAATATAATACATTTTCATTTAACAATACAGTAACCAGAGAAAGTATGACTTATTTCAAAAGAGATGTTTAAAAATGCAAAAAAAAGTCATGGGTGTTGTCAGCCACTCATCAGACTAGTGCACACATTCAAATCAATTCTTAGTGCCCAGCTAGTGAAATGGTAAAGATACCAAATGTCTCATCTTCAGAAAGGACGACTTCATATTTATAAACCAAAATTTAATGCCATTATACATGTACATTTTTTAAGAATAAGACACACAAATCTCAAAGGAACACCCAAATTCATTTGAAAATCAGATCCTGATATTTTTGTGTTTTGTTGTCTTTTCTAAATTATAAAAAATGGAAACATTTTTAGACATTATTCAGATTATTAAGGTTTAATCATGTCCTGAATTGTACACATCTTTCTGTGACAGCATTGAATGAATGATCTACTTCAACTTTAAGAGAGTCTGTTATCAAACTATAATCGAGCAGTAAGATAATCATTTTCATTACAATGTACATGTATCTGTCAAATAATGTGAAACATAGTTGTTGTTTTTTAAATCTGGTGACAGTATAATATCTATTTAACATACTTTTAAACTACACAAATCCATGTACACGCAACATTAATTTGGTGTTTAATATTAAGATGTAATACATATAAGCTCTATATCATACCTTACATGTGTATATATATTTTTTTTTCATCAAATAAAAAACGTAACAAAAAATGATCAAATTATTGCACATGATTGATTTTGTAACTCTTCATACAAATTAAAATAACTAGTTTCATTCTAAAAAGTATGCTTATTTAAGTCATTTAAAATTTAAGGCAAAACTATTGCAGCTATCTTTATGAGTTTCACCTATGAAAGGATAGCGGTCAGCAAACAAATATTAAACATATCAGTGTGAAGGTGTCTCCCAACAGGTCAATAAATAAGAGACAGGTAATGTTTTCAAGAACCATAGTGCAGATCTACATGTAAATGTATATTTACACAATATCTTTTTAGAACTTCATCAACAGGCACAATTAAAGTCAATTAATTACAGAAAATCATCATGATGACATTTATCCAAGATCGGTGTATATTAGATAACAGGCAATGGATCTTCATGTCATTTCTTCAGCTATTTGACTGTTGACACTGTTCCTCATCACAGAACCACAGAACACAGTTTCCCAGACAGTTGTAGCAGAGAAGGCACATTGCTGTAAGGAATAATATGCTGCAGATTGAGCATGGTTTCCTCTCCAAGAAGAACCCTGCCAGGTATAACATGATGAACATGGCATGGTTGTAGAGTAATGCTGGGTTCACTGGCTTAGGAATGAGAAGTACAGGAATTAACCACTGTAAGCAATACATATTTCACCTTTTTTTGGAAGTGTTGAAAATCGCTAAATGTTTATTCGTGCGATTTTCATGTCTCCTTTCTTTAACCAGTTCACTTTCAGAAAAAGTATGGATTTAGTTTAAATCCAAGTAAACCTTTGCAAAACTATTTTTTTGAAAACTACAGATCCTGTAGATACAGTAGTGGTGAAAACAGAAAAGCTGTTCACCTGTTGACTGTCTCAGCTGGTCAGTGTCGATTTAATGACAGTTATGAATCTTTATACCATTTTCCTCAAATAATTTATCACGTTAGCTTTGTGAGTCCTGAAGTTGTTGTTTGGATTGTTGCCGTAATATGTCCCATTAAATTATAATGGTTGTTTTCGTTTTTTTTTTCTTTCTCGAAAGTGTGTTGTCTTTTTCGACAGAGCTATCCTATCTCCTACTTTCGGAAAAAAAACACACATATCATTTGATATCAAACATGGATCAAAGATGGAATTTCTTCTTAAATGAACAAAATATTTTTATGATGCAGTTTAAAAATTGCAAATGTTTTTGTTTTGATAAAATATAATGAACTGTAAATGCGAAACTAATAGTGATTACACGGTCAAGGACGCTTACACAACATCACATCAGAAGAAAACATAATTATTGTATAATTTAAGAGCGATAACACCCTTGATACTGACATGGTGAAGAATAAGAAAAGAGGTATTAAAGTTATGAGTGAGACAAAAATATAAATAAACCATTCAGTTTTCTGTACATTTGACGGAGTTGTCATATAATTTCGTGTGTCGAATGAAACGTCAACCACACACACAAGCGATCCTGATCGATCATCTCCTAGCCTATGGCCCAACCCTTCTACTGATGATATTCATACTGGAACAGTATCCATTCTTTGTTTATAATATTTTCAACCAAGTCTGATCAGTCTTCCCGAAATTGTAAAAATTCTGCCTATCCACCAGACAAGTACTTCGGAAGTTTTGTCTGTTAGAAATAATATTTGCCTGTCCGAATAATTATGTCATTACATAGTATACATAAAAAGTAAAAAAGTGAATGTCAACTGTTTTAAATGCTTTCCTGATTTATTTCACAAAAAAAAACAAAACAATGTAAACACTACACGGACATGTCGTTTACTAAAAATAAAAACTCTTGGTCTCGCAAAATAATTAAACACCGCCATGCATATATGCCATATTTTCTAGAGACCATTCAGGGGGATTTGTTCAGAAAGGGGGATTTTGGTAGTATTCAGGGGGATTTTTAGCAGGTTTAAGTTGGCGAAATTTTAATGTATTTTAAGACGCGAAAGTACGAAAAAAAGTATTCACAGTTACAGCAATTTTTTGCTATAAAAGCCTATAACTTTTTCATTATACAGAATTATTCAGAAATGGTTGACTTTTGGTGATGTTATATGACGTCAATATCAGTATGGGATCGATTAACTACGCAAAGGCAAATATTCAGCGAAAGTTTTTAGAGACATTTTGCTTGCAGGTACCTTTTCGCTGTTTAATTGTCTCAAAATATGTCGGTCATCCGGACCGGCACATTTCGGGAAGACTGTCTTTTAGATATTAAAAGACGCACGTGCAAGAGTCTTATTGAATTTTGGTATTGTCATACTCGCTACCATTAGGCCTTTTTTATTTGATTCAATGTTTTACAAACACCGCCGCTCAAAATAACTCATTTTTGAAATTAAAATAAAATTGTGATTTCGTTTTTTTTTATTTCCGCCGATGAAACTTTATCGCGGCAAATCATAAAAAGCAGAGGACATCGCTGTAAAAATATTGGTGTACTGGAGTAAACATTCCTGAAAAAGTTTAAGCCAATGAAAAACATTCATCGGATTTGCAGGCTGGTGATAAAAACCTGGTATCCGGTACCTGGAATCCCCCGGTATCCGGTATCACTGTCTGATACCGAATTATGTTGATATCAGGGTTTATATCAGATGATAAATCCAAGTATCCACAGTCCGTTATTAATTGCTTTTTGACAACCAATGCATACTTTAAATAACACGGTATCAACATAATCCGGTATCATAAACTGTGATAACGGCTTTTCTCGATATCGATACCTGGTACCGGGTTTTAGTTCACCCAGATAATCCTTTGTGGCAGGGTGACTTCCGGTTTATTTCCGGGTCATAACAGCGATAAATATGGACTAATTATCGTTCCAGGTTTGTTATTATTTATTTATTTTTATTAGATTTGTCATTTAAATGAGTTTATATTACATTATTGTGATATAATTTGAATGTCATGAGCTATAAATCGCTTGACTGTTTACCTGGACAGTTTAGTTCTGGTGGGTGGGGTAGATGGTTCACAAAAGACTGCGGTTACTATTCTTATTGGAGTATTATTAATAACAAAAAATATCATCTATTCTAAAACATTTGTTTTGAAAATTAACACAAATAATACATTAGACTGTTTTACTATCTGACAGTGATAATCTATAATGAGGAATCTGTATGTTCATTACCAGGTACAGTATAACTATGTAATAGTCTTATGAATGAACATATATAAATCATCATTAATATAAATTATGATATTTATACTGTTCTGTGTGTTTTATTACTATGTAATAAAAAAAAACTTAGAAAGAGTAATTATGTTATGCTGTCACCTTTGTAGTGTTCTCAGCTTCTGAATGATACTAGTTACTACATGTAGTAAGTTCTGTTTAAACATTATGATGGCCACAGGACTAGTCACATACACCCAGGCCTGGAATTAAATCAAAGTCCAGATTGTCTTAAAACCCATCCATAAATAAGTCTGAGAGTAACTAATTTTTTTTATAAAAAATATACTTTTAGTGTTCCATTCCTTTCTTTACAGATATGATATGCAGATGTTATCTACTGAGACCATCACTTTCAATGTAGAACATCACTACAATCGGTTGGGCTGCTAGATTGGTAGCAATATGATGTAAGCTAGTGCCTCTTGAAACACTATTGTTGGTTGGGCATCTATTGCTTACTGGACCGCTATATTGGATGGACCATACGTGTTGGTTGAACAACAGTTACTATAAATGGTTGGACCGGAAGTGTTGGTTGGACCACCAGTGTTGTTTGGACTGCTTGTTGGACAGAATGTGTGATGGACAACTAGTATTATTTGAATCACTGTTGGATAGACAGCTTTTGTTTTATCAGACAGCTATAATCAGTTGATTTACAAGTTCCTGGATCGCTAGTTCCTGGCGGATAAATATTCCCTGTACAGAAGGAAACAAAAAAGCTCTTTTGCTAACTGTAACAATGACATGGTTGGTGAATTGGTATCAGACAATTTGCAGCCAAGACAACACAGTGAAGTGATAGCCGATTCCTTAAACTCTAAATGGCAAATCATAGAGAATACATCATAGCTTTTGCTTTTCTATGTGTTTTTTTCCCCGACCAAAAAATAAAATTCCAGAAATGTAATTTTATTTTTATTTCCTCCTCCTACGACACTTCACAACTCTGGCCGTTCGTAAAACATATAATTAAAAAAAAAAGGCCTTAACAAATTAACTTATAGGTAAATGCAACAGAGCAAGTGCCCTCATTCATCTCTATTTTTGTGAAATAAGAAACTATGTAATGTTTACGTTGATATCAATCACTTTATTGACACTTAGTCTAAATGTTACTGGAAAAGACATTGAAATTAAAAAGAAAAAAAATCTTATTTTAGGTATGAAAACATGGAAAGGTGCTAGTCAGTACCTTCCAGCTTTAAGGTTTACCTACAAGGTGTAATTAAAGAGCGCATGTTTTTGCCAGGGTTTATATATATGTGTATTTGAAAAGAATTTATTACTGTAGTGAAATTATTTGGCTTTTAATACTTGATAATTTGGGAATGTGATTTAATGTCCAGAGTTGCCTTGTTAAAATGTCAGAATAAGAAAAAAAATCTCTGAATGCCCATTTTTATGGCTATTGTTAGGTCTCCGGTATTATAAGGTTCTCAGACTCTTTTTTGCTCATGTAAATGCTCCGATAAAAAATACTAAGATACAACAAAAAAGCATCTGTATTAAGAATCTGGTATATGTTATATAGTTGTTGTTTGAAACTCAACACATTTGAGACACAATTTGCGGAAAGATAAATATGCAGTGCATAAAAACAGTTCATACAAGCAAGTTAAACACCTGTTTTACCTTATTGATTTCACCTATGGCTGAATGTTATTATTATTATTATTATTATTATTATTATTATTATTATTATTATTACTCACTTCCAAGTGGCAACAACGCTCTTGCTTAATGTGGCTTACTTCCCAGGGCAACTCACCTCAGAACTAGAATGTGTTTGTTTTTGGTATACACTGCCATGGAAAAACATGTAATCATGTTTGTATCATAAATTTCATTATGTTAATTCTTATTTAAATTTTCAGAGTTTGTCAGTGCATCAAAAGAAGAGCTGATGGTACTGACTGTGTCGGAAATTGTCAGTGAACTTATCAAGGCCCATGAGCATAACAAAGACATAAATCTGAACAGGTAAGAATGAATCTACAAGAAGATTTATTTTCAACAGTAGTATTTGAGCCATACACTATTTGTCATGCCTGATCCCTTTAGCCTAGACTCTGTCTAACTAATGAGTCTTATACATTTAAGTAACATAATAACTATCTAAGTTCAGTTTGTCTTATTGTGAAAAAAGTTCAAGGAATTGTTATACTGTAGCTGTTGTATAATCATTACTCAAATCTTTAGTCTTGGCCTTATTAAATACATATGAATGAAACTTTTCAGAGTATTCACAGATAGTGTAAGACGTCATTGAAGATAACATGACTATTATGCCTACAGCTCTTTCAATAAGTGTTAAGTTATGTCACTTGATTAACATAGAAAAACAGAAGAGCATTGGCTTCTGCATAATAATGAGTTTCGTGGTCTTGATGTTATTGACCATGCTTTATCATTCTTTCTTTATCTAACAACTAGATCATTATTATAGCTTTTGTCACTCTGACAGTGTTTGTCACACAAAGATATTAATTTACTGAAACTAAACTGTGTTTCAGAGTAAAGACCCGGATCGCCAGCAAGTATGGCCTTCCAAGTCAACCAAGACTGGTGGATATCATCGCAGCAGTTCCACAGCAGTACAAAAAGGTGAGACAAACTGTTCATATGTTGTTTACAGTGATCTACAGTGATCAGCAGTGCAACTATTTTGAAAAATATGTTTATGTTGGTTAAATTGAATATGAGCCCTTTTGAGTTGTTCTTGTGTTGCAAGTTATTTCATGTCACCAGTGTGTGATGTATTATTTATATTGAAACTAAACCAATGATATTAATATAACAAGTTGAGTTCTATGTAAACTGTCTTTCTGTAACATTTTAAAAAAATGTATTCTTTCTGTACTATAAATGTCAACTTGTTTTCCTCAGATGTTGTTACCAAAACTGAAGGCTAAACCAGTAAGGACAGCGAGTGGGGTAAGATCCTTAGAATGATTAGACAAAATAAGACAATCTCTCACATGATTGTACGTTTGTAGCCCTGTCAGATTTTAGTGATTTACAACCTAACACTTACCATTGACAAATTATCTTCCTTGTTAAAAATTGACCACTTGCCTTAAAACCAGTTTTTAGCTCGACTATTCGAAGCATATGGAGAGCTATACTACTCACCCAAGCGTCGGAGTCGGCGTCGCACCTTGGTTAAGGTTTTGCATGCAAGCACACATAGGTTAATATCTCAGCAACTACTTGAGGTATTGCATTGAGACTGTATAAAATGGTACTCAACCATCCAACCTACTTAATTAACCAAGTTAGATAACTCTAGTTTGCATTAAATTCAAATAATAGCCCCTTTTTTATTCAACATAGAAATTCTGGTTAAAGTTTTGCATGTAACCACATTTTAGTCAATACTTCAGTGAATACATCATGTATTGCATTGAAACTTTACACACAGGCTCTTAACCATTTAACTTTCTTCTTTAATCAATTGAGATAACTCTATCTTTCATATTATATAATTTTTGCCCCTTTATTATGCAACTTAGAAATTCTGGTTAAGGTCTTGCATGTTAGCACACATAGGATAATATCTCAGCAACTACTTGATGTATTGCATTGAGACTTTATACAATGGTATTCAACCACCCAACGTAATTGAATAACCAAGTTAGATAACTTATTTTGCAAATAATGGCCCTTTATTTATTAGACTTAAAATTCTAGTTAAAATTTTCCATGTAATCACATTAATGTTAATATCTCAGCACATCATGTATTGCATTGAAATCTAATCTAACAGTGATCCATGCATGTTTCGCCAAAACTTTTCAATCCTTACACTGAAAAGCGGCGGAATAGTCGAGCGCTCTGTCTCTGTGACAGCTCTTGTTAGTGGACACAACTATGTTACATTCAAAATCGGTAAATAGTGAGGGATGCTACCGGGTTATGCTGCAGACAGCAAACTGAATACATGTACATTTATTTTCCTGTTCATTTAGGAAATCTCTTTTCAACAACTATCAGTTGCATAGTAAATACTGTTACATGATTGTATATATTTCCCAAGTGTATCAGTCAACAGTCCATATACTTAAAAATATAGAAATTATGTTTGTTTAGCATATAATTAATATTGTTTAAAAAGATCAGCGTGTTATTTCAGATAGCAGTGGTTGCTGTGATGTGCAAGCCCCATAGATGTCCCCATATAGCCATGACAGGCAATATTTGTGTGTAAGTAATAGCACATATGTCCCCATATAGCCATGACAGGCAATATTTGTGTGTAAGTAATAGCACTTGTGTCTTCATATAGCCATGGCAGGCAATATTTGTGTGTAAGTTATTACAGTTTACACATATTTCCCCATATAGCCATGGCAGGCAATATTTGTGTGCAAGTAGTAGCACATATGTCCCCATATAGCCGTGACAGGCAATATTTGTGTGTAAGTAATAGAGCATATGTCCCCAAATAGCCATGGCAGGTAATATTTGTGTGTAAGTTATTACACATATTTCCCCATATAGCCATGACAGGCATTATTTGTGTGTAAGTAATAGCACATATGTCCCCATATTGCCGTGACAGGCAATATTTGTGTGTAAGTAATAGAGCATATTTCCCCAAATAGCCATGGCAGGTAATATTTGTGTGTAAGTTATTACACATATTTCCCCATATAGCCATGACAGGCATTATTTGTGTGTAAGTAATAGCACATATGTCCCCATATAGCCATGACAGGCAATATTTGTGTGTAAGTAATAGAGCATATGTCCCCATATAGCCATGGCAGGCAATATTTGTGTGTAAGTTATTACACATATTTCCCCATATAGCCATGGCAGGCATTATTTGTGTGTAAGTAATAGCACATATGTCCCCATATAGCCGTGACAGGCAATATTTGTGTGTAAGTAATAGCACATATGTCCCCATATAGCCGTGACAGGCAATATTTGTGTGTAAGTAATAGCACATATGTCCCCATATAGCCATGGCAGGCAATACTTGTGTGTAAGTAATAGAGCATATGTCCCCATATAGCCATGACAGGCAATATTTGTGTGTAAGTAATAGAGCACATGTCCCCATATAGCCATGACAGGCAATATTTGTGTGTAAGTAATAGAGCATATGTCCCCATATAGCCGTGACAGGCAATATTTGTGTGTAAGTAATAGCACATATGTCCCCATATAGCCGTGACAGGCAATATTTGTGTGTAAGTAATAGCACATATGTCCCCATATAGCCGTGACAGGCAATATTTGTGTGTAAGTAATAGCACATATGTCCCCATATAGCCATGACAGGCAATATTTGTGTGTAAGTAATAGAGCATATGTCCCCATATAGCCATGACAGGCAATATTTGTGTGTAAGTAATAGCACATATGTCCCCATATAGCCATGACAGGCAATATTTGTGTGTAAGTAATAGAGCATATGTCCCCATATAGCCGTGACAGGCAATATTTGTGTGCAAGTAATAGAGCATATGTCCCCATATAGCCGTGACAGGCAATATTTGTGTGTAAGTAATAGAGCATATGTCCTCATAAAGCTGTGGCAAGCAATTTTCGTGTGCAGGTAAATACATATAAAATTTATGTCCCCATGTAGCTGTGACAGGAAATATTTGGGTGCAAGTATTTACACTGTCACACTTATTCAAAGAGTTACTACTTTGGGAATGAACCTGTAAAAGCAACTATCTAAGGCCTAAAAAAGCGTTGTTTCTAGTTACCTAATGAAAAAAAAGGATCAAAAGGGATTTGCAGTAGTGATGAAACGATTATTGAGTAAAATCGCTAAATCGTCCCTGACAATGCTATGTCGGCGACAATCGATACTGGTTGTCCAAATCGATGTTGCTAATATTACTTCCGGTAACTACATATTTTTTGTTTTGTAGTAAAATTTGAGTAAATGTCTCGTCAAGTTCATTTTAACAAAGGAGGTCACTGTCTTACACTTAGGCGGTGAATGTAAACATGTATGCATAAAAACTTACAAATTCTCCAAAAATTACAAATTGTTTTTAATTGTTTATATATTTCATTAAACCTTCTTCAATCACCTGTCTCTATGATGGTCTGGTCTTACCCACAAATATCGGGGATCCCAGCTTGATGCATTCTATTTTTGAAACCTTTTTTGGTATCGTTTGTTATTAACTAATTTACTTTTTTTGTGAAAGTACGAAATTAAGATATTCTAATAAATTTTTCAATAAAACAGGTTAAGCTGGTTCAAAAATATTTAATATGCTTTTACATGGATGAAATGGACAGATAACTGTCTTGATGCGGTGTGCATCTTTTTGCAACTGATATGCAAATATTAAGTATGTGCTGTGTTTTGATGTTTTTTCGTTAAGTTGATGAAGACAAAAAAAAGATGTTGCAAAACATGTACTGATTCCAGGTTTAACCATTTAAATGATCATGATGATACTATATATAAAGAATGTATTCCTGACTGATATTATGAACTTATGATTATTGTCCAATAGTAAATCGAAATTAAACCACATATCAATTTTTATTTGTCCTCAAATGAAAAGAATAAGTATTATTTGAAGGTTTCAATTCTGTTTGAAAGACATTTTTATGATTTGTAGAATCATTAAGGAATTTATTCAAGCTTTTGATATTCAGTTAAGCCTAGCAGTCCATTTACATAATGAATAATTGCCTTGATTGATGTTTACATGTTTAACTAAAAAATAGAACAGAAGTTTATTTTCATTTTATGCAAACACTTATTTGTGATCATTGTTACATCAGGTACTGCCCAGGAGGTCCTGACTCAGACTTTGAGTACTCCACCCAGTCTTATACAGGATATGAGGTAGGCATTAGTTAATTGGTTATGCTCTTGTATTGATAAAGTCAGCAACATTATTTTAAGCTGGTCTTAAGTACAAATGTATCCGGAGACTATGTGCACATAT
Source organism: Mya arenaria (assembly GCF_026914265.1). Taxonomy (NCBI): domain Eukaryota; kingdom Metazoa; phylum Mollusca; class Bivalvia; order Myida; family Myidae; genus Mya; species Mya arenaria. The sequence goes on from NC_069134.1 coordinate 68,129,060, forward strand.
ATAGCGAACGGATAACTCTAGTTTCAATGATGAATTATGTCCCTTTTTATACGCCCATCTTACGATGGCCGTATTATGGGAACACCCATGGCGGGCGGGCGGGCGGCTCCACAATGTTGTCCGCTCTCTCACTTGAACATTTCTCATCCAATTTCCACCAAACTTCATGAAAGTGTTTGTTGGTGAAATATCTAGGTCAAGTTCGATAACCAGCCAAATCGCTTTAGGCACTCCAGAGTTATGGCCCCCTGAATTTGTCAAAATTGGCCATTTTAGCTTTGTCCGCTCTCTAACTTGATCATTTCTCATCCAATTTCCACCAAACGTCATGAAAGTGTTTGTTGGTGAAATATCTCGGTCAAGTTCAATAACCAGCCAAATCGCTTTAGGCACTCCAGAGTAATAGCCCCCTGAATTTGTCAAAATTGTCCATTTTAGCTTTGTCCGCTCTCTAACTTGAACATTTCTTATCCAATTTCCACCAAACTTCATGAAAGTGTTTGTTGGTGAAATATCTAGGCCAAGTTTGATAACCAGCCTAATCGCTTTAGGCACTCCAGAGTTATGGCCCCCTGAATTTATCAAAATTGGCCATTTAAGCTTTGTCTACTCTCCAACTTGAACAGTTTTTATCCGAATTTCACCAAACTTGCTACTATAAATGTTTGTTGGTATATATTCTTGGCAAAGTTCTATAACCAGCCAGGCTCTTCAGGATCATGGCCCTTGAATTGGTCAAAATTTGCCATTTTTGCTTTGTCCACTGTCTAATTTGAACAGTTATCATCTGATAAGAACCTATGAAAATTATAGACATTTTAGCACCTTTTGACTCGAAACCCTCGAATTAAAATAATTTTTTTCTACTGTTAATGCCATATTGTGCCAAATCATTTGCTTCTTGAAAAGCTTGCTTCTCAAAGGGCCAATGTGACAGTAAGTTGTCTTAGAATCCAAGAAATTATTGATGGGCGTATTTGTGAGTGTCACTCTTGTTTACTATAAAAAAACACACGAGCGTAAGCATTTGCTCAGCAGCACTATTGTTTATTTATTTGGTGTTGGAGAGGATAGTTACTTTTTAAGTATTATCCATGAATCTGGCTTTTACTATAAAAAACACACGAGCGTAAGCATTTGCTCAGCAGCACTATTGTTTATTTATTTGGTGTGGGAGAGGATAGTTACTTTTTAAGTATTATCCATGAATCTGGCTTAAACTATATTAAAATCATTCAGCCTTTAGCATTAGTACCGTCACATAAGAGTTCTTTCAATTGATTTTATTTCCTTTATAACTTGATTGAAACACACAACAGACATGCTTTTGTTATCAATATTTTTATTTAAAATCATTACCAGCCAGGTATTTGATTTGTAACAAATCGCTTGTTAGAATAATTCAGAATGAATAAAATCTGCTCATTATAAAATCATACCTTATATATCAACATCACCACGCATAATTATTTTCAGGTGTTCTTTCTTTGATATTTTTTTATGTAGATATATTCTTTTTCAAGAGTGAATCAATCATTTTGGTCAGAACCATTGTTTCGATCAACTTTACATCATAGATGAAATAACTTTGTACTTATATTTTTAAACTGTGTTCCAGCCAACATCCATGAGAGCAATCCGAGCCAGATATAACCCATATCTACAGACAAGACACAGAGTAGACCAGGTAGTTTTGTGATTGTACTTTTTGTCATCTTTAGCGCATCTGCATTTGGTAGAAAAAAAGATGAGTCATTGTCCTATTCTCACCATTCTTTCAAACCTTGGCCATAAGTAAAAAATATTCAAGATGTTCAAATGAAACATGGTTAAAATGTTGCCAAAGGCCCATAATTCTGACTTTTATAATTGTAGAGTAAAGCTCCTTTTTTGCCTTAAACAAGGACGGATGTTGGCATTTGCTCTGCAGCACTCCTGTTGTGTATTGAAGGATTCTAGAGCTTTCTCGAGTAAAGATAGATTGTCTTAAAGCCCAAAACTCAAAAGAGAAACGCTGCATTGATAGCAATGGAGTGTAACTACTTATGAGCAAGTTACCTTAAATATTTTACAGATTGAATTGAAAGTGATCATAAGCAAGTCCATACTGCTTTTGTAACCTTACTTACCAGAGCTTTGAAGCAGTTTTTGTGTCGCCTGAAAAGACGACATATAGGGGTTACTTTTGTCGGCGGCGGCGGCAGCGTCCGCGTCCCATTTTCGCTTGTCCGGGGCATATCTCCTAAACTATTAGTGGTATCAACTTGAAACTTCATATGTAGATAGATCTAATTGAGGGCAAATGCAGTGCACAAGATCTGTTACTCTTGCTTCCATATTTTTAGAATTATTGCCCTTTGTTATTTTTCATGCTTAAAGTTTTGTCCGGGGCATATCTTGTAGAATATAAGAGTTATCAACTTGAAACTTCATATGTAGATAGATCCCATGGAGGACAAGTGCAGTGCACAATAACAGTAACTCTTGCTTTCTTAGTTTTAAAATTATTGCCCTTTGTTAATTTTCATGCTTAAAGTTTTGTCCGGGGAATATCTTGAAGAATATAAGAGGTATCAACTTGAAACTTCATATGTAGATAGATCCCATGGAGGACAAGTGCAGTGCACAATAACAGTAACTCTTGCTTTCTTAGTTTTAAAATTATTGCCCTTTGTTAATTTTCATGGTTAAAGTTTTGTCCGGGGCATATCTTGAAGACTATAAGAGGTATGTGCACAATAACAGTAACTCTTGCTTTCTTAGTTTTAAAGTTATTGCCCTTTGTTAATTTTCATGCTTAAAGTTTTGTCCGGGGCATATTTTGAAGAATATAAGAGGTATCAACTTGAAACTTCATAGCTAAATATATCTCTATGAGGGCAAGTGCAGTGCACAATAACAGTAACTCTTGCTTTCTTAGTTTTAAAGTTATTGCCCTTTGTTAATTTTCATGCTTAAAGTTTTGTCCGGGGCATATCTTGAAGAATATAAGAGGTATCAACTTGAAACTTCATAGCTAGATAGATCTCATTGAGGGCAAATGCAGTGCACAATAACAGTAACTCTTTGCTTTCTTAGTTTTAAAGTTATTGCCCTTTGTTAATTTTCATGCTTAAAGTTTTGTCCGGGGCACATCTTGAAGAATATAAGAGGTATCTACTTGAAACTTCATAGCTAGACAGATCTCATTGAGGGCAAGTGCAGTCCACAAGAACCTACTCTTGCTGCCATATTTTTAGAGTTATTGCCCTTTGTTAATTTTCTTGCTTAGGTTTTGTCCGTGGCATATCTCGTAAACTATAGGAGGTTTCAACCTGAAACTTATTCCGTAGGTATATCTGATTGAGGGTTCAAATGCCACCTACACTTGAAAGTTAAATGGCAACATCATTGTATATAAACGAATAAAATGCCAATCTAACAGCTATAATGTCGACAGTAAATAATTCGTCAGGCGACACATCCGACTCGCTGAGTTCTAGTTTGTGTAAATCAATATGTTATTTTCCCTTGTAGCTGAAGCAGCTTGGCCATAGTGTGGATAAGGTTGAGTTCATTGTGATGGGTGGGACGTTTATGAGTCTGGCTGATGAATACAGGGACTACTTTATACGCAACCTGCATGATGCGTTATCAGGCCATACAAGCAGCTCTGTGGACGAAGCAGTCAAGTGAGTCATGTTTATTTGGTTTATTATTTAGACATGCTAACATTTGATATAAATCCTGCTCAAGTCCTATAGAAATCAGTACTGATAACCATAAAAGGAAGGAACCCCTGTTGTAACCAATTGAAACAGCCTGAAACCTCCATCATTTGACATTTAAATTGTGGTCGACAGCATACTCGTCTTAGTTGATTCTAATTCCTTTAAGCTTGAAAGTGACATCAGTTTAAAGAATCACACTTGTACCAATTTCCTGAATATAAACAGGAAAGATGTCCATTTTGAGACGTTGTGAGAAGTTCCTCTGGTTAGGATCGAACCCTCAACCTCTTGGATGATATATCACTAGACCACTTTTACCCTGGTGCTTTATTCAATAACCAACTTAGATCTAACTTAAATTTAAGAGTAGAATGTGAGTTTTTTATAAAAGTAACTGACCAATAGACTGAAGAGAATCACTGAGTCATATCTATGGATATGGATAAGAATTATATTAAATGCTGCCCCTAGTGATTAAACCCACACCCTTATGGATGAGAGGTGGACACCTAAACCACTCAACTACTCGACCCATACTAATCTGGAATGGTGTCACCTGTATACAGTCTCTCTGCCAGCATATATTGTTAAAAATTTATAAATTAATTGATGAGATTACATGTTGTATCATGTCATTCCTACCTTGTATATTATTTTTAACTTATCTCAGTAATGTCTTGATCGTGAAACCCTATTTCTTTTGATTAAATATTCATTGATATTTGTTACTATAGATACTCTGAAAGAAGCAAGACTAAGTGTATTGGTATCACCATAGAGACAAGACCGGACTACTGCCTCAGGAAACACACCAGGTTCGTGTTTTATATGGTAAAATGTGGGGTTTCATAGAACAATTAATAAAACAAAACTTTGATAAACTTTGATTATAATTTTGCCACAGCTGCTTGTATTTTTTTCAAATTTCATAACTATAAAGCTGATCAAATAATAATACAGTCAGTGGTCAGATCAGCATGTTTGTTTACGCTCGTTTATCCAGGATGACAGTTTTAAATACGGGTATGTTTAGCAAATTCTTAATATATTGTAGAGAAAATAACTTTATAAGAGAGGAAATTTGTGAATTCAATAATTCAGGATACACTTAATTATGTTGAGCTATTCTTTTTAAGAAAATAAATAAAGAGAAAAAATACTGGTATAAACCTGCAAACAAATTATTTGAAATACGTTTACTTGTAATATAGTGACATGCTGAAGTATGGGTGCACACGTTTGGAGATTGGCGTACAGAGTGTCTATGAGGATGTCGCCCGGGACACCAACCGTGGACACACAGTCCGGGCCGTCTGTGAGTCCTTCCAGATGTCAAAGGATGCGGGCTTCAAGGTCGTCGCCCACATGATGCCAGACCTGCCCAATGTGGGCCTCGAGAGAGATATTGAACAGTTTATTGTAAGATTTATTTTGTAGTCCAATTATAGTTCAATCATTGTATTCTTTTTATGGCATAACTTTCTCATCATAATACGTTATGATACGTCTTAGTAAGAAAAAATCAACTCATGCCTTTTTGGCATCATTTAAGTAATGTTTGCAGCTCCTCATATTTTTCTTTTAAACTGGATATATTTAAAGTCTTTCTTTTTAGGAGTTTTTTGAGAACCCAGCGTTTCGAGCTGATGGACTGAAGATCTACCCAACCCTGGTAATCAGAGGCACAGGTAACACACAAACATTTTGTAGCCATGCATTTGCCAGATAATTGATGTTTAAATGTGATATAATTATACAGTTTTTATACATTTTCTAGAAATGAAAATATCCAAAGAAAAACTTTTCTCCAAGGTGTTTGACTGTTAAGCTCACTCATAGTTTGCCCCTCTCTATGGGCTCATTTTGCATCTAATAAATATTAAATATTATCAATCACATGTAAGCGGTTTTGGTTTTAACTTATTCTATTTTTATCAAAATTAGTGAAATTAAAAAAATAGATAAATTCATAAGTCACCTTAAAGTTGTATATTAAACATAAACCTACTGAAAAGACCTATATCTGTGTACCCTCAGGTCTATATGAGTTGTGGAAGACTGGCCGATACAAGAGCTACCCTCCTTCCACCTTGATTGACCTCATAGCCAGAATTCTTGCCCTGGTGCCCCCCTGGACCAGGGTTTACAGGGTACAGAGGTAGGATAAGAACGCTATCTATCATAATTATTATCTTCAGATTTATTGGAAAAATAGTTAATATAGAGATCAGACATCTTACATAGCTTTTATATGAATTGTGTTGTAATAAGCTTAATCATATATGGAAAAGTGCCCCTTGACTGTCTTGAGAAAAATGTGTGTTTGTTTTTGTCTGGTGGCGGTGTTCTTATTTTAGATCATTATTAATCAAAACACACATGTAACTATAAAAAAGATTGCCACCTAAAAAATAAGAATAAGTTCTTATTATTAATGGTTTGTTGAGAGAAGGATCCTTAATTTCTTGTTAAAGCTTCATTCTTGTATAATTCTTTAGAGACATTCCAATGCCGCTGGTGAGTTCTGGTGTGGAGCACGGTAACCTCCGAGAGCTGGCGCTGGCTCGCATGAAGGACCTGGGAACACAGTGTAGGGACGTGCGTACACGCGAGGTCGGCATTCAGGAAATACATAATAAAGTCAAGCCGTATGAGGTTAGTGAACATGTTTCTTAATTTTAAACTTAATCAATTTTATGGGTTAAACGTATTGAATGAAATTTTTTATTAAAGAATTGCTGTAACGCTTCTCTGTCTCCATGTCTCATCTCTTTCTGTAAAAGAGGGTTCTAGTTACCGGGTATAATAGTAAATCAAATTTTAGAATTGCGCTAAACGTCGACATATTCTTCATTAATTGATAAAGTTATTCATTGATCATGTATAAATATTAGTCATTCATAATGCAAATGGCCATTTAATAGTCAAAATTAAACCAGAATTATACGTATACATGCTTCTCCTTACATGATATAATAAGTTAAACATACATATAATCAAAGTTTTAAAACTAGAATAAAGCATGAAAAAACAGAAAGAAAAGAAAAATAGACCACATATCAATACAGCTTTCCTTACCTCATATCAATACAGTTTTCCTTACCTCCTTATTTATGTCCAAATGCTCACATTATCCATTTCTCTTTAAGGCTGAGCTTATCCGAAGAGACTACACAGCCAATGGGGGCTGGGAAACATTCTTGTCCTATGAGGATCCAGAACAGGACATCTTGATAGGTCTGCTGAGACTGCGTAAGTGTTCAGAGGACACATTCAGGCCAGAGCTGAAGGGGGGCGTGTCCATTGTTCGGGAACTGCATGTGTATGGCAGTGTGGTGCCAGTACATTCTCGAGATCCCACCAAATTTCAGCATCAGGTATAATTGAACAGAGAATTAATAGAAATGTTAAGTTAAACTTGCCATGTTTTATTTGCTTGTCTTGTCTTCTTTCATCGGCAAGATTGTTCAGAAACTTCATAATGAAAAAAATTTGAAGATAATCTCATGAAACAAAGTACATATGTCTATAAAAGCTATTTACTGATAATATTCACAATTGAAGCTATGCCAATAACTAGGGATTAAAATTAATGATGTGGGTATAGAAAAAAGATAATGTCAACCACATATGAACCTTGTCAGCATTGGTCATAGAACAATAATATTCTATTTGTTGAGCAAACTTATCCTCTGCACCCTATTATATTCATAACATATATGACACCCTGGAAAAATTGGCTAGCAAAACTTGGTAAAGCTTATATATTTATAAGCCTTTTCCAAGCAATGAAATAGTCCATAATAAAAAAGGAAGAATTTCCTATGTGAAGAGCTTCCATCAAATTTGACAAAACAGTTGATGTCCTGCTTTAAAAGAGTTCAAAGTTGTGATCTCATTGGATCATTGAATGACATTTGGAACTGACATTTCAATTCCTCATAATTGGTCTAATGGGACCAATCAAGAGGCTAGTTTGTTTTTGATGCCTTGTGACACCATGTTATAATTGTATCATTCAAATGCAGGGAAAGAATAGATTAAAATTCTATCTAAATTAGCATGAGAAACACGAGGAACAAACTGTTTTGGCCTTGAAATGTTTCCAAAACCTTTCCATACATATTAATTCAACAAAGGTAAAGGTCACAATTTTAAAATTGTATAATATATAAACTGGATCTTAAAATGGAAGCATTTTGTTAATTCAATATGAGAGATATTTTTAACAACGTGGTGAATATTGCATAAATAATGTTACAGGGCTTTGGAATGTTGTTGATGGAGGAAGCAGAGAGGATAGCGAGAGACGAACATGGCTCACATAAAATAGCTGTCATATCAGGTGGGTGAATACTTGCATACTTTTGCATGGTTGAAACTTTGATCAAATATTATGACTATGGTAGATACTATGTATATGTCAGACCAACCCTGACATGCAGTCGGTCACATCACTCTGAATTAACTATTTCAGCAGTTATGCCTCTTGATGGGATTTCAAATAAAATTAAAAATTAAATTACAATATCTGAAACAAACATTGTTGAAAGTAAAAAGTATTTCACAGATGGGTACATATCAGAAAGAAGGTTGCTGACATATCTCTGACCAGACAATAATAAGAGTTAGAACAAAACAAATCAGTTTGAATATTCGAAAGAAAGATATTTTAAGACTGATTATAGTGATTAGATTACACATTATTGAACATGTTAGCTAGTAGGTGAGTGACATGCTTTCACATTACAGACTTTTTGTAAGTGTAATACCCCTTTGTCAAAAAAAGAATGAAAAGCAATTATAATATCTTGAACATTGATGGAATTTAACCATTCCTGTGTCCGGTGTCTGGGGTATTCATCACTCCTGTGATAGCTCTAGTTTGCTCATAAATTATTTGTGTAACCATTAACAAACAAAATAAAGATGTCTGAATTGTTTTCAGGTGTTGGAACCAGGAACTACTACAGAAAGATCGGATATGAACTGGATGGGCCGTACATGTCCAAGTCACTCTGATATGTGCAATAGTTTCATGAGTGCTGGTTAAATTTTTTAGAAGGGAAGATGGAAAAAGTCCACCACCGGACAGATCCCACCCTGCCCTAAAAAGAAGAAGTTGAAATATTGATATAACCATGGTGGCATAGTGGTGCGATTCATCTTCGGCATCATGCAAAAACCTACCGTGGAACCTGTTAAAAATAACAACTTGAACATCGCTATACTTCACAATAAAATGTGTTTCAAGCAAAATCTGTTACAGCACATTACATGTGACTATGGCTGAAATTAAGCACCCAAAATAATGGTACAAAGCAAAATATGTATTGGATATGGACAGGACAAAATCCTACCACCAATTTTCGCAAAATAATACCCGAAGGACTGCATAAAATGTGTAATAAACTGTCTTGTCTATTAAAGCTGAAATATTTGTTTAGTTGTGGCTTTGCTTAAAATGCCTGTCATCCCAGTAAACAAGTGTTAGCATTCAATTACAGTCCTCTGTCCAGTCCGTGTTTAACTTTTGCTTGCGACAGTTGGGTGGCGCTCAGTGTGTGTACGATCAAATACTTTAGAAGCCTTTGTCAAATCATCACCAAATTTGGGCAAAATGTGAAGTGGCAAAATATCTTGGACAAGTTTGATAACCAGTCATAATGATCAAATAAATCAATAGTTATCTTCTTTTATTAGTGGTATAGAAAAAAAAGCTAAAAATGTTTGTGTCCGATTAACAACTATAGAAGCCTTTATCGAATCAAATTTGGTCAGAATGTGTATGGGCAGAATATGTTGGTCAGGTACGATAATCAGCCATGTTGGTCAGGTACGATAATCAGCCATGTTGGTCAGGTACGATAATCAGCCATGTTGGTCAGGTACGATAATCAGCCATGTTGGTCAGGTACGATAATCAGCCATGTTGGTCAGGTACGATAATCAGCCATGTTGGTCAGGTACGATAATCAGCCATGTTGGTCAGGTACGATAATCAGCCATGTTGGTCAGGTACGATAATCAGCCATGTTGGTCAGGTACGATAATCAGCCATGTTGGTCAGGTACGATAATCAGCCATGTTGGTCAGGTACGATAATCAGCCATGTTGGTCAGGTACGATAATCAGCCATGTTGGTCAGGTACGATAATCAGCCATGTTGGTCAGGTACGATAATCAGCCATGTTGGTCAGGTACGATAATCAGCCATGTTGGTCAGGTACGATAATCAGCCATGTTGGTCAGGTACGATAATCAGCCATGTTGGTCAGGTACGATAATCAGCCATGTTGGTCAGGTACGATAATCAGCCATGTTGGTCAGGTACGATAATCAGCCATGTTGGTCAGGTACGATAATCAGCCATGTTGGTCAGGTACGATAATCAGCCATGTTGGTCAGGTACGATAATCAGCCTTGTTGGTCAGGTACGATAATCAGCCATGTTGGTCAGGTACGATAATCAGCCATGTTGGTCAGGTACGATAATCAGCCATGTTGGTCAGGTACGATAATCAGCCATGTTGGTCAGGTACGATAATCAGCCATGTTGGTCAGGTACGATAATCAGCCATGTTGGTCAGGTACGATAATCAGCCATGTTGGTCAGGTACGATAATCAGCCATGTTGGTCAGGTACGATAATCAGCCTTATCCCCATCTGTCCTTTCAGTTTGGCTTCACATACAATTAACACCAAAATTTGTTTCCAAAAATTGAGATGGGCGTATTTGGTGACAGTTGGCGCTCTTGTTTGATAATGTATAAAAATGTACATATATTTAAAATGTTGAACTGTTGGCTGCTTGTATGAAAATGATATATAAATAAAACAACTATGTAAAATGTGTGTTCTTCAATCAAATTTATATAAAAGAATGATTAAGTTAAACCTATTTGAATATAACATTTCCAATTTCCAGATATATAAAGTTATAAGAGCATAATCCAATATTTTCTGTGTAAATAATAATGAAAAGTAATAGTTGCACAAACAAATTACAATCCCGACAGCTTTGAATGGTATACTACATGTACATCTCGCTTCTGAGGTTATTCACGTGCATGTGCATCCGAGGAACGTTAATTAGAAGTGGCATCATAGCTGCAATATGACGGTTTCCTAGTGCTCATACATGTATAGCATACCACTGGGACCCTAGGGTATTGATCTTTATATGAGCCTATCTAAATTGTGCATGCTTTCAACATCCATAATTGGGGTAACGCGATTTAAAAGGCAACCGACTGAAATATTACTGAATCTTGCGACAACATCCGAAAAGAGCAAAGCGCGTATTGTAAGATTCGCAGCTTACATGGTAAAAGTGCTTAAGAACTGATCATTGTATATCACCATGGGAATGTTCTTCGTATCGTACTGTGCCAGGATGGGTATCCTGGTTTGAGTAAGGAAGAAAGAACGTAAAAGTTTAGCACCGTCCCGGCAAAGATATTGATACTGTCAAACCCATAGTAAAATCACCCTTTCAATAGAAGAGATCGGTAACAGAAGCTGGCATATATTGAAAATGCATCGGCATGAGTCTCTGTGGCTAGTTCTAATCCGCCAGCAAATTAAAAGTTGGAGGGTGAAATTAATTAGCGTCTGAATGAACGCAGCAGGGGCGTCAGGCGGACAGAGGTGACGCAGGCATACCTGATTGAAATCTTTTTTTTTCAGCTGTTATTGGCCACTAAATTACCAAGCACCCACTTACCTGACATTCTCGTACACCAGAGCGATGATACTAAGCTATTATTTATCATTATTAAACATTATGCATGAGAATGCGAACCGAGTGCGCGGTGTCAAGTTGTCACACTATAATGCACTGCTGCATTGGTTACATAATATCTGCAGCAACACAATATCCCAAGTAATGCAACATCAACCATACAGCCCAGACCCATAACCGAGGTAATTATTTACCATTGTTTATACAATTGGCTGCTGGTGGAATCTGCTCATCAAGTCGTGTCTAGTATTGTGTTGCCAATGCCATTTCGATCCCGCTCCTTTCTGGTAAGTGTCCCAAGTAATTGAATTATTACTTAACTAATTAAAACCGACATCGAAGCATTGTTAATTAAAGACAAAGTTTAAAATTATCTTTCAACCACCATCATTTATTTCGAGCTTCCTTCGTAGATGGGCGGCCAGTCTAAAGGCTGCGCTGCGGCAACATCCAGTTTTGACCAGCATAGTTACTGACGTATTCAGCCGGAACACCACTGACAATATCACCGGAAGCCTCACCTGCTTCGCCAGCCTCCGTCGGGGAACATCTGTCGTCACCAGTGTCCGTCGGATGTTCGAGAAGTATGCGAAGCGGTGGCGGTGGATATCGTATACAAGTATGACAATGCGGGGGTCAAGGTTATACATGAGTTATATGAAGAGGAAGATGTACAACATCGAGAATGGATACATACACTTTAATGATAGGGACAGTGATGATAAGGGACAGTGATGATATATGTGATGGTCATTATGACGATGATGACGACACGGTGATAATGCGGATGATAATGTTGATGGAGATGATGACGCAGTGTATGCTGAATGTGGCGATGACGCGGCATACGATGGCAGTAAAACTGTCAATACCTGTATATTCTGACGTCGTATATATTTCTGAAAACTTGTCTTAATTTGGTATTTAGTAAGCGCTTTTATTAAATTAACAAGTGCTATATAACTTCTTGATCGTGCATGTGTTTGCATGTATACATTGTACCTTGACGACGGTTATGTTTATATGTCCCTGATCATGGGATTTAGAAGTTTTTTTTTATTAAAATCCCAACTTGCCCTTAACTTTTACTTGCCTAAAACTTTAACCTAAGTCAATCAGGGGCCATAACTTATATTAAGGATATGGAGTTATGTAACTTCATTGGGTGATGGTCCTGAACAATTGTGTGAAGTATTAAGTCAATTGAATGAAGGGTATAGAAGTTATTAAACAATATCCCAACCTGCCCTAAAACTTTAACCTAAGTTCCATAGTCAATCAGGGGCCATAATTTGTATAAAAGATAATATGGAGTTATCTAACCTCATTATGTGATGGCTCTAAACATCTGTGTGAAGTATTAAGTCAATTGAATGAATGGTCTTAGAGTTTTAAGTGAAAATCCCAACTTGCCCTAAAACTTTAACCTACCATTAAACTTTAACCTAAGTCAATCAGGGGCCATAACTTGTATTAAGGACAATATGGAGTTATGTAACCTCACTGTGTGATGGCCCTGAACAACTGCGTGAAGTATTAAGTCAATTGAATGTAGGGTGGTGGACTTATGAGTGAAAATCCCAAATTGCCCTAAAACTTTTAACGGACGAGTAGTATAGCCCACCTAAAAATCGAGCTAAAAATCATAAAACTCCAGGTAAACGAGTTCTACCGTGTTTGACTCATGTAACTAAAAAACTGTTGTCTGTCTCGAGTGACCAATATGAAAGGCGCCTTTTCATTGGGTGAACTCTTTGTTAATAAGTAATTTCATTGGTTGCTGTATATTGACATTTGGAGGGGCAAATTCAAGTTCTCATATTTGTAAACAAAGACATTTAATATAACTGCACAACTTGTCCACCAGTCATACTTAGTATTTTCTAATTATTCATAAAAAGGGCCAACACCGAACACGAGAAGAGGTACACCACGATAATTCAATCAATTTTCAGTTCATTTTAGATTGGAACAATAATTAAGACAGTGTTCGTTGAGGTTTGAGATTTTTTCCCAATTATTGGCTGTACGTTCTATTTAACAAATTTGTTTTTTTTAACTATCCTTTTGTCACAGTGTGTTTTGTATTTTTCGATAAAACAATCTTTTCAACCTGTTGATAATATCTGTGTTAGTTATTGGCACATATTTAGTACTAGTGGTATTGTACAGCGTAATGTAACGTATCACTAGTACTAAATATGTGCCAATAACTAACAGATATTATGTCACAGGGTGAGAAAAGTGTGCAGCCAGACTGGTGCTCAAACCCGGGACCCCTCGCTATCAGGGCGAGTGCTCTACCGACTAAGCTATTGGATTGCTTACACACCTCACAATCTGTATAGGTATCGGTACCGTGACATACTTCCCTGCAAACTGGAAATTCGTCCTCGAATTTGAGGAACATCAGTGCTAAGGAGTTCACATAATTAACACTGAGAGCGTGTTATGCTGCCAAACAGTGCTGCCACGGTCCCTTGTTGGGCGCCAAATGTCACCGGATGGGCGTTACGGGTTCTATCAACGGGAAGGACTGTAATATATTTATATACATAGAATATATATTTATTGCGTGAACCAAACAGTATGTAAGCAAAGCGTCAAGTGAATTTGATTTATCAATCGGCGATAAGATCACACTTGACTGAACACACTGTTCCTTAGGCCTGTAACGAGTACCCGATTAATCGCGAGTCAAAGCAAAATATTCGACCCAAATACTCGCCAGTGCTGAGATCGCTGGATCGCGATTCAAGTGCAAAATTTAATAAAAGAATATAACAAAATGATTTAATTCAATTCCAGCTAATATTTTACTGTTTAAAAAAACCCATATAATGCAATGTTTATCCAAAATGTCCGAAATGTGTTACACTGACGCAACTGGAAGTTAATTCATACAGCGCTAGCATTCAATTCAGTGTGCGGTGTTCGAATGAAGAATGCTTCTTGTCAAGGTTTTAAGGGAATAAAATGTTTTAAAAAGAAAACAAAAATAGAAATAAGAAATGAAAAGTCAAAGGGCATTAAAGAAATTATAAAGAGAAGATCTACAATAATAAAATAAAATGCGAAACTTATGTACAGCTATCATTAATTTTCGTCTGCAATTCAAAGTCAACATGGAATCCCCGTCAACAAAAACATCAAATCCAGTGCTATTTAGAAATGACCCAGCTTCCTATTCTTCTTAAATCTGAAAACATTTCGGGATTGATGTAAAGGCTGACAAAAAAGTAAAAACTGAACAAAAATGAAGCTTTTGTTATACTTTCATTATTCATTTACTTTTAAATTATATATTGCTTTATAACCATGTGAATTGTGAGTCGATTCGTGGATCCCAGGTCAAAGATTGTGATTCGAATCGGATCGCCTTTTGTCCGGCGATACACAGCCCTACTGTTACTGTGATCACTGGTGGGAAATGCATGCCATTGTTAGAAGTTGTTAAACTACTTACTAAGTGATACGTTACATTACGCTGTACAATACCACTAGTACTAAATATGTGCCAATAACTAACACAGATATTGTTAACAGGTTGAAAAGATTGTTTTATCGAAAGATACAAAACACACTGTGACACTTTAAAGCGAAATATTGCATGCCTGAAGTATGAATGGGGGAGGGGGGGGGGTTGTTGAACCAGTCCTTTCGAGTAAATAACAACCACATTGCTATAAAGCAAGCTTAACAGGCTATTGGTAGTGCCCTAGTCATTCTAAAATGCCATCCAAGCTTCTTTTTTAATGATGTTTAGTCTGGAGTAAACATTATTTAAAAAACAAGCCTGAACGGCATTTAAGATTGTTTAGGAAGTGCCCTATACAACTGACATTACACCTCATTTATTTTTAGATATTTTCTAAACACTGGGCTGAATTTATCTGAAAACAATCCGCTTAGCATTCACATAATACTGCCATGTGGCATTCTTTCTACATTGAATGCCAATATTTTAACAGGATACATTATTGCTGTATTTGCTGGTAAGATATGAAATTCAGAGAAAAAACATGGTATGAGGTATTTTGTGCGGTTTTAAGTCAGTCAGAAAAAGCATAAAATATGTGTATGCCTTGATCGTTTGTCACTGTATGATTGAGTCCAAATAATTATATGTTAGGATCTATTTACGGCTTCTTAATTTGTGTAATTATATTTACATTTTAAAAGTTTCGGGATCTTAAAAGAAAATATAATTTTGTTACTCACGATAAGCTGATTCTTGTAAAATAAAGATTGATTAAGGAATTTGTTTCCATGAAATAAGCTACTTAAGCTGTTGCTTATTTCTTTGTTTTCTTCATAACAAATGTGCAATATGTCCTTTTCTATCCACAAGTTGAAAAATCATTTTTCTTCATTCTCCGCTAATCTGTTTTTTTGACCCCACAGGTGCAATTTTCAGTTTACTTATTGATGTAGTTTTGCTAAATTAGACGTTAAGATCCCTAAATCGTAGTTGCAGCTTTAAAATCTTATTTCCTCATTGTCTATCCGGCCAGTTATATAATCAGTCAACAGTTGACTTCTACTGATAAAACCAATGACCAAGACAAGATACAAAAATCTTTATTTAAAGTTGGCAATAAATAACAATAAAAAAATAGATTGTTTAGCTATTTACTATAAAGTTGAAATGCATTGTAGTAAATGTTGATTATATCTAGTCTTTAAACTCTTTTTTCCAGGACTAGAGGAAGATTCCAGGTACCTCAACATACTTGAAAGGCCACACAATATCATAAGCAAGCCAATTTACTGGCATAAAACATCATCATGCCAGAAAATCCGACTGAAGTCGCATCAAGCGAGGATGGATCATCCACTGCATATTTTGTGCAATGTTGTGACATTGATGTCATCAAAAACAGCCTTCATACTGTGCTTAAACATATCAGAGAGGACCAAAACAGCAGTGGTATGTAATTTCATTTTTTATTCATTTGCAGGCCTTATTATTGACAGCATTCCCACTTTCAACCAGTGGTGGATCTAGCAGTTGGCCAATCTATAAACACCTAATTTTAACTTGCTCATTGATACATTGACAATTTAAACACTCATGTATTTATTTCATAAGTACATGTATTTCCACTCTATGAGATGTATAAATGTATTTTTGAATCAAGGGTTGATAAGCATCACTGATTTTATATGTCATATCAAAACCTCAGTGAAATATATCAAAACCTCAGTGAAATAAAAGTTTTGAGGGGGTTTAACAGTTTTGCCACCCACCTTTCCCCCCAGTTACGAATTCCTACATTCGCCACTGCTTTTAATTGAAGTGAATCAAAATAACATGCTTACTGGAATAACTGTTTTAAAACAATGTTGGTAAATACAGTCAGAACCCGTTGGCTTGAACTCCCTTGGCTTGAATTCATTGTTAGCTCGAACTTGATGTTAAGGACCGATTTCTTTATACTGAAGGTAAACAATCCCACTTGGCTCAATTTTTCTGAGGCTCGAGGTATTTTCACCGGCCTCTTGGAGTTCGAGCCAACAGGATT